>NC_139344.1:130741699-131077913 GCF_055883805.1 Amblyomma maculatum
AGTGCTGTTATTACTTAGTGAGCTCTACCGGTCTAGTAGATCTCATTACGCCTTAAAAGATGCTACATACAGTCCACCTCAGGGGTCTTTTCTGGCATCTTTATTTTTATTAATACATAGCAACACTATTGTTCATAAAGTTTCACGGAAAATTCGCTTGTACGCACAAGACTGCACCATGTGCAGCCCGACACTCAACGAATAAAACATTTGCGGCATACAGTAAACGATCTAGACAGCTTCCACCAATTGACGCGTTATGGGGAAATGGACATCCAATTGAAATAAATGCAAATATACTCAATTGACTAGAAAACGTATATCAAGAAGCTCAACATACGGTTTAAATTCCAATCCTTTGGAAAAAGCTTCCGAATCTAAATAATGGGCGTGCATACTGAATTATGACATTTCATGAAGAACTAATGTCGAATATTTAACTAGCAAAGCATACAGGATATTGAATTTCTCGGCAAAAAATTTCACACAGCCTGAGCTGTAAAAGAGCTGCTGTACCTCCCACTTATTACACCAATTCTTAATAGTGTCAGCACAGTGTAACATCCGCGTACGGTAACATTATCAGACTCTCAGAACGCACACAGAACCGTGTAGCCGTTTTTTTTTTTCTTAATGGCTACAATTTTCAACACAACGTTTCAGCAGTGATGGAATCTTTTGGCTGGGAATTTTATAGCACTGCTATTAGTAGGCGGATTTGTTGTGTTTTGATAAAACTGGGATTGATAAAGCTGTGTAGGCTGCTACTAGATCTACCAAGAATTAAACTCCCAGCCAAACTTCTGAAATGCTTTGCTGAAAATTGTAGAACAAAGCTGGTTACGCGGTTTACGCGTTCTAAGATATCTGATAATGTAGCCATACATGAATCCCACACGGCGCTGACATATTCAACAATCGATGTAATATATGTGTGAGGTGCAGCCAATATTTTACATGTAAGGCGGTGTGAAATTTTCATTAAGGTATTCAATACCATGTGTGCTTTGCTAGTTGCATATTCTATATGAGTTCTCCATGAAATGTACTCTCTAATATACACTCTAGGGCATTTAAATTCGGAAAATTTTTCCAAAACATTGGAATTTAAACAGTATGCCGAGCTTCTTGGATTACGTTTTTTAGTCAGTGGAACATATTTGCATTCATTTCAATTAAGCGTCCATTTCTCCGTGATGCGTCATTGGTGATGCTTTCTAGATTGTATAGATCGGTAGAGCTCAGTAAATAACAATAGCACTCTGATGAGTTGTATTATGAAGGCATTTGTTTTCAGCTTACGTTGCTTACGCTTGAAAATGGCGTGGTTTTTCATTGTGGTAATTGTCAGGAAAGACAACTGTAGAAATGACGCGCTGGGACCACCGTTTAAGCGAGTCACGCAGGGTAGGCTGTGAGTAATAATGAAGAAAAAAATGAAACAAAGCTTCCCGCTGAAGATATCTATGGGCGCCGCGCCAACAAATCCATGTGGACAGCCAACATCCACTTGGATACCAAAGATAGGTCGGCATGCAGTCCTCAGTTCGCCTCTTCTGTGCGGCCCGACTGCCAACCACAATGCACTAGAAAAATTTGCTTCTTTCTTTTTTCGCCATTATTTTTGCCGTTTCTTGCTAGAAAAGTAGCACGGCCATCGGACACTTCCTTACTGCATGAACCCCACTGGTCAAGAACAAGATACTATTATATTGAGAATACACCGTCTTGATGTTGATGATGAGCGCCTCGCAGGTGTAAGTGCTTTTTACTCACGCAGCGCAGGTTCGGGGTGGAGCTTGCCCAAGACACACAGTCAGAATTCTCCACGCACTTACGCTCTCAATCAAGCGGACAATGTCCGCACGCTCCATGTTTTAATTTATCTGCGAGTTAGCAATCACAGCGACGGTCATTAAAGATAGCACGACAGTCGCTGCACTCGCTGCACATGGATGCAGCAATGAGTCTTGCCGCCTAGCCTGTTACCCGTTCTCAATCACACCCTCTTGGCACTTATTTCGACTTAGTGCTAGCATTTACAAAACACTACGTAACCAGCACCTCAGGCCTTAAAGCACTGCCAACATGTTGATAACATGAGAGGATTATTCAAAATAGAACCGCGTGGATCGAAAACGAGAACTAAACAATCTAATTGTATATGCAAAGCCGAAGTCAAGCTCTGACAGTGTCGGACTCGCGCAAGACCAGAAGCTCATGAAAGGTGACCAGCGTCAAACTTCAAGGAAAGTCCGTCGGGGCTACGTTATATATATGATGGAATCGTTCTCAGCCACGCAGTACAGCCATTGCACCAACCTCGTCCAGCACGCACTGCACATCATGCAAGTAGCACGTGCGCAAGCCCTGGGGCAAGGTGAGACCGGCGCCAGCCATCACAAACAAAATTCGAACAGTACTCTAGATATTGAAAGTAGCAGCCAACTGAACGCCTACTGTGCGCTTACTGAAGAGCAAGACTCTACAAAAAAGAACAAAAGTAAAATAACGAAAAAACCGACCCTCGCCCAACAAGTTTACACCCAACTGTAGGATTCGCTTGAAAACGTGCCCTTCCCAACATGCGCATATTCCGAACTGCTGCTCGCAGGTTTCCCTCTCTTTTTTTTTCGCCCCCTCTGGGGATGCCTCTCGCGCACAAAGCCTGAGCATCTGTAGACCGACCCGGCAGGAACAAGGCGCTAGCAAGCCAAGAATGACAGCGCGCTCGGAAGAAAAGGGCTTTGTACTCCGACCCCAGTAGCTCCCCCTACTTTTCCCAGAAACAAGGCACCCCCGGACGACACTTGAAGAGAGGGAAAATTACTTCTTTAGCCTCACGCAGCTTTGGGATTAACTTCACTGTGACCTTGTATTGTAAATTTAGGACTACATACCACTGGAGTCATGAAAAGTGCAGCCTACATTTATACAAGCGACATGCTTTGATTCAGCGGAACATAGTAATGACGTAATGTCGTAGGGGAAAACTGAATTAAGTTTACATGCTTATGTTGTCATTGGAACCGTTAAATTAAAATTGAACAATTGAATGCAAGCAAGGGTACATGCATCTGTTTGAAACTATGTAGAAGAACTAAGGAATAATCCTACTCGTGCTCTGTGCAGCTTTTTGCGAAAGCAGTGGTGGTGGTGTCTATGGGGGGGATTATCCTTACTCTGGTTCGTCGGCTTTTCCGCGAATTGAGTACTTAAACTTGAAGGTCGTGTTTCTAGCACAGTCCGCTAAAGCCAAAGTTTCCGAAAAACTTCGAGAGTGTTTTTTGTCACTGCTGGCCGCTCATTTCACGAACGCTCAGCGTGCACGAAGCGAGAGACGTCGTTTAACAAAACGTTGTTTCCTCAGCTTGTACCGGAGTGTCTCACACCCGTCACAAAATTCGTGAAGAGCGCAGCTATCCGTGATGGTTGGTTCATGTCAGAAAAGTTAAGTTTTGGACACAAACCTCGTACTAGCATTACGTCGATGAAACAGCTGGGTCACTCAGCCGCAGCAAAGGGAGGCGAAAACAATTATAAAATCTTAGCGGCAGCCTGCAGCTCCCCTGAATGATTTTTGACATTGGTCCGTTAGACGCTTTAATTGCCTTCACGAAAAGATGCTTCTCCAAACCCCCGGTATCCCTGCTTTCAGCATCATTGACTGCGTAAATCTTTTAATAAACTTTAATTTGGCTTCTGATCAGGGGTGTAAATCTGAGTTTACTAAGGTGGCGCTTTGGGCTAGTTGGTATTACGCAACGAAAATATACAGGCCTACGTGGAGAGACATGTCACACTGTGTGTCACTGCGCCCTTTTTTCCCGGGGTGCATCACTTCTCAACCTCCTGGTGACTCATTTTGCAAATCTTACGACTACAGGTGAACCGTTTTATAAGATACGTGCACTGGGGAGCAGGTTTTTTATCTCCAATATCAGAGGGTCCCTTATAAGCAGAATATACAGTCCCATTTTCTAACCAGACCTTATTTCGACCTAGGCATCCTACGGGTAAAATGCGCAAAAATGAAATGTATATCCTTTAGCATAAGCGTTATTATCGCTTTCATTCAGATACTGCATTTCCTTAATGGACCACCGCACACTGAACACACTTCGCAATTTTCTTATATATTTGCGAACGGCGTTTGCAGCGATTGCAAAGTGCCATCACGATGTGACGTGGCACCGCAGCTAGCGATTCCTAACTACGGTAAAGCTATGTGTCTCGTAACACTACACGAACTCAAGTAAAAAAAAAAGCGCCACGATATTGTGAATGTAGCCAGCTTACCCCGAAGGTGCTAGAAGCAGCCGGAACTATAAAACATCACCAGAAGAAATATCACTCGGAAAGTTTTGCATTTTTGTCAAAAGGTAACATCGGCTTTGAGTAACAAACTTGTGAATGTCGCTACTGAGACGAAAAATAAATGAAACGCCAACAGTGCGTTTCTGAGTGAAGTTCAAACCATGTTTGTATAGCAATCAGAGAAGTTTATTTGTCTTGGCTAGAACAGAACCACTTCTGATATGTTGTTTGTTTTGGTCTTGGCTTTGCTATTTCTTGCTTTCTAGACCAATGGTTTGTTTACGTCAGCAGCACCAGCTGATCGCTTTCTTCGCATTTACCGGATAGATTGTAGTTTATACTGAAATGCAACGTATTTCATTCCCGCTGTATTTGTTCTTCTATCTAGCGGACACAACATCTACAGTACGTCCTAATAGGCAGCTCCAATAAAAAAAAAAAAAAAAAAATTGCGGTTTAGCTCTACTTAACCCTAGTTGAATTGCGAAAGCAACGGCGGAAGCTTCTTTCTACATTATTTGCCTATCACGATCTGTAAGTGTAAGGTGCTACATTATTGGGGACGCTTAAGCTCATTCTTTAAGGGTATGAATGAGCTCTGAGTGAGCTCTGAATATCGCGTTCGAGGCAGAAATTATCGAATTCTTGGAAAATCAACATTTATGCACTCTGTATACCGTCGTACAGATTCCATATCTGCTCTGATGGCATCCAACAACATTCACGCGCTCCATTCAAGGCGAAAGTTCTTACGCCAAAAAAAGTTTTGTACTTGCTATAGAATCAGGTAACAGCGCAAAAAAAAAAAAAAAAAAAAAAAAAATAGACGGGACACAAGAGCAAGAACACACAACGAGATCTGCTGTGTGTTCTTGCTCTTGTGTTCCATCCATGTTTTTTGCGCTGTTACCTGAAGATACGTTCCTGGCGGGCTCTGGCTTTCGGGTAAGTCCGAGCATGTGCAGAGCTCGAAACCCCCCATCCGCGCGGAACAGGGATGCGAACACAGTGTGCAGGTGGCATTCTTCGCTTGTTCTTGTTTCTTGCACATAGTTTTGAATAACGTAATTAGTGCATATGTAGTTCTGCGCTTGCTTTTTTCCGTGTTATTCCCCTACTAACCTCTTCAGTCTCTTATTTACCATTGACCGCAGCTCAGGTGCTTGCGGAGTAAAACAGCAGCTTCTACGGTCGACAAACACATTTTTTTTTTTTTTCGTGTTTATCCTTCTGTGTAACAGCCGCTTCAGAATCTGTAGCGGTTCCTGAGGCTTTCAGTGCCGTGAGTGAATTGCCGGCGCAATGACTGTCAGTCACCAATTAAGCTCCTGTTCTAAACAAAGCTTTCCCCTGAAAATGTACTCTGCTTTCCGCTTGTAAAAAGCGAACGTTCGGACCTGTCCTCTTTGGGTTGTCGCGACTGCTACTGAACAAACACAATCTCCCATTGTTCATGCAGGCCGGCCGCTCTCTCCAAACGGTCGCACCCTCTTTCTGCCTGACTATTTTTTGCTCTTGTGGGACCCCAGACCCCTGTCGCCCGCTTAGTGTGAAGAGGGGGACTGAAAGAGAAAGAAATGGGGAGTCTTCTTACTAAAGAAGCTTTGCTGCCTGTATTTTTTGTGCCCGTTGGCTCTGTGCGGAACCAAGCTTTCGCCACTGACTCCTTTCCGCTGGCCTGCGCCCCTCGTGTGTCCTACAAAGGAAGAAAGCATTTGCAGCCGAGACAGGCAATAAAACTGACATCTCTTGATTTAAAGCCCAGCTTATTGCTCGCCTGACGAGTCGGAAACATCGGAAGCCCAAGTAAAGAATGTGGGGCCGAAACGTCTGCGCTTGATCTGAAGCTACAGAACTGGTGTACAAACTTCCTCCTTGCAGCTAACAAGAATTCGAGCACGCGACCAGCTGCAGGAAGAGGTCGCCTGCATTTCCTTAAGTTTACGAAGGCTATATTAAAAAAAGACACACACAAAAAAAACGGAGATGTCTGTCTCCGCAAACTGGGGTTCGGACACTTGGGCCACTGCGGGCAGGGGAATTGCTTTTTTCTTGGAAGCGTGTATTCGCACATTGTGAGATTCCCTGCTGAACGCATGGTAAAGGGGCTTATCCTCGGGTCTTGGTTTATTCTTTTTTTTTTTTTCGCTTTAAAACCCGGCTACGCCCGTCACAGGCACCAGAACAAAGAGCACCATACTGTCCCTTTTTTCTTCCCTGCATCGCCATTCGTATTGTCAGTTCTATGTGACTGACATGGCTGCCTGACTTGGCCTTCCCGATGACATATTGATCTATGACACCAAGAGTCAGGATAAATGCGCGAAGAGAACGAAGAGTGCAGCGTTCGAGTGCTTTAAGTAGGCACGATTTACTGCCCAGTTTTTATGGGTGGAGAGGGGCGCTTCATGTACACATACGAAGAAACGAAATGGGACATGGGGCTGAATCGTGCTTTTGGGAGTAGCGAACGTGCAGTGTGTATATTTAGATCCTCTAAAGAAGCCTTCTAAGCTACACACGCCTGCCCTCCTTGCTCATAGCGTAGCACAGGCGGCGATTTGAGACCAAGAAGAAAACTCTCTCTCTCACACACACACACACACACACACACACACACACACACACACACACACACACACACACACACACACACACACACACACACACACACACACACACACACACACACACACACACACACACACACACACACACACACACACACACACACACACACACACACACACACACACACACACACACACACACACACACACACACACACACACACACACACACACACACACACACACACACACACACACACACACACACGCACGCACGCACACACACACACTTGCGATGCCGAAAGCTAAATATCTAAAGTCAGTGAGACTGCGGAGACGTCTCCGGCGAGGGAAAATACACCAATCAGGTACAGCAGGACTGAAGATATATAGAAGAAAGCACTCCTGTCAGGCAAAAAAGGCGCCAAAACTACGCCCGAGGTTATTTAAGAGGGCCTGACTCCTTTGTCCGCTTATTCCTGCATGTGATAGTCTGCCGTTCTGTGCCGTTGTTTCTGCACCATCTGGGGAGCTCGAGCCACAACATTTGAAACTCTCAAGGATATTGCTACATTGTCCGACATAAGCTGCATCTGTATAAACCGTGAGCATATTTATATTCAAATTATGTCAACTTTTGCTGACTGATATTCCTTGCTAACCGACGAGAAGTTTGCCTTCCTTTTTTTTCTTAAAGCATTGCTTCTTTTATGTGTCCTGTCTGTTGTGAAATGTTTATAGCTACATTCATATTATAGCGACATCTGTAGTGGACTGTTTAGGTTGTATATGTAACAGCAATACATTGTAATGACGCGGTGATTCTGACTGCACAAATTTTGTTTCGAATTGTTGCGTAGGACAGTGTGTATTGAAATATTTTATGTTCGCACTATATTGCCATTTTCAAAACGAACTGCCTTTTTTTAGTGAAACTAGCATCTAGCGTAACAGGGGCGATGCGGTTGACTGCGACGGCATGGACAGAGACCTATTCCACTGCTTCGAGTGCCTCCTCTAAAGGGTATACAGTAGAACGAAATGTAACATTCAGAGCTTGAAATGTTTGTAAATCATAATTATGCGCGTTTTATTTACAATAAATAATCTATATGTGCACTCATTTTAAACATGTTTGTTTTGTTTGCATGAAAATGATTAAAAGTTGTGCGTCAAGAACTTTAATTTTTACAAATTTGATTCTGCGGCTAGGTTTCGCTCCGTTTGCAAACGGCGGCCACGTTGGAAAAATTTTTTCCGCTAAAACAAGGCCAGGATAATATTCATCACAGTAATACAACAGGCCATAATCTTTTAAAAAGAAATCGAAGATGGTCAAGTGCAATGTCTGGATGCGTTGGCTTGGAATGACCCCGTAGACTCTACAATCCGCATTGCGCGCTGAGCCTTGCAGAGGGACCTCATTAAAGAAGCCGTAACTATTAGTGCAATGAAATTACGCAATAAGTTTTTAGTGATTATGAAAGTTGATGTAGAGGATAATACGTGGACAAATTTTAAGAAATACAAAGTATTTTCATTGTTGCCCGAACTTTCCATTGCGCAGCGTTTCTTGAAGTTAGCCCGATCATAACGCTTAATCGGAAACGTTAGATAGGAGCGCTGGCAGTTTGATAGATAAGTTAACATGAAACATAATGCGCATTTCTGTTGCTTTGTAGTAACCTTTTTTTTTAGATACGCAAAATAGCAAAAAAAAAGTCGTTTCCTTGGGTTGACGTTTCGTTAAAAATTTCGCTATAAAAAACAAAAATAAAAATAATTGAGCGGAAATAAAAACATTTTGATATGTAGTCAAACGATTTTATTTACATAACTTTAACATTTTATGTCATTCATAAAAACTTAGCCAAACAGCAGAGCATTTAATCGCGGCGCTAGACCTCTTGGCCATTAATTATATCCGGTGGTTATAGAAAACAAAAATGGATTAAAACCAGTTGCAGATATTTTTTTTATTTAAACATCAGGAAACATCACATAAAAATTTCGACAAGCCACGCTTTGATCCATCTGATGTGGAATCACCCAACCATCTCTTCTGTGTAACTGCCCACTGCAGGCGCCGTGTTTCATATGCGAGGCGACATCAGGTTGCACATAAAACGGCCCCAGGAAGCTGCATGATTAAATCTATGCCAGATCGACGCAAACCATTTTAATCAGCATATGTTAGGGTACCTAAAACCGGGAATCATTTTCGATATCTATCCGCGTTACGACGCTATACAGTTTCAAAGTCTGAAAAAGAGGGAAATTTTGGTGCCTTGCCATAGGAAGCAATGCATAATATTCAGACGCGCTGGGAAGCTCGTGTAATAAGAGCAGAGATTTGAAACTTCGGCACAATCTTCGACTAACTCTATATTATATAAATCCCGGAATCATTTTGCGTACGTGCTTTTGTTCACGTTTTACGTATTTTTTTGTACCCGTTCCCATTAAGTAACGCGCTTTGTCGCCGCCACCTGCCGGTAGATGGCGTGAGTAGTACATGTCCCAAAAAGCTGGGCATGATCCCAAACAAGCATATATTGACGCGAGAGCATACCTTACATTAGAGAAGCAGACGAAACTTTTGAATGAAGCGGTATGTCTTCAGAAGCTGTTATATGCGGGTGTTAGTCAAACTTAATTATTTTCGGCTGGTAAAGAATTTTTTTTTGCAAAACTATTTTCAATCTGGCCACGGCCAGCGCACTGTTAGATTTGAGGTCGCGCGCCTGTGGTATCGCACCGCTGCCACCAGTTATTACATGCGGCTCGCGGCCCCTCGGTAGCGTTGGCCTGGCGGCTCCGTGGCTCGGCGGACGGCATCAACGGTCCCATCAAAAACGAGGCGTCTTCTAACGAAACAACCTTTACTACAACATCATGAAGAAACGGGCAGAGAAGCTGGCCCGGAGAGAATACAGACACTCTCACACAGCTGGTGTCTAGCGTCGTGTCGTGCCAACGGCGCGTCTCTGTAGTCTCTGTCGCAGCGGAGTCTGCCGCTGCTTTTTATAGGCATGTCAGTTCACAGGGAAAGGGAAAGAGCACTGCATGTTCAGACACGGCGATGACTCAATCGCAGGTGGCACGACCACATCTCCTCCACTCCTGCAGACAGGAGAGGGCGACGCACTCTCCCTCGAGCTCCAAGCTTGGCCGGCGTTTGTACAAACACGCACGCACACACATTTGGCGCGTGGCAGGATCAAGTCGAGACTTGCCCGCGGGAGCAAGCGTTGGGCGGCCAAACGGCGCCGAAATGGCCGATCCGCTTGCGGTTCTGCCTGCTGCTATGCGGTGGCCGCGTCAGCTGTCCCACTTGTCGGTGGCGAAACGTAACAGACTGCCCCGCCGGGGAGGGGAGATCTCGAAGGGCAGGGGACTGCATCCGCTGTCCGGAGGGATCGGGATGTTGCTGCTAGCTGGGGTCGTCCGACTCTGTTTCTCTTGAGCCAGTCAGCCTGAAGAAGTCCTTGGCAAGTCCGGGTTTCAAGGCACTCTGCAACTTGTCTTCAGGAGAGTTTGCTGACAACCCACAACGTCACAAACCACGCTAAAGACTCAACCGTTCAGCCAGCAAGCACGGCACAATCTTCACTAAGTTATGCCAGACTATTTCCCTCTAATGCCCCCATCTATATTAAAGGGCAGCTCAGCAGCACTTGGAACGCGCGTCAACAAATTTGAAAATTGCGCTTTCAAAAACACCACTTTCAAACTAAGATAATACAATACAAATGTTCGAAATTCTATGTCAGGAAGAAAAACACAAACATGTGAAAACTGAGGCTTCTTCTCACGTTATGGGCTCCGACTTAAGCCATCGGCGTTACCACTGAGATCACCCTCTCACTGAAGCTTCGGCTGTCCATTTCACGGAACAACCTTGCCTTCCTGTTTCTGTACAAAGAAACACATGAGCAGGAATCACTCACTTTTCTAAACAACCTATCCCTCTCCTTACGCTTGGCGCGCCAGTCACGCGATTTCTTGGCACGAGCGCATTTGTGCCTTTGGGATAGTCGCTTTCTTTTTCCCGATAGCTTCAACTTGCTCCATTCGTTCTCGCGCCTGCCTTTTTGCTTTTTTCTACGGCAGCACTGGAACACAGGCTTTCTGCTTTCTTTTTGCAATCGTTTTCTCTCCTTACGATGGCAGCATTCTTTCTCGCGCCTGCCCTTTTTGTTTTTCGTCGGCAGTACTGGAATACTAGCCTTCTGCTTTCTTTGCAATCGTTTGAGTTTGCTCTCCTTACGATGGCAGCATTCTTTCTCACGTCTGCCTTTCCGCGTTTTTCGGTGGCAGCACTTGAATACCCTCCTACTTTCTTTCAGCGCGAGCTCTGGCAAGCTAGCGGTCAACGTTCTGTCGGTAACCGGAGCTAGTAGGTTACCGGTGTCGTCAAATTGGTCAAAGTGCGGCGCCACGTCTGCATCGCGGCCAGCAGCGCATGCCTCACTTTCAGTCAAGTTCGAACAACAACGCCTGTCGTCAGTCGCGTCAGTCCCCCTTCCAGGCATTTGCTCTGGCGGCTCGCCACTCAGTGTGTCGTCTCGCTCAGCGCAACAATCAGGCTCCTTCGCCCGCTGGGGCGCTTCGGATTGCGTGAGGGTCATATGTGCCACGTCCGCGTTCGCACTGGGGTTGCTTTCGCGAATACAACCTAGCGTGGTATCGGGGCACGAACGATTCTGACTTTGCTCTGGTCGTTCACTGTCGCCTTCGCAAGTCTCGCTCTCTACAGCGGACGCGCACTCCTCGTCGGTCTGCCCTGGCTGGTCACAACTCGCGGGCTGCGCAGTTTCCCTGATCGGCACTTCGTTTTTCTGCGTGCACTGCTCCACGGCGAAGTTGATTTCGGAAACCGAAATTTTCTCATTTTATAGCTCATTTCCATCTCCGCCACACTCTCCACAAGCTTCTGCTTCTGACTCGAGAGGCGGTTCAGTTATTGCCAGTTCCCCACTCTCATTTGATGGAACTGTACCTTCTACAGCTACCTGCGTTGGCATGCAGTTCACCTCGCTGGACAGCGTCCCTGCGGATTTCCCGCCGTTGGAGCCGGCGCTAACCTTATCAGCTAGTGGCTCGACCAAGGTAACAGGATACTCTTCAGTTCGAGGCTCTGTCGGCTCGCTACTGCGGTGACATTGCTCAGCCGCTTCCCCAAGCTGTGTCTCACACTCCGGTTGTCACGTGTGAGTGCAAGACGCCGCCTCAGGAAGAAAAGCAAAGAATTAACAAGAACGGAAACGAAGAAACAACCGGCCCGCAAAAGGCGAAGCAGACATATACCACGGGGACGGAGCCAGGCAGACGGCGTAAAGTGCGCGCGTCTGCGCGGAAGCAATAATCGTTTAGACAGAAGACCAGACGTCGCAGCCGCGCGGTTTCGGGAACCTCAAGGTCACACCAACTCACGGACCCCACGGCCGGGAAGATACATGGGCGCAATGCTCCCTGCGGGAGAGGAGAACGGTATGCATGCGACGACGCCTGCTCCGTGCGGCTGCCCCGGGGGCAGGCAAGGAGACGAGTTTTGGACCTGGAGTGAGAAAGACGCATCGAGGCTGCCCTCCTAGGCCGACGTATCTCGGCCGCGATCCGGATCGTCGAGACGCCCCTTCGGCTACGCTCCGGAGGCCCCAGCGAGGACAACTCGAGCGACACCCCTCATCTGAATCGCCGCTAAGTACCGATTTGAACATTTGCATACTCATCGATTCGTTTTTGCGTGAAGGACTCTAAAGACCAATTAGGACCATATTGTCGCGATCCTTAAATCCACCTGCGTGTGGTGTTGCCTGATGTGTGCATGCTAATTGGTGCCCTGTAACCTATTTCTTTTTGTTTTTATCGTTGTTTATGGTTATACTAAAAGTTGTTTCTCGAGATGTACACCTCTCTGGTTTTTCGACTCACGTTCTAGATATGTAGTGACACCGATGCAAGTTCGATTTGCTCCGAAACTTCCGCACTGTCTAGCCATTCGCTTACAGCGACTTTCAACTGATACACCAAACCAAATTAAGACTCGTCACAATGTTTCTCGCTCTCATACCTCTTCCGAAGATCATGAGGCGTTATCTGATATCGTATGAGCAATGACTCTTTTAGTTCATCGTAATTTTTCAAGCGGTCGCCAACCAAGCGCTTGATTTCTTCCGCCGCTTCAGCGGAGAGAAGAGCTACCAACTTCTGTGCCCAACTACCTCGCTCGAAACGTTTACTTCTGCAGACATTCTCAAAGTCTGCCAAATACTCTGTCATATCCTCGGCGATAAAGAACGGTGGTAGACTATCTCGCGGTATTGAACCGTTACACTGCATGGCATTGTTAATGGCATTGCAAAGCTTTTCCGCGTTCATTCCATGTGCTGACATCTCCAGCTCTATCAGTTCCATTACGCGGGCAGACCGCTTTTCTCTCTCCTCGCGACGTTCCCTACGTTCACGTTCCCCTTCCTCGTGACGTTCGTCAATGATCTCGAGGCATTCCGAAAGCTCGTCATCTTCAGCTTCCAACGCAAGAATAGCCTTTAACACTTCTGGTTTTTTGAGTTTGCCTCACAAATTCAGACCCAACTCCTTCGCAAGCTCCAGCAATTTCAGTTTGCGCAACGACTTCAAATCCAAATCCATAGCTGTTCCGAGTGCTGCCTTCTCTACAGCCCACTATTGCCTTGCTGCAATTAGCCCAGCAACAATGACAACACAATTACCAGCTCTGTTCTCTACTTAACAAAAGCCTGGCAAAACTCGGTAGAAGAAAGTCCCGCACTCACAAACCTCGCAGCCAAGAATTCAACGCAGTCGTTGCGCTGCAGGCAACCAGTCATCACACAGGGCTCGTTGCACTGCTCCCGGCTTTCCGCTGAGCTGCTTGTTGCACAGGTGACGCCTGGGATATCTCCTCTCTTCCCACCAGATGTTGCACCTCGGTCAGGCCTGGCTCATCTCACCGACCACGGTCACGGCTTGGTCGTTCTCGTTCCTCCGCTGTGCACCAGTTGTTGGACGACGGTATCGCCTGGCTCGTCCCTCCGACCACGGTTACGGCTTGGTCGTCCCACCGCTGCCTACCAGTTATTAGGTTCTGGTTTGCGCGCCCCTCGGTAGCGTTGGCCTGGCGGCTCCGTGGCTCGGCGGACGGCATCAATGGTCCCAGCAAAGACGAGGCATCTTCTAACGAAACAACCTTTACTACAACATCATGAAGAAACGGGCAGAGAAGCTGACCCGGAGAGAATACAGACACTCTCACGCAGCTGGTGTCTAGCGTCGTGCCAACGGCGCGTCTCTGTAGTCTCTGTCGCAGCGGAGTCTGCCGCTGATTTTTATAGGCATACCAGTTCACAAGGAAAGGGAAAGAGCACTGCATGTTCAGACACGGCGATGACTCCAATCGCAGATGGCGCGACCACATCTCCTCCACCTCCTGCAGACAGGAGAGGGCGACGCACTCTCCCTCGAGCTCCAGGCTTGGCCGGCGTTTGCACACACACGCACGCACACACATTTGGCGCGTGGCAGAATCACGTGGAGACTTGCCCGCGGAAGCAAGCGTTGGGTGGCCGAACGGCGCCGAAATGGCCGATTCGCTCGTGGTTCTGCCTGTTGCTATGCAGTGGCCGCGTCAGCTGTCCCACTTGTCGGTGGCAAAACGTAACAGCACGAAAGCATGCGCCGCCACCGTCGTTTCAGTCCTACCATCGCAAAACCCAACGCAGTGCGCTTCGTTGCCTGCACCGAACAAGAGCCTCCCATCTGCCGCCATCTCCGCGTCTCGCCTCCCCCGCAGCCGCGCGCGCGACTGCGACCGACTCTCGGTCCAAATGGCGTCTCGTGAGTGCTTAAACATGAACACAGAAAACATACACCATTTAGAATTTAGTGTTTGAGCCCTAAACTCCAGCAGGAATGCGCCGACTCGCGGCTTACGACTGCGTCCCCAGCGTTTGTTTACCCACCAGTGGCGCCGACAGCTGCCGGCTAGCGATCGCCAGACAGGCATAGACAGGGTCGCGTTGACTCTTCCCGCTCAATGTGCACGTGCTTTGTGATGTAAGCAGTCGTCGATTTGGAGTCACTACTGCCAGAATTACACTCCATGGACGTATGCAACCGCTAAAGCTTGTGAACGCACTCCCTAATCTCCGAAACTCTAGACCTGAACCGCGCGTACTCGCGCTAGGCCTACTCGTCGCGGAGCGTGCCGATAGTTCGGCGTCGACTAATATTTCTGGCCAAGATCATTGCTGATGCCCCTTCTCATCAGCAATGATCTTGGCCAGAAATATTAGTCGACGCCGAACTATCGGCACGCTCCGCGACGAGTAGGCTAGCGCGAGTCACCGCGCGGTTCAGGTCTAGAGTTTCGGAGATTAGGACGATGCGTCTCACAAGCTTATCAGCCCGATTGCAACCGTCCCATGGAGTGTACATCTCTGGCAGTAGTGACTCCAAATCGACGACTGCTTACATCACAAAGCACGTGCACATTGAGCGAGAAGAGTCAACGCCGACCACTGTCTATGCCTGTCTTGGACGACTCGCTAGACACAGAGCAGCTCGTCGGCGCCACTGGTCGGGTAACAAAACGCGGCAAGGGCCTGTGTAACAGGGCAAAGGTTTTCACACAAGCCCACTCGACGGCACGGGAGCCACAGCCTAGTGGACATCACAGTGGCGACTGTCGTACCGGAACTTTTGGGAGTCTTGGGATGCAGAGAGCCTGGCACGAGATTTCCAGCAGGCATCATGAGCGCGGGCGACGGCATCACTGGCGTAAGTACTACAGTGGCGTCTGCCGTGGGTAGGGAGCTGTCGAAAGGCAGTAACGGGTGTCGGCCAAATAATAAAATGGGGAGTATCCAGCGGCAGAACAGACATAAATTGTAGGCGAATGTCACAAAGGGGAGATGAACTTCCCAATCTCGGTGGTCGTCAGACACATACATGGCCAGCATGTCTGTGAGGGTACGGTTTAGACGTTCCGTGAGCCCGTTGGTCTGGGGGTGATAGGCGGTGGTGAATTTATGGCCGACGGAGCACGAACGGAGAATTTCGTCAACCACTCACGACAGAAAGCAGCGGCCACAGTCAGGTAGTAGTTCACGAGGAGCACCATGATGAAGGATCACGTTTTCTAGAAGGAAGTCAGCGACGTCTGTGGCGCAGCTGGCTGGGGTGGCTCGGGTAATAGTGTAGGGAGTAGCGTAATCAGTGGCGACGGCGATCATTTGTTCCCCGAAGCGGAAACTGGGAAGGGGACAAGGAGGTCAACGCCCACACGGGAAAACGGGTCAGTCGGTACGGGAATCGGCTGCAAATGACCTGAAGAAAAATTATGGGCTTCTTCCGATGCTGAACTGATGCAGTTCACATACGACAATGTACTGCTGGACAGAGCGGTAGAGCCCCGGCCCGTAGAAACGTCGGCGTAGGCTGTCGTATGTGCGGGAGACACCCAGGTGGCCAGCCATGGGAGCATCATGGAACATTTAAAGGATGGTGGAACGCAGGTGTTGGGGAACGACGAGCAAAAGGACTGTGCCATCTGGCCGCATATTACGTCGGTATAGACCTGTGTTCTCGTGGAGCACAAATCAAGCGATAGATGGATGAGGGCGGTCGGAGGTAAGGAGGAGGATAATGGAATGCACCGAAGGATCTAAGTGCTTTTCGTCGTCAATGTTAGAAAAGGCCGAGAGAGACAAGACACCATGTGTCATCGTCAGAGTCGATAGGACTAGGGGAGTCGACGGGATGGCGGGACAAGCAGTCTACATCTTGGTGAAGCCGCCCGGACTTGTAGACGACGTAAAAGGTATATTCTTGCAATTGTAGCGCCCAGCGCCCCAAACCAACAGTAGGATCTTTCAGAGAAGAAAGCCAGCACAAGGCATGATGATCTGTTACAACAGTAGAAGGGCAGCCAAGCAAATAAGGGCGGAATTTCGTAATAGCCCAGACAAGCGCCAGGCACTCTCACTCTGTGATAAAAAAATTTTGTTCGGGCGTTGAGAGGAGGCGGCTGGCATACACAATCACCCTTGTACAGCCATGTTGTCGCTGAGAGAGTGTAACTTCTATGTCATGGTCATTGCGTCGGTGCGGAGTTCAGTATTGGCGGATAGGTTGAAATGGGCCAAGATGGGGGGAGCAGTGAGAGCAGCAATAAGCTCCAAGAAAGCTGCAACTTGTTCAGGCCCTCAAGAGAATGAAACGTCTTTCTTGAGGAGGTGGGTGAGAGGACAAGCAAAGGCTGCGAAGTTCGGGACGAATCGACGGAAATTTGAACATAGGCAAATAAAACTTCGAACATCGCTGGATGAACGCGGAGTGGGAAAATTTCTGACTGCATGAATCTTGTCAGGGTCAGGCTGAACGCCGGAAGCATTAACCAAGTGACCACGGACTTTGATTTCTCGGTGACCGAAGCTGCACTTCTTGGAGCTTAATTGAAGTCCGGCGCGGCGAAAAAGCGAAAGGATTGTAGAAAGGCGAAGGAGACGGCTGTCAAATGTAGAGGAGAAAACAATTACGTCGTCAAGATAACACAAACAAGTGGTCCACTTGACGTTGATGACAACACCGATTTCACCATCCTCAACAACGTCTTCTTCTGGGATTCTGTTGCACTTCATCATCCTCAGCACGACCAGTGAATACCGCTAAGTAACAATATAAAGAGTAACCGCTTATTTTTCTTTTTCTAACACAGAAGCTACAAACAGGCACAGCCGTTAAAGCCGTTACTCATCGGATGTCAAGTTCTCGTTCGGTCTCCGATCGCAGTCCGACCAAAACAGATGGGCTGATCAGTTCCGTCGGTATCACGGGGCTGAAAACCGCAGACTACGGTGATAGGCGACCGCTTGTTGTGCTGGCGTCTTTGCCGGTGTAAGTAATGCGACAGATCGTGCGTCGATAAGCTATGGAACCAACCGTGCAGCGCACTGATTGTGACCGTGCCTTATGCTGAAGAAAACATGGCTTGATCAACATCGCTTTCGTGCGGTAACATATCTTCATCGAGCACATTTGTATAACGGACGACCACTGTGGCAATCATCCAGAAGAGAGACGTGTCATTTTATATTGCAGCTTGCGTTGCAGACGACGCTCCGCATCATATACTCTGTGACGTCACACGAGCATTTCAAAATGGCGGTCGCTCTCGGTGGGAGGAGCTCCTCGATTCCGATTTGTATCGAGATTTTTTTTTAATATGCATCACTCGCTAGGCACTAAAGCTTTGCGTGTAGAATCACAGACCAGTACAATATTCACATAAGTACAAAACGGCAATACATCAACCGACCTTGTTATCGCCCTTTTAAAACAAAGGTTCCAGCGTATTGCCACAGGAACTTTTAAGGCGAAAGCCTTTAGGGGCCCAAAACAACCTTAGCGATAAAGTTTCCCTATGCCTAGCATGTGAAAGAATGTCGATGTAAGATAACCTTCCCGCAAAAAAATTTTAAATGCGGCATTTGGAAGCAGAGTTATTTGCAATCAAATTTTGAATATCTGCGCCTTCGCGGCTTTCCTCTTTTCAACTTTTTAGCGCGCGCAATGGCTGGCCTTCCTCCAAGGCCTCGCCCACTGACACGTCACAACTGACGCATCTGCGCTTTTACTTTTTTTGCTTAGCACCGCATGCCGCAACTTTCGTTTTGTCGCGCTTGCTTGCCGACACGCCGCCGGGGGCCTCTTGTCGTCTGCTTCATCGTCATCGCCCTTCGGCACAACTCGCAAGTTTTGTTGCCACGCTATACATCCCTGGCGTTGACCTCACCTTCGATTTTGTGTTACGTCGTGTGCGCGACGGGTGCAGGACAGTTCTGGGCTAGACTGGTCGCTCTCTTGAGTTCGCGAAGGCAGTTATCGAAGCGCTGAATTGTTGTTGACGGGACATGAGCGGGAGGTTGTTACAGTGTGCAGTCCCTGGCTGCGAAGGTATTGCTAGTGACGGCAGGAAAAACATTCTGCATCATGTGCTTCAAAACGCCAACCTCCGGAAACAGTGGCTACAGCTCATCGGATAGCCAGCATCGGTGAAGAAAGCGTTTATCAACGTTTGCTTTACCCCGATATGTGGTTCGCGATTTGGGGATCCCAACAAGACTGAGTTTGCGTGAAGGAGCGGCACCAACGCTGTTTCTTCCAACCCTGCCGGTAAGTGTAAAATGACAAGACTGTAATAATATTAGCTTTAGACGCGTTATCACAGTACAGTGTGGATTGTTTTTTTTTTAACTCAGGCGATCTTGCTCGGCGTTGTGGCATGCATATAGCAAGATTTGTCATGATCACTGCAAACTACACTGCTCAAAATAAACCAGTGGCGAGCTTACGATGGGATTTTATTATTTTTTAATGTTATACTAGTCGACCCCACGCACCAATGCACCCATATAAGCCGTATACTATCATCGGGGTTCAGCAGCGGATTCTTCAACAGCGTGTACTTATGGGGGTCGAGTCCCATCTCGGTACTCATTCGCCGAAGTCGCTTTTCGAGCTTGGGGTCCATAATATCCGTACCGCAGCAAGGGCATGAGATGTTAGCGAAAGACTAGAAATTCAGAATCGAGATCGCAGAGAGCGGTCTTCCGGGCGTTGCGGAGGGAAACTCTCTCGTGTACCCTGCCGAACCTTGAAACCTTTCGTGTTTAGGCTCCTCTTGCTTTTGGCTATAGGATGCCCCTTCGTGAAAGATAACGATCGATTGTAAAGAAAAAAAAAAGGAATGGGATGAGGAGAAGGGGACTGCGTAGTTGTGCGCTGTGGTGTAGTTTGTCAGCCGCGGTTCGGCGTCAGCTGACTGCAACGGCGAACGCGCGCGCCGACAGGAAGTAAACAAACTCTGTTCGGTGCCCGATTATTATCGCAGCATGACTTCCCCCCTGTAGCCTTTTTTTTTACGCCGTGTGGTGTTTGTACAGAGCGCACCATGAAATGTCGCGCGGATGGAGCCGCGTCCAAGTTCACCAACCGAGGCGGCCAGGAATTAGAAACACGTGAAAACCGAGATGGGCGTTGAGAAGAAGAAAGAGAAGAAAGGAGGGACACTGTCAGGAATGAAGAGATGGAAACAGAAAAAAAAGTGCCAAGAGGTTTTACCCTTCAGCAGGAGGAGGGGGGGGGGGGGCGCGAATGAAACGTTATCACTCGCGTGAACTGGCTTAGTCGCTCAAAGTTGTGCCTCTTTATCCGGAAGTGTAAGAGTTGGTTTTTACAGGAGCATAGCAGGAGTTATACACAACTAGATTTTTCCTGCGGAAAGGGGGGGGGGGGGAGATAAACCGCAACAAGGGAAGAGGACTTCTCCAAATGGCTCACCGACAGCAATAAGAGCAGGAGCCTTTTCCGGTTCCTAACGGAAAATAATTTGCACGGGTTCATATAATATGCCTTATGGCAAGCTTGCGTAATAAAAAAAGAAAAAAAAACAGCGCGCGCATGCAGTAGTGCAACGATCGAGTTACACAGTTCGGCACAATGTTACAAGTGGCTCACAAATGCACATTTATTTTTGTCCCAGCTTTTCCAGGAACAGCGGGTGTAGATCATCAGCCAGCTGGATGGAATGGAAGTGGACCTCGCAGGAGATGGGCGTTGCAACTCCCCGGGCTACAGCGCCAAGTACTGCACGTACAACGTTGTTATCATTCAGACTGACCATATTCTACAATGGGAACAGGTAAGAATAGGAGAGGTAAGGCAGTGCTGCGATACAAAAATTGGCAAGCTGCAATTCATATTAACTGTGTGAAGTCAGCTGCAGTGCCCAATAGTGCGAGCATTTAACAAAAGGCGACAATTTTTGCATATTATTAGGAGAAATTGTTTTCAGCCTCACCAAGAGCGCCCTTGGCAAGTGCTGCTTGGACGTCTATACATAAAAAGAATCAAATTAATCACTATATTGTCACGGACGACAATGAAGAAGAAGCGGGCAGTGGCGCGGGAAGGAGCGCTCGCGCTAGGCCCGCAAACATTCATAAAAACGTCATCTACCATCGCCATCGGTCATGTTCTGTCTCCAATCTTCATCGGCTTGCCGCTTCGTAACATTTGGTTGGAGGTGCGGCGTACGACATCCCCATCCTCGCCTTGGAGCATCGAGGCCATCTTCAAGCCGGGACCATCACCGAGGGCCCAGGGACATCGCCGAGCAGCTTCGCCCCAGCCCTTCAAGCCCAGACCTGAACAACTACCACCGCCCAACCCCCAGCCCGGACCTGAAGACAAGGAGAACAGGCATACGAATCAGAACCGAGACGAAGGACCCGAAAGAGCCGAATGACCCGAAGGAACCGATGGACACGAACACGCAACCCCCGCCCAAGCAGCCCGACGTGAGCTCGAGCCATCGGCCCATGGACTCTGGTGACGGATGGTTGACAGCTCCAAGGGAGGCGGATCACCCACGCATCAAACATCGTACCGGCAAGCCGTTCTATTCTTCCTTTTTCCTCTTCTTCTTCAAGCATTCAGACACGCCCATCATCATGCCATAAAATCCTTAACATCGCTAAACTTTGTGGAAAACCAGTTTCCTCCCCCTTCGCCGCTACCGACCACCACCAACCCAACGAGCTTCATGGCAGCGCCGGCTGGGAGAGGAGGTAAATACCTCCCCTTGGGGGAAGGAGACCAGCGATGGGTGCGCCGCCAAGACGTCTACGCGGGTTCCCGCGAGAAGACGAGAGAGAGCTTCTGGATCCAGCCGGCAACGAGAGCGGTCGTCTACCGCCGCCTCTCCCGGCAAATGCCGGGGGATAGCGGGCACAGAGTACGCTGCGCACACGGGAGGACCCGTCGTGCACGACCGCCTATCTTCTGGTTCCCAACGGCGAAGCGACCGGTAAATACCGCACGCTCTCGCCGCCTCCCGCGGCAAACGCCGTGGTATGGCTTTGTCCGAAGAATGCAGCGCGCACGGGAGATCCCGGCCGCCATATTCACGGCGCGTGCAAATGTCCGCCGCCGAAGTCGCACCCCCATTCCCCAGCCGGTGAGTCAAAAGTCCTTCTTACGTAGCCTTGCCCTTCCAAGGAAAACCTTGTTGATGTATAGCTAGCCGGCATGCTCTGTATTATTTGCAAGTGCAATAACTAGCATTCGAGTAGTAACGATGTCTCGTCCCCGTCCTTTGTCCCCTTTGTTCCCCTCCGCGGGTCGCCAGCGAGGACGTTGCACCTGCGGAGTAGGAGCGGGGCGGAAGACTGTCTCCCCTCATATCCCCACAATGGCGCATCAACGTGGTTCTCTCGTGCAGAAGCACTTGAGCTAGTTACCCCTCCCTAGGGATAAAGGACGATAGTCAGTTCGCGGAGTGGAGTGCCTGCCCGGACTTATAGCATTAGGCCTGACCCAACATCGCTATGCTAGCAAGGCTAATATGCTTTCTTGACGGCGAGGTGGGAGGAGTTGCAGCGAGAACAAAGGGTCGTGCATGTATTTGTGTGTGTGTGGAGCATTTTTATTCGTGTGTGTGTGTGCGTGTGTGTGTGTGTGTGTGTGTGTGTGCCGAGACCTTAGAGAGGTACAGCCACGAGGTCCGTACATGGAGCACGAGACCGAGCCGTCCACGGAGAACAGCACGCCGGAAGCGAGTGAGTGCCTCAGCCGGGATGGTGGCCCTACTTTTCTTGTATATAGTTGTAAATATTTTCTCTTCTGTCTCTTTGGCTCTGGGAGCCAGGTGCCGCAATCGGCTGACTGGTATTGCAGCCGTGATTGCCGGAAAGCACCGGGGCGCTCCGACACCGCTAGACGCGGTGGGCGCCGTTCGCTCAGAAGTTGCCTTTGGATGGCAGCGAGCGAGTATGGGTCACCCTGGGTTCCTTGGCGGAGATGCACATCCTCACGACGTGGTGTTCTAGCTATTGTCTTTAGCGCTAGAGCGAGTAGGCGTCAGGCTCTTTGGTAGCTACCTGTCGCACATCGGAGGACAGTCTAACCGTGGCATACAGCATGCGCAAATGCGTTTTGCTTGTTTTATATTGACCTCGCTGTAGCCGAACATCTCGCTGAATTAGAGAAAGCTAACTTCGTTCAAATGAACTTGGTAATTTTGGGCTGAGAAGGGAAATAGGAAATTTCGTGGAACCAGATTATTATGCCGGCAAACGAACCGCGGATGCCCGTGCTTCGTTCGGATTAACGGAACGCAGTGCGGTACCGGATAAAATTGTTTGGCACTCGCATTGGCCCGCATTTTACCAAATGGTCATTTTGCTCAATTTATTCAACCTTTTTGGAGATCCGGAGGGTTGTGCAGATATCAAGTGAAGCCACCTGGACCTGCTGCCATTGTTTACGTTCCTGCCTGTTGCCCTGCGGCCGTGAATCACCGAAGCTCGGAGTCTCACGGAACCAGTCCGGCTTGACGGGAGAGGAGGCCAACCCCTACCTGCCAACAAAGGCGCGCCAGCGGGAACAACACCCTCCCGTCACGCTGGTTCCTGGGACCTGCCGATGGACAGCGGGGGGCCCCTTCACCTTGCTGCTCGTCGGATGACATCAACGTTTGGATCCCCTACTAAGCCTGGTGTTTACCTCTCGGATGGCGTCCAAGGAGCAGCTCTCCACAACCATAGGAGAACATTAAAGGAGGGAGGGATGTGGAAAACCAGTTTCCTTCCCCTTCTCCGCGACCGACCACCGCCACCCCAACGAGCTTCATGGCAGCGCCGGCTGGGAGAGGAGGTAAATACCTCCCCTTGGGGGAAAGAGACCAGCGATGGGTGCGCAACCAAGACGTCTACGCGGGTTACCGCGAGAAGACGAGAGGCGGCTTCTGGATCCAGCCGGCAGCGAGAGCGGTCGTCTCCCGCCGCCTCTCCCGGCAAATGCCGGGGGATAGCGGGCACGGAGTACGCTGCGCACACGGGAGGACCCGTCGTGCACGACCGCCCATCTTCTGGTTCTCAACGGCGAAGCGACCGGTAAATACCGCACGCTCTCGCCGCTTCCCGCGGCAAACGCCGTGGTATGGCTTCGTCCGAAGAATGCGGCGCGCACGGGAGATCCCGGCCGCCATATTCACGGCGCGTTCAAATGTCCGCCGCCGAACTCGCACCCCCATTTCCCAGCCGGTGAGTCAAAAGCCCTTCTTACGTAGCCTTGCCCTTCCAAGGAAAACCTTGTTGATGTATAGCTAGCCGGCATGCTCTGTATTATTTGCAAGTGCAATAAATAGCATTCGAGTATTAACTATGTGTCGTCCTCGTCCTTTGTCCCTTTGTTCCCCTCCGCGGGTCGCTAGCAAGGACGCTGCACCTGCGGAGTAGGAGCGGGGCGGAAGACCGTCCCCCTCATAACCCCACAACTTCCTCGTCCACGATCGGGACGATCGCTCGGTGGTCCCGGGTCATGCCACGGACGACAAGGAAGAAGCGGGCAGTGGCGCGGGAAGGAGCGCTCGCGCTAGGCCCGCAAACATTCATAAAAAAACGTCATCTACCATCGCCATCGGTCATGTTTTGTCTCCTGTCTTCATCGGCTTGCCGCTTCGTAACAATATAATACAAACAATTGAATTACAAAATGTTTCATCATTGCAAACTATTGGGGAAGAGATACATTTGCTGTATATGTAATGAGTTTTTAATTTAATCTATCTACAGACCGCCACCCAGCTATCCGGACATATTGCAAGAGCAGCAAATCGCCCATACAGCACTACTTTGATGCTTGGCGCATTACTAAAGATACATGCAGTTGCTTGCTTTAATAATTAGGGCGAATACAGCATTATTCTATACTGCATTTAAGAAGTTGGAAGCTGTGAGCAGGTTAAAGGGCTGTGAAGCAATAGAACCATGGATCCAGACAATCACAAGTCTATGTTGCTGCCCTGGGCCAGGGTAATGGTGACCTGATCATCAGCATAGTGCAGCCTGTTGAACCACATATGCGATAAGCGTGATGGCCATGATAGACCATACAGCAAATGCCTGCATTATATTAGCTCCTTGCAAACACGTAATGGATGAGCAGAGGTAATCTGTTTTGTATAGGCTTTTTTTTTAAGTTTTCACTTTGATGTTGTTTGGAAGGTGCACGCCTCACACTTGTGGCATTCGTCAACCAATGATAAATTTAAGAGATAGATAATGCAAATAGAACTTCACGGGAAAAACTTTGTACACATTCGCACATAACAGCAAGTTCACATATGACATAGCCGAGAAAGAAACCCATAATGAAGTGAAGATACAAAATAATGCAAATGTGAGTGCTGAGACTGTAAGATATTTGAATACTGAGGCAGCTTGGTTATACATGCCGGTGTGGAACACAAATACAATGGGATTTTCCATACTGTCCTATACTGACAATTTTAAAGAAGACAAAGTGCCGCATGTTTGCTCGACATCTCTTAGATTTCTTTTCACCGTAATATAGTAGTACAAGACCTGGGGTCTTTTTATGAAAATGATGCTAAAACTGTTTTCAGCTGCAATGCAGCAGCTGTAAGCAGATTCGGCATCTTCGATTGACTAGAACACACACCAACACTGCAACTCATCAGCCAAATATTTATATATATTGTCACGCCACTGACGACGAGGAAGAATTGTGCTGGTCTGGCAGAAGGCGTGAATCGGCTAAGTATTGGGCGGCTAGTCCTCCTTTTCTGTTTTCCCCTGCGCATTTGCGCTTTTCACCGTGTTGATAACGCTCGCAGAGAGATTGTAACTGTAAAGTGATGTCTACGCAATCTCCCGGCCAGGGGCGCTCCCCCTGGTCGGCTTTCATTACTCCTCACGATCTACCTCTGGAAACGTTCCAACGATCTGGCGTTCCAAACATTCCTGTGGCGCTGGTGCCCAAGGATGGCGGATTTATTAAAATGAATAACCCTGGGACTGTTCGAGCTGCTCTCCAGGCAGCCTCTACCCTGTATGACTCGATCACAGAAGTGAGGCAGTTTGGGCGTGGCGGGATACTGTGCCGACCTCCAGACCTCAATTGCGTGAAGGATCTGATTAAATGCAATTCATTTGGATCGCTTCAGGTGAGCAGCTTTATCCCTACTCATCTTGCATGCACAAAGGGATTAGTCCGAGGAGTAGACTCTTCTTTAATTCCAGCTGAGACCCTCGACCTTCTTTCGGCGGCTGGTGTGGTAGCGGTGTATCGTTGCAGCCGGGAGGTTAATAATACGCGGGCACCAACAGAGTCGGTGATTGCCACATTTGCGGGAACTTCATGCCCGTCAGAGATAAAAGCATGGCCAAATTGATCTTCCGTGTGGATCCTCTTGAATCTAAGCCACTGCAGTGCACTAATTGCTGGCGATATGGTCACAGTGCTCGTGGTTGTAAGTCCTCCGTGCGGTGTTCCAAATGTGGCGATGATCATCATTCGTCATCATGTTCACAACAACACGACAAATGCTGCCTTTGCGGTGGAGCCCACGCTGCAAACTTCTTGGAGTGTCCATCTCGAAAACAGGAGCTGCAAATTCTAGAGGTAATAGATAGAAAACGCTGTTCGCGTCGTAACGCTGTAACAGAAGTTAAGGAACGATTACACGGTTATGCAGGTGTGTCAGCCCGATCAGGTGTGCCTCTGGATGCATCAATCTCAAATGCGATAATGACTGCAGTGGAAGCATCAATGACTAAAATGGTCGACCGAATAGTTGCTACTGTCACAGAGTGTTTTTCTAACGTTCTGGCAGTTCAGCTAACGCAAGCCCTGCAATCAGGAACAGCCCCTTTCATAGCAAATATGCCCTCTGAAAGCTCTCAACTGCTTGAAAGCACTACTGTTGCTTCGCCTAACAGGGCTGTTCCCCCAGATGACGATGAAAACATTAATGACGCAGAGATGGTAGAATCATATGTAAGAATTCTAAAACGGTGTGGGTGTCCCATGTCCAATCATTCTTCTCCGCGGTCCCAACCAAAATCAAAGAAACATCAGCATACATTAAAGCCAAAGGATAATATTTTGGGGCAGGCAGTTGCGGCTGCCAAGATTTCACAATCATAGGGGCACTAAGAGTTATCCAATGGAACTGTCGTTCAATTCTAACAGCTTCAACAGATTTAGTTTACATTTCTTCTCAATATAATCCACACATAATTATTTTGCAAGAAACTTGGCTAACAGCCGAAAAGCATTTCTATTTACAAAATTATCATTCATTCCGACAAGATCGCCAATCAAAAGGAGGAGGTTTAATTATATTTGTCTGTACAAAATTCTGTCACAGGGCTAAGATTTATTTCCAGTTATCTTCTATAGATTGTGAGTTATTGGCCCTAGACTGAAATTCCAGGGCACTGTCCGTTTTCCTTAGTGAATGCTTATTTCCCTAGCGGTGTACAAGATACAAAACCTCTAGATCTGCTATTAGTTAATTGTCGAAACTCAGTTCTTCTGGCTGGTGATTTTAATTCGCATCATGTGTCATGGGGCTACAAGACAGATAGTTGTGGCAAGCGTCTTTGGGATTGGATAACAAATAATAACTTTTCCTGTAGAAATTCGGGTTCGGCCAGTTTTATAAGAAAACACAGTCAATCTGTGTTAGATTTAACTTTTACCTCTCCCAGTCTCTTCGTTAATAATTGGTCGACACTTGATTGTGGCACCTCTAGTGACCACATACCGATTGCGTTTGAGGTTAATCACCCTGTAACTCCAGCGACTTCTCAGTTGAAGTCATTTATCAACTATAATAACTTTCAGTCAACGTTACGCTCTAATCTTGAGTCATTGACTAACACGGATGAAGAACAAAAATCAAAACGCTTATGCTCGGTGATTGAGGATTGCCGTAAGAAGTCTGAGATCTTGGTACGGAGCTCAAAGGGGAATACTTCAGCTGTTTGGTGGAATGCTGATTGTTCCCGAGATTGACGTAGAAAGGCGGCATGGAAAAAGCTTCTCCACAACCAGTGCCTGAAAAACTGGCAGGATTACAAGTTCATTGCAGCTACTTTTAAACGTACAGTTGCAAAAGCGAAGGACGAGTATGATGCTAAGCATTTTGATTTCCTCTCTAAATCTGGCAATCGAACTGCTCTTTTTGGTTTTTTACGCTCGCGGAAAAAGATTCCGCAAGCACAAAACCTACATTCCTTTATTTTGACTCCACATGAAGCAATAGACACAATTGAAACAATTGCCAAAGGACTGGAGAAGCGTTTCTCGTCTTCACTTCCTTCGGGCTCGATATCTGTGATGCCAATGGAACCAGTTAATTATGATCCTCAAATTTCCGTTTCTGAGCTTTCTCCTATAGTTATGAGATTACCAGCCGCTGCTCCCGGTCCTGATAAAGTAACTTCAAAAATGTTAAAAATTTTTTTTTGACGAGTCACCTCAGACATTATTAGAGCTAGTAAGTTATTCCATCAAACATGCTTGGATACACCCAGAATGGAAACTTGCCAAAATAATTCCTTTACTTAAGAATAAAGGCGGTGCCTTGTCCATTGATAATATTAGACCAATTGCATTAACATCAAACATTGTAAAATTAATTGAAAGAGTCATACTTATACGTGTTTCGGAATTCATGAATAAAGAAAATATCCTCAGCCCTTGCCAAATTGGTTTCCGTCAAAAGTGTTCCATCTGGAATGCGCATGCTGATCTTGAGAGTCGAGTTCTTTTAGCGCGGCGCCAAAAAATGCGCGCTGCCTTGATAACGCTAGATATAGCCAAGGCCTATGATAGCGTTGAGTATAGCATTCTATTGTAAAAATTAAAATCTCTTCAGTTTCCACATTATTTAGTAGCCTGGATATCTGAATTCCTCCAAAACCGAGAGTTTTACTGTGCATTAAATGGCGTCCATTCCGGCAGATATAAGCAAGCCAGGGAAGTGCCGCAAGGAGCAGTCCTTTCACCAGTCCTTTTCAACATACTACTCAGCTCAATACCAGTTAATCATGACGTTCGCACTTACGTATATGCGGATGATATTGCGTTTTTTGCAACTGCATCGGATATTCAATCCCTTTACCTCCACTTGCAAACGTACCTAAACTCTATTGAGAATTGGTTGTGTGGCTTGCGTCTCACATTAAACGTCAACAAAAGCGCAGTCCTCGTATTTAATATAAAAGATTCTTTAAGTCTGTCTGTATTGTATCAGCAGCAAATAATACCACAGGTTAAATCATTAAAGTATTAGGGGTCACTTATGATGATAATCTTTCATGGCAGCCCCACATTAACCATATTGCTACGAAAGGGGCTCGGGCCGTGGGCATGTTGCGCCGAATTAGTCGTCCCAGGTCTGGAATGCGGAGAGATGTCCTTTTAATGATTTATGTTATGTATGTGCGTCCAATTTTAGAGTTCGGTTCAGTCTTGTTTTCTGGATCAGCAACTTATAAAATTCGACCGCTTGTTCTGTTGGAGCGAGAAGCACTTCGGTTGTGTCTGGGACTTCCAAAATTTGTTGCCAACAATGTGCTCTACCTTGAAGCCCGGATTCCACCCTTGATATATAGATTACAAATTCTAACCGTTCAGACGTACTTAAGGATATATGAATCAGAGTTTCACCGATCTATGTCTATTTTTTGCTGTCAACCGACCTCCTTTTTCGGTGTCCATTGGTCTAAATTTCACACCCCGCAGGTTGTTATGGTCAAAAATTTGCTGGACCCTTTAAATGTTTCCCTTCCTAGTATTCTACCCATACAAACCATCGGTTCGTCTATTAAAATTGTCTTTGACGACATATTCCCGAATAATGCTAAAAACTTATCATCCGTTATTCTAAACGGATTATTAGAAGATCATTTAAGAAGTCTTTCTGATAGTTTAGTTGTAGCTACGTTGTAGCTACTGACGCATCTGAAAGTAATGAAAAGGCGGGTGTGGGTATATATTGTCCACATTTAGACTGGTCTTTTTCTGTACGGCTTCCGGACTTCACCCCAATTTTTGAGGCGGAGTTTCTGGCGGTGGTACTCGCTTTACAGAAATTAGACTCCTCTTTTTCTAAAGTGGCAGTAATTTCCGACTCTCTATCCTTGTGTTCATCTCTCTCTTCGTAGGTGGATTCTGCAATAGTAAAAACCTTTGTCTCTCTGATCCCTAGACATTTGAAGATTGTACATATGGTATGGGTACCAGGCCACAGCAATGTGACTTTAAATGAATATGCTGACAATTTGGCAAAAGAGTCCCTTAATGGCCCCGTATTATCTATCCTTCCGGCGACCGCGTACATCACCGCAGCGAGGTTTCGAAGAAACGTCATATTAAATATGAAAAATGGACATATTTTAAGATCTGATGACTACCTGCATCTAAATTATTCTTGGAATAGAAAATTATGTCATTCACGGCAACTTGAGATTTCACTAACAAGGCTGCGATGCCGTATCCCACCTTTAAATTTCTATCTTTACAGGTCTGGTTTGGCACTGTCTCCCGTCTGCGCATTTTGCGGTGAACAAGAAACATTAGATCACTTTTTATTGTTTTGCCGCCGCTTTACTACGCTGAGAAAACAGTTGATGTAAAGGCCATTGCAACAGCTTGGCCTTAGTTTAAGCAGCCCGACATTGTTATCATTTGGCGCCACCATCCTTGGGCACAGTCACAGGTCTGTGTTTACCGCCATGCAAATTTTTTTACTGGACTCAAATCGTTTGCCTTGTTAAATATTTAAACATCACTTGTTCTACAATTGTAGTGTCAATCTCCCGTGAGTGTTACCACTTTTCATTTTATATTTCACTTATTTCCCGTTTTGTTTCCTTTGCTCTACCCCTCAAATCAGTTTTTTATGCAAGTATATTAAAAAAAAATAAATAAATAAATTTTTTGCTACCCTATTCTTAGCCGATCCCCCTCTGTGGGTATGTGCCATAAGTTATTTGGACAACAACAACAACAAGAGGAGAAAGCATTGGTGCCTGGGGGCTAGTAGGCTTCACCTTATCCCACTGCCATATCACTGTAAATAAACACCCCTTTTCTATTTCACCGTAACAACTTGGTGGAAGGTGCTCCGTTCGATCCCTAAGTACGGCGCTGCAAGACCAACTTGAGTTTCGACGTAGTCGCCACCTTGCTGGACTGCCACCGCTTCCAACAATCATGGACCACACCGAATCTAACCGTGCCAGCCGCGACGCTGCAAGCCAGGCTGGTGACAGGCCTGCCCCCTCCAGCTCTATTCCCTGCCAGCCTTACCGGGAACCACGACCATTTGCAGGAGAAGAAGGTGAGGACGTTGAGAAGTGGCTACTTCATTATGAACGAGTTAGTCGGTACAACCGGTGGGACCCTAGCACCATGCTCACAAATGTCGTTTTCTTTCTAATTCACACGGCTATGACCTGGTTCGAAAATAACGAGGACAATTTGACAACTTGGGAACGGTTTGCCACCGAGATAAAACAGCGTTTTGGTGACTCTGTACTGGGCAAAAAGCGGGCTGAGAAGACCCTTGCTCAAAGAGCTCAATTGCCGGATGAAACTTGTACCACGTATACAGAAGAGATCCTCAGATTGTGCAAATGTGTGAATTCCAACATGCCCGAAGAAGACAGAGACGGCCACATTTTGAAAGGCATCGCAGCTGGCGTGTACAACTTTTTAATTGCCAAAAACACCCTTGAAACCGTCTCTGATGTTATTAAACACATCCGCACTTTTCAAGCTCTCAAAACCCGTCGTATTGCGCCAAAATTTGGGCGGCTGGCCAACGTGCCTACCGTGGCCAGCCTTGATGACCATGCCGAACTAGATCTTCCGTCGACGATCCGGCAAATCGTGCGGGGAGAACTCCTGCGGCTCAACCCACTTCCCCTGCACGAATCTGCTGAGGTCTCTGTCCAGAGGGTATCTAGACGGCCGGCTTCACCACCACAAGCGATTACAGTGCAACCTTTCGCACAAGCTCCTGAAGTTGCAGCTTCTATTGACTATCCTCCTATACATTTCGCCAACCGGAATGCGCCGATGACGCCCCAAGGTATGACGTCGCCCCAAGTGCACATAGATCTTCCATTCGATTTACCAGGATTCCTGAGCAGTATGAGCATTCAGCCAGACCTACGACGCGCCCAGCTGCTCCTTGCTCTTATCCACAACAGCATTTTCTACCTTCCCCGCCGATATGCTAATGCTGCGGCGTCGAAGGTCACATCGCCAGGTACTGACGCAGTAGGTTCCCACCTCGCTATAAACGTCCGACGCCTCCAACAGTACCCAACTATCGGCAATACAGTCCCGTTTTTCAGCAATCAAATACTCAGCGGGGGTATTACCGCAACATCCATAACCAAAATCTCCGCAACCACTCCCCTGCATCTGATAGAAGTGTTACTCCTCCACCCGCCTTCCGTGCGCGTCGTTCTCCATCACAGCGGCGGCGCTCCATGTTGCCTCAGCAGGAAAACTAACCAGCGCGACCAATTGGGGTGAGGCCGCTGGAAATGTGCTGTGTGCCAACATCCCTCCAACAATAATGCCCAAAAACAAAATTCGTGTGTTCATTGATGGTGTGTATACATTAGCTTTGGTGGATACGGGTGCGACTGTGTCTGTGATGAGTAATCAGTTTAGGCGCTTGTTGGGACGCAAAGTGATGTTTGAATATGACCGTGCTTCAACGTTTTGTGGTATGAGTGGAGAGGCGTTGCGGCCAGTGGGTGTGTGTAGTGCGCTGTTAGGTTTGGGTCGCGTGCGCCTGGGTAGCGTACCGCTGCCAGCAGTTATTACGCGCGGCGTGCGGCCCCTCGGTAGCGTTGGCCTGGCGGCTCCGTGGACGGCGGACGGCATCAAAGGTGCCAGAAAGACGAGGCGTCTTCTAACGAAACAACCTTTACTGCAACATCATGAAGAAACGGGCAGTGAAGCTGACCCGGAGAGATTACAGACACTCTCACACAGCTGGTGTCTAGCGTCGTGCCAACGGCGCGTCAAAGTAGTCTCTAACTCAGCGGAGTCGGCCGCTGCTTTTTATAGGTTTTCCGTTCACAGGGAAAGGGTAATCCCTCACAGGAAATGGAGCGCCCAATTCGTGTCTGGGCAAGATGGGATGACTCAATCACAAGTGGTCCGAACGCATCTCCTACGTTCCTGCCTGCTGCCCTGCGGCCGTGAATCACCGAAGCTCGGAGTCTCACGGAACCAGTCCGGCTTGACGGGAGAGGAGGCCAACCCCTACCTGCCAACAAAGGCGCGCCAGCGGGAACAACACCCTCCCGTCACGCTGGCTTCTGGGACCTGCCGATGGACAGCGGAGGCCCCTTCACTTTGCTGCTCGTCGGATGACACCAACGTTTGGATCGCCCTGCTAGGCCTGGTGTTTACCTCGCGGATGGCGTCCAAGGAGCAGCCCATAGGTGAACATTTAAGGAGGGAGGGATGTGGAAAACCAGTTTCCTCCTCCTTCGCCGCGACCGACCACCACCACCCCAACGAGCTTCATGGCAGCGCCGGCTGGGAGAGGAGGTAAATACCTCCCCTTGGGGGAAGGAGACCAGCGATGGGTGCGCCGCCAAGAGGTCTACGCGGGTTCCCGCGAGAAGACGAGATGGAGCTTCTGGATCCAGCCGGCAACGAGAGCGGTCGTCTACCGCCGCCTCTCCCGGCAAATGTCGGGGGATAGCGGGCACAGAGTACGCTGCGCACACGGGAGGACCCGTCGTGCACGACCGCCTATCTTCTGGTTCCCAACGGCGAAGCGACCGGTAAATACCGCACGCTCTCGCCGCCTCCCGCGGCAAACGCCGTGGTATGGCTTTGTCCGAAGAATGCAGCGCGCACGGGAGATCCCGGCCGCCATATTCACGGCGCGTGCAAATGTCCGCCGCCGAAGTCGCACCCCCATTCCCCAGCCGGTGAGTCAAAAGTCCTTCTTACGTAGCCTTGCCCTTCCAAGGAAAACCTTGTTGATGTATAGCTAGCCGGCATGCTCTGTATTATTTGCAAGTGCAATAAATAGCATTCGAGTAGTAACGATGTGTCGTCCCCGTCCTTTGTCCCTTTGTTCCCTTCCGCGGGTCGCTAGCGAGGACGCTGCACCTGCGGAGTAGGAGCGGGGCGGAAGACCGTCCCCCTCATACTCCCACAAAGGCTGGCTGGAAAAACACCTCGTCTCTCTTTTGTGCTCCTCATCTTAGTGCAGTCCCAAGACAAAGGTAGTTTTTAAAGAACTGGAAGTTGTCAGCGCAAGTTTCCGACCCCTCTAGAACCGTCTCGAATGTCCCAAAGCTAATGTATTGAAGCTGAAAGAATGCTCAAGGTTCACTTGATCACTTGGACTAATGATGATCGCTAGAATACAACAGCAGGGAGAACATGGGTGATCCACGATATGAAGTTGTATAGCCCATGTCATACATTCATTTTGCTGCTTGAAGATCATTGCATCACATTCTCAATTTGATATAAAGGCGCTGGATATAGAAGCTAAAACAGAAGCAACTCTGCTGCAGTGATGTGAATATAATGCCTAATGGTTTCTTATAGTAGCCTCTACTTGGCATAATTTTGCTAGTAGGCAACAAGAAACACATTTTTTTACAAAGTATGAGAAATTCATTCATATTCACCTTCTTTTTAGGTCACATCTGGCTGTTATTCACTTCAATGAAAATTCTTCTAAGCTCCAGGCATAGAAAAAGAAAGGAGAGGACGGCTGGAAAGTGAAAATGGCAAAATCAAGAAAAGAACATTTCAGTGCCGCTCCAGTGAAAATGGAGCATACTTTTTGTAAGTTAAAACTTTGTTCCACTTATATTATTACACAAAAAACTAAGTGAACTGTTGTAATCACGATGACTATTTCACGCAACGTACGTCCAGAGGCTCCTCCAGGATGCGGAGAAACGGTCTCGGGGCTCTTCACACAGAGACACAGCTGCACGCATAACAATTCAGGGCGCTACCTTATGACTGATGCCTATGAAAGACCGTCAAAAGAAGAACTAATTGCTGCACACAGGCACAGATTTGTGCTTCATCCTGATTATTCAATTGCACAGCACAACTGTCAGTATACTTAACCCAAATGCTCAACAGACTGGCATCAGCGAGGCACAGCATTGGCCGCAGGAGCCAAAACAATTGTTTCAATATGTTTGCTGCAACTAACAATAGCTGGAGCGCAGTTTCATATGACTTTTTTTGTCGTAGTGAGTGCAGTCTTGTACCCATGTCTCTGTGTTTCGCTTCTGGCTGCGGCCATGCAAACGTGCACACAAAACATGTTGCTGTTTGCTTACCGACGCAACTCCACATGGTGTGCGACCGCTCGCAGGCCCTTCAAGTATTGCATCAAAGCTGCCGCTTGAAACAAAAAGTAGGAAAGACAGAGCAGTTGTGGGTTCAGGGTATGTGTAAAGCTAGATAGCGAATAATTATGCCAATCAGAGTTGTTCAGCTTCTTGAGGTCAAGTTGGAAGTAAATGGAAGTAATTAAAGTGAGCCGACTTCACAAGCGACGATGTCACATCTCTCTTTTCACGTGCTCACTGTTCCCCATCCGTTAAGCTGCACAGTTTACAAGACAACAGTGTAAATGCGCTTATTATTATTATGTGCGCGAAATAATGCTGTGTTCTTAGCAGTAATTTATACTGCTGAGCGACTAAGAAAGCACAGCGCTTCGCCGCAGATAGAATTTTTTTAAACGTCAATTGTTTACTGCCTCAGGACATAATGAAATATGCTCTAGGACTTATCTAGAAAAATGCTGTAGGTCTTCTCTCGAAATAAAGTTGTTTTCTTTGTTTCTTCGGTGCCTCCTCATCACTGCACGTCATGTGAAACCTTGCAAGGGGCAGATACAGCATGCGAATCCTAATACGTGTTTACCGCGCGCCGTCTTGTATCTCTCCGGCCTAACCGCTCAGTAGTTTGTGGTGAAACTGCACACGGAGCTTTGATATTGCGGTAACTTTTATTTGCTCGCAGTAAGTTAGGTAAAGGTGCTTAATTCGTTGCTGCTGCGTACAATGCGAACCCGCAATCTGCGCAGTATCAGGGGCCGAAAGCTGCCAACGCCGGCACATGATACCACGGGTTCGCGCATCGCGCACGGCCGAGCCAGGTACGTACAGTTGTCTTAGCTAATTTACTATACGACAAAAGTTCATACGCTACAAGCTTACTACGTGACAAAACAAGTTTGATGCAATCAAGTCAACAGTTGAAGCGGTAGGATTTTAAAAGCCGCCATATTATTGATACATCACAACAATGACTAACTCATTGCACCCGTGAAACCGTCGTTTATCTGTGCGCTATATTCAGGCTAGTAAACACATTACTTACCAGCTTATGTTGTCTCCTTGACTCGATCCGAGGTGCGTATTTTGGTTTGGTGGACACGGGAACGGAGCGGTTGCCTCCGAAGTTTTGCTGCACTACGTACGGCGCGGTGCACTGGGGCACGACATTTAAGGATTTAAGGCACCGACCGCGCGACACCGGAAGTGCAAGGAAAAAAACTTTAAAAAAATGTTTCTGTCTACAAAACATTCTAATTTTCTTTCCTGATAACTAAAAGTTAAGCGTATTACAATTATTTTGGCATGAGTGGTAGTTTTATGGACGCGTTACGTCGCAAAGAAGCAGACCAATAGTCATTCGAAAACGCGTGTACGTAGACGCGTTGCACGGAGGAGACGAGGGACCGCAAAAGTGGAAGGAAAGAGAGCGCCAACTTTCGAATAGGATTGCAGGACCTGTGCTGCGCGTAGACGTGTTTTATTACGTTCAGATGTGTATCGCAGCATAACCTAGCGACAGAGATAGTTTACGAGCAATGCTCGAGAGGTGTTTGTGGGCCCCTTTAAGGCACTTTTGATGACTCAGTACTCGCACCTTTTCCTTTCTTAGGAATTTTTCCCTCAAATTCAAGTTGGTTTTTCATTTCATACAAAGAGGAAGCAGCCACAGTTAAGCAACTACTGTAAGTGTCTTGATGAGCTGGCCCATCAGGTGACGAGGAATGCTTTGCATATATTGATTCACTAAATGAGAAGCATGGGCATATTCAACTCAAATTAGCTACCTTTTCTTAATCTTCAAAAAGCATTTGATACAGTGACCCTTAAGAGGGCTCACCAGCTGCAAGGCAACTCAGATTTGAACTTTTTTTGTCGATAGATGGCAGCACTTAAGCACCACAAAAGGGAGGAAAGTTCTATTCCCTGTCTAGGTGTGTAAATTACACCATGACACGAAAGTGTTACTTCTTCCGCGTACAAAAAGTAGAGCCGAGAACTTTCAGTTGATATGCGGCCAAACCTGGGGGACCGGAGGGGGGGCCAGAGAATGGTCCTTTTCTCCAGTAGCGCACCATTGTAGCGTTTTCCAGTTTGGGTCGCCTATGCCCCCTCCCATCTTTTGTGCGAAGGAAGAGAAGGAAGATGAGGAGGAAAGGCAGGGAGGTTAACTCGTAAAAGAAACCGGTTTGCTACTCTTTACAGTGGTAGGGTGAGGATTCTTTGCAGGCAGTACTAAGCAGGGCTGGTTTCGACTAGGGAGAGAGAAAGGTGTGAATCATCTTTTGACAGAGTTGAAAACGCGTGAAGGGAACCCCATATTAGCCTTTGGTTACTGGAAAACAATCCATTGTGTTGGGGACCCTAGTATTCAGCCCCCAGATAAAAGGAAAGAAAGGAACTCCTAGTGCACAAAATCTTGTCTGCTTCCCTTTCCAGCATTGCCTCGGTTACATAGTCACAGAGAGGTGTCCGCGAGTGTATGACAATTTACTTTGCCTAGTTGTCTGCCAGCGTTCACGTCGCCGAACACAAATATCTTCCGCTCTTTTGTACCAACAAGACATGTGTGTTTCGTTCAATCCTTGATCCTAATCTTATGAAAGTTTTTCGCGCAACGCTGCGCCCGACTTGTGATTTCAGTCTAGTGAACAATGAATTAGTATCAAGTGACTTGAATATCAGAAGGCAATGAGGCAGCAGAAAATGCCAGCAAAGAATTTCAGGTACGGAAAGCGTAAGCGGGCTGGTGCACTGATTGCGAACACCAGAAAGAGGCAAGCTCTGGATAATGACCCACCTACGAGCAAAACGCACTATTCTCACTGTGGCTGCTACCTTTCCCACCCTGCTGAAGAGCCTTCGTCACCAGAAGCCATCAAGCACAGCCCCAGGCCGGCAGACGTTGAAGCTTTCATCAAAGGTGTAGAGGTGCCAGGAAATACCCGGTCATCTTCAGTAATGAGCGCAACAGGGTCGTCCGACGAAGATGTTGCTAATGGAGGTTCCGCACCCACTGCAGAAGAGGGCGTCAGTGCGAATGCTGGTATACAAGGGCGACGCATTGTTAACCTTCAGCACCTGTTGACCAGCTTGCAAAAGACCGCCGTCCATGTTCCCTTCAACTGCACTTTAGCGGATATGGACTGTGTGTCTGAAAGAAAGCAAGGTCTTCGAAGTAAGCTGATTCTTGTATGCAGGATGTGCCGAAGAAAGGATGTCATCCACACCGACCCGGCACCTGACGCGCAAGCTTCCAGCGGCTGCGGCGACATAAACACGGCAGCAGTGTGTGGAATAGTGTCCGTACTCAGCGAGGGACATTACTCCACTAGAAGGAGTTCGCGCCAAAAAAATAACCTGCTGTGTCGAAAACAAGGACGGAAGATTGCAGCTGAAGACTAACAGCAATTATTGGTACCAAGTACAAGGCCAGCTCAATATTGCTCGCCGTCAGAAGTGCTTGTTTGTAATCTGGACCAAAAATGGCATGAGTATTGAGGTGATTTCCAGGCATGATTCGTTTTGGGAGGACGAGATGTTGCCATTTCTCAAAAAATTTTATATTCACTGTTTGCTGCCAGAACTCGTGGACCCAAGAAGAAGCCGTGGCCTTCCAATTCGCGAACCTCATTACATTGTCGAAGCACAGATGACTCGCTCACTCAAGCGACATTTGAATGCAAAGACTAAAAATGAAGACAGCCGGGAGGACACCCTTCCTGACTACAGAGCATCTTTCCCCTTTCCTTTTGTCACTGTCACGATCATGTATTGGAACAGGTTTCTTGCTACTGGTTTATTTTGTTCAAATAAAAAAAATGCAATCTAAACAGAAGGAAAGAGGGGTGGTGGCCACGCCACCCGCGTATGATCTTTTGTACACAAAAACGGGGCAGCAACCCTAAAAGGAAATCTTCCAACCAATTCCGACTGGTTTGCAAGCTGAAATTCCTTACCTCATATGATTTCCAAGGAAGGCTTAGTAGGCGCCTTACTTCGAGTTGCATTTTTTTTTGTCGCTGTGTATTTTGCAGTGTGGTGCAGGAGGTCCTGCTCGCTGCGGCGCATACCGAGCCGGCTCTAAATGGGAGAATAAAGGCAGTGGTCGAACGCTTGACTTAGCGAAACCGGTTCAGAAGTGGAACTAAATGATTTTGCCTGCCAGGCTACTCCCCTTTGAGGTCATGTTATTTACACGACGGGCCGGTTTGACCAGTTCTCATGAGGTCGGAGCTACAGTGCAGCAGAGGCTAGACAAGAAAAGGAACAAAATGGTTATTTCAACCCTTGCCTTGGGGAGATGTCAGCGTGTATAGACAACCTGGTTGAAGCCATAGGTACCATAGGGCTCGCTGGATTGATTTTTCAGCTGGCGCTATCAACCGATCCGTGGGCAATGCAGCAGAGGCTAGGCAGGAAAAGGAAGGAGACAGGATTCTGTCCCCTTGCTGTGGGGAGTGGATGTTCGCTTTTCATGCGGAGGTGTGAAGGGGGAGGTTGGAGAAAGGGTGCGAGGTGATTAGAGCTCAAGAGCCCACTTCCCACATCATGGGCACAAAAGCCAACAAAGGCTCATCTCCTTTGCTTTCCTGTCGCGCCTCTTCTACGTGCACAATAAATAGGTGCCAAGGATGTTTGCTCCTGCCTTCAATTGCATCCTACTATAGGTCGCCTGAACCACTGCACACCTTTGTTGGGGTGGGAACAATGCTGTTCTCCCACATAAATGGCCCTTTGAGTCACTTATGCTTTGGTGCGAAAAATGTCATATCCTCGGGCAGCGGGGGAGGGGTTCTACTAGACTGCGCCTGGCATCTCACTTCACAGCCCAAGCAAGAAAAAAGGACAGAAAGAAGTCAAGTTGGTCAAAATTTCGAGAAAAACATGCGCGCACTAACACTGACAAGCAAGAGGTTGGTGGTAGAGTGTAGTATTGTCTAAACAGTTTGACACCAGATGGAGCCACGACGCAAATAGTTAAATTTGGCGCGAACTTCAATTCCCGCAGAAAATACATTCACAACTTTCAGAACCTGTAAAACGCTAACAATAGGTTCGATATGGATAAAAATTGCAGATTAACAATCAGGAAAGAAAAAGGGAGGAAATGTTGCGGAGGAAATTTTGATGTTTAGCCTAGTTTTTTTATGAGATGACAAGGAAGACCGACATATCTAAAAACGCAATTTTTAGGAATATTTGTCTCTGATTTGAAATAAAATGAAGCCTTAAAAATAAAATCTGCCCGAAACATTTCCTCTATTCTCTAAAGACGAAAACGCTGCCACAAACCCCATGAAAATTTAACCGCATTTGGACACGCTAGAGCTTCTGAAAGTTACCATGTATTTTCTATGGACGTTGGCACTGGTGAGCCCTCTTAAGATTTTAACTGCCAAACTGAACCACTTAATTGTCTTCTGCTGTCCATTTATCGCTATTTATGAATTTTTTGCATCAGAATAAACAACCAAATCAAACCTGGTGATAATGTATCAGTAAAGGGCGCTGTAAAGAGTGGAGTTTATTCCATCTCCCATATTTTTTTCTTTAATTTCATAACACAAGCCCTAAAATTTAAACTGCCACGAGTTTGACCTTCTAGAATGAACAAATTATGTCACTAAGTGTTCTGACTGAGCAGTTTCAGTGAATAAGAATCTGTTGGCACCATGCAGAGGGTCATGCCGACGCCCATGTCAGTATCTATATCAGTGTAAACTTTCCCAAAACATAATTCTGTTGCTGTATTTAGCGCAAGACATTTTGATGCGCGGGCTAAATTGAAACCACTGTGATAATCGAGCGCGTACCTGGCCATAGCCACCTCTATTTTTTCGACCTGGCACTCTTATGAGCCCGCTTCACATATATCTTGCTCTCGAAGCTTGCCGTCCCACCTGGGCGCTACGAAGGAACAAGTGACAACTTCGGAGCAGTACGCTGCCATCTACGCTACCTGCTCGGGTAGTTTCGGCCGTACACAGGCGAAACCGAAACTATACAGCGGGTGAGCACAAATCGCCATGCTAGTCATGCATGCTGATTTTTACGATTCAATACGCGCCACGCACCGCCGCGGGTGTCACTCCTTTCATAACGTTCGGGACTAGTCATGCATGCTGATCTTTACGATTCAATACGCGCCACGCACCGCCGCGGGTGTCACTCCTTTCATAACGTTCGGGAGCGCCCGGGAGGAATGGCTAGCGAAGCGATCGTACAACATACACCCGTACATATATATATGCCGCGCGCACTAAATTATCCTCGACCGAGAGGTTTCATTTTTTGCCATACGCGGCCTAAATTCATGTGCTAAAAGCGGGGACGATAATGGTGTTTCTAAAAATTTAAAAACTGATACAGATATATTATAATTTCGACCTCAGCTATACAAACCTATAGCTGTTAGCAAATGAGGCGCTAGTGCGCATGACTAGTTAAAAAGTATTATCAGTTATATACCAGCGCCTGCTTAATTGTTACCGCGTGTTACCTATTGCCTGCTCCACACCACCACAGAAATCGCACCGCATACGCGGGCACAATTAAAAGCCTCCAGCCGAACCAACCCGTGAAACTGCATGTTAATTTTGCAATGCCCGCAGTCCTGGCATAGTTTCTTTTTTCACGACTCGCATCCGCGTAACCAGCAGCGGAGGCTGCAACGAATTGCATGCCGCCCGTAAGTGTGTACGTGGCGTCGATCGGCATCGCAGTGCACCATTGTGATCAATTAAGAGCCAACAGATCCCGTACGTCTTTGTTGGCCAGCATGTATAAACGAACTGTATGGCGACTCAGGATAAGCCACGCTAATTCGACCAGGAGGTGACTTCGTGCCAGGAATTGCATGGTTGCGATTTTATAGGAGGTCGAGATTGAATTGCGATGGCCCAGTGGAAGCTATGTGGAACGGGACTGCATGGCCATGTCACAAAAACGTAGCAGCCGCGGGCAAAACCAAGCACCCGACAACGGAACAGTGTCTTCTGCAGTGTCCCTTCCCCCGCTGTGCTAGTGCAGTTGGCGTACTCGACTTCTGTGTCCAAGGGTGTGGGATTCAATCCTGTCTGAGGTGACTGCACTTTTCGATGGGAGCGAAAACTAGCAAGGCGCCCGCGTACGTGTACTGCGCGATATGTCAGCTTACACTGTAAAAACCCAGCTAGGTGGTGGAAATTCTCGGAGCCCTCCACTATATACGGCGTATTTCATAGCCTGATCGAGTTGCTTTGGGACCTCATAAACCAAACCAAAACATCTTTTGCAATGCAATTTAATTCGTCCCCCGCGTACCCACCTCGCATACACAGCATATGTAACGCGACTCATTCGAACATTTGGCCTCGAACTGAAGTGAAAGCGCGAATTTTCATGTGGCGCATGATCTCAGTGCGTGGTTATGCATATGTTTGTTGTGAACATAGAATGTGGAAAACGAAGTAAATTTTTTACTAATATATTTTGCGCGGCCGGATTTACAAGCAATGGTATATCCAACAGCCAAATGACCGTGTATATCGAACAATTTGTTCAAAATATTCCATGGTCGTCTCTAACAAATCCACTGCGTAAGATATGCATCAGAGCGCATCGCCGAACTTTCTTCCTCTGATGCGCTCTTTATTCGTTTCGCCGGTTACGCGACTGCCATAGGGCTGCGCTGTAAACTAAACTCGATAAAATATTTTATTTATGTGCTCAATTAGTAGAGCTGGGCTTACCTGCTTAGTGCAATAATCAGCGAAAATTGATGACCATTAGCAACCAAACTGGAAAGAGGGTTGAATCCGTGCCGCGGAGGGCGTGGCGTCGCTGGGAGAATCGACGGCGACGATGCGCCGGCCGATAGCTGCGAGTCGATGACCAGACGCATAGCATGCTTGGTCTGTAGAGGTGATCACTGCACAAGTGCTACCAATACTTTACGTCGCAGTCGACAAGAAGTGAAAGCTGTTAAGTTGATTTGCGTTGCACTCTCTCCAGGCGTTTTAATTGAGCAGGATATAACCCGTCCGTGTTTGGTGTCAGTGCTGCGTTTTCATTTTTAGTATCAACCAAGTAGCTCGATTAGACCACTATTAATTGCGCTTCAGGGAGTATATATGACAAACGCTAAGTGACGACTAGATATATCAAATTTTCTTTATTAAAAATAGTTGTTGGCGGGGCCCTTACCTGCAGGTATACGTAAAGCCTGATAGCATCTGGTTTAAGCACCCTTCTATATATATTTCATGGAAATCAGGTTAAGCCTAGCTGAGTCCACATAGAAAGGTACCCTCTCGCGAAATTTGGCTTGCCAGTGCGAAAGCACGAAGATGCTGTATAGAAACTAGCAGATGCCGTCCTTGCATGATGGAAACTGGCAGCTTGAAATATGAAATCTATGTGTGCCAGGAGGAATTCTATATTAAGCATTGCAATACTTTGCTTGAAAGCATATGCTTTTTTTTTGCTCATTAGTTTCATTCACAGTGCACATGGGGTGTCCACTCAGAGACATCTACTCTATTTTCCTTTTCCAAAAGCTTGCTTTGTTTCTGACAGAGTACTGCCAAATTTTTCACTTTTTTAGGCTAAGAAAATTTCTCACTGAGCCAAGCAATTAAGTAAGGCAACAATGCTATGCTTCAGAATACTCAGGCTACCAGAGGAATTAGGCTGAAGGTTTCATCATTAAAATCTTGTCAAACATGATGATAGTCCGAAACTTAATTGATAAACTACTGAAGTTAATACTTCATTTATGGTTCCAAAAATGGCTGGGATCACACGTGCATGCTGATGGTACAGTGTAGCAACTTTTGCTGCTATACGTACTCTGTCATATTGACAATGCTATTTTTTTAACTGCTGATTTTACTTACAATTACTGTGCCTAAAGGTTATACCAGAAACTGAAATACACCTAAATTGAGCAAATGCAACAAATATTTCTGGTGCACTTCTGCACCGCTGTTAAGGAAAACATGCCACAGCATTTATGACTCCTGTATCCTCATCCCTGTACATTTAGTTGGCTACATGTTGACTCCCCAATATTAGTTTGCACTTTTATCACACATACCAATTTGTAAGTTTACTAATTACCACATGATCTGAATGAACTCGCACATCTGACTTGGGATTCTGAAAGGCAATGAGTTTTTCCCATGCCAAAGGAGCTGCTTGGGAAGGCAGCTGGACCATACCATGGTCCCATCACTCAGACCAATCCATCCGGTCATACCATCTGCCAGTCATCCTTGTCGCTCAAATTGCCTTTTTTGGTAAATATGACCTTTTAATGCAATCACATTAAATTAGGCGGGGGCTTCAACTATTGTTACATGGCAAGAATTACTGCACACGCTTTTGTTTATGCCCTTTTAGTATGCTGCCTCACCATCCCAGTAGCATAGTGGCACAGCAATAGCATATTGAGAGGGTATCCAAGGTTAGAATCTCATTGCTACAAGCATGTCACCTCGCTATTGAACACAATTCACTTTGAAGGGCCAAGATTGCAATATTTTAGTAAAGTGATTAGCACTGCCAAATGTTTGAGCATTACATGAGGTGACAGTATGGGTGTAAGTATCCCACAGACAAGGGTATTGCAATTAAGTTGCTGCTCATCTGCAAAATATTGAATTAAACCACTCTTATGCAATTCAACAAACACCGCCCACTTTGCCTTTCCATCACCAGGCCCTGTCTGCAGTTCCAAGCATCTTCATTGGCCTTAACTCTAAATATTGTCTACGAAACATATCTGTGAACTTTTCTTACTTCACTGGTTTTACAGATTATTTCCTGTCTCAAAAGCAATAACAGAAATACATGTGGTTCTATGACACATACAGTAAATACCTTTCTAGGTAGGCTACAAAAGGGAATGCAGAAGGTAGGCAGTCTAAACATAAATGTGTGTGTCAACATGGTGTTTTGGCACTGGAGTGTTTATTACTTCAATCATGTACCTTATTAATGAATGAAAAGGCACATAGGTAGGAATACTTTATTTTGACACAAAGCTATGGCCAACGTGTGTAAGTGCAGACTTGTGAGTACACTGTTGAGCCAGTAGCACAGGGAGCAGTCAACTTGGACCTGGGAATGCAATGCTTTGAAAGGTGGGCAGCTGTTGTGATCTCTCGACTAGCATCAGTCACGTGCAGGATCGGCTGTCATGGGGAGAAAAAACAAAAGTATGCAAGCTCAGAACAATAACAAAACACTTAGAGAAATTCAGAGACGTACCAAATTTAAATAAAAAGATAACAGGACTGCAGACTATGCAGCAGCTCATATATTCTAATAGTGGATTTGCATATGGTCACTACACCCTCAAAAAGGAAAGAAGCACAAATGCTGAATTCATGACTCATCAAAGGAACCAGACCAAAAGAAAAGTGTGCACCATGTAGCATAGCTCAAGAATGAGAAAAGCCAAAACAGCAAAAAGGTTACCCTAAGTAAGGCGAGTACTAGTGCTCTCTGCATGCGTGCGCTGCAGTGCACATGCACAGCAGAAATTGACACCGTGGGTGGTAAAGAACTGATATGAAGTTATCAACACTGGCCGAAGACATCAGAACAGACAGGTGATTGTGCTTTGGTATAACGTAAGCGTGTGGGCTTTGGTAGGTTGGGAAGCATATAAATAAATGTTGAGACATCTTGAAAACCATGTGTGCACATTTTCATTTGCTGCTGCATCCAAGTTTCGCTTGCACTGTTCATTAGACGACATGCGTTGCTCTCGGATCGTAGCGTTTGTCGACTACAGAGCATGATTCCAGAATCGCGACTAATTCAGCTGTGGACTTTTCATTTTTCTAAACTTGAGAAATCCTTCCTATGGGCTGTGAAAAAAATGAGGAACTGTTCCACCCAAATGTAGTCGCTCGCACATGATGGCAGCCACAAGTCATTTTGTGCCAAACAGTAGTTTCCATACAAGTAACAAGAAGTTTTCAAACTATGTGACAGGACCATAGCTATTTACTTTGAGGGTGGCCACAGCAAACAGGCAACAACCACAAGATGGCCAAATCCCTCACCGAACTGCAGCACCACAACAGTTGCTACAATGCCAGCATCATAAAACCTCTGGCTGTCTTTGAAATACGGTCCTCATCACAAATACACCAGTTCATGTTGTTAAGGAGGCTGTCCATGAGCATCTTACTTCTCAAAGCAGCTAAAAAATATTGCAAACAGAGACCAACACTTGACTCAGTAGCAGCACTACTAACATTCAGTGTGTTAATGGAGCATTGACACCCTGAAACAGATAAGACAAAAAATTAATTATAAATTATTTAGCGGTTGAAGATAAAAATCAGGTGATGATCTGTACAGAGTAATGTCTTGCATGTCGTTAACAAGCAAAATGCGACCAAGATTAGGTGCATATGCTCCTGTAAGATGAAGTGCTGCACTGGCCTAGCCCAAGCAGTGCGAGTACCTCCAGTCGAAACGCTTTCAAGTGCCATCATCAATGAGATGGTTGCCCAATAGCAATCGGAAATTTTCATAATGCTGCATTCCTTATCTTCAGCCAGCATTTTTCACTCTTCCCAATGGATGCGACCCTCCCCAAAACTCCAAACTGAAGACATCAATTCAGTCATGCAGAACTGTCAATAATGACCTGAACCACAAACCAACTTGGAGAGGTGGAAGCAGGCTCGAGCACTTTGAAGCTATAAAACTGAAGTTTTGAAGCATTCAAATTGTTTTGGAGCACGTTTCTAAAGTCAAATGATTTTATTAGCTGAATATTTTATACCTGACATATCAAAATAACCTATTTGATTCCTTTTTATTCAAAGATCAATGCACTGCTGAAAATATAAGACTAACAGCCAAAACATGTACAGATATTTAAAATAACACAAATGACCTTAGCAACAATTTGGAACAAACTAGCAGAAAATGCAATGCTTGTTTCCATACTTGATGCCCAAACGATAAGTTTGACTAAAAACATGACTATTTTAGCCTGAGAAATGTGGACTATACCACTCTGATGTGCTCAAGCACCACTGGACTAGTTCGGAGTTCACATCAATAAGCAGCACATTTCCACTCCCTACCTTGTGCATATAATTTTTTTATCCCCCCCCCCATGCCTGTCCTGATAAAATTTGCAAGGCACTGGTCAGTAATCCCTTCAGTGAGGATAAACTGCACTCAAGGGTAGCCCTTTCCCCCTTCAGATGCCCTACTCCTTGGCCTTCTGTCAGTGGCTTCTCACAATTACGCTTGAGTGGCACCGGAGCTTCTTTAATTTTAACATGTTAATGATGGGCCCTGCATGCCTGCCCAATACTTGTGACATTTCTAATGATTGACACCTTTATGGTGTCACACCCATAATACTGTATGTTTTTGTCTGACGTATGTTTGACAAGCTTATTATTAACAAAGAGATTCAATGAAATAGATCTACGACTGCCAGAAATGAGGCTCATGCTGGTCTGGCTTATGGGATTTAACGTCCCAAAGCAACACAGGCTATGAGAGGCTCATGCTCTTCTATTTAGCAGAAAAGGAAAAATATATAAAGGCCCTGTTACGACACAGGTATGCAAACCAACAGAATGAAATTGAGGAAAGCATATAATTAACTAATAAAAAAATCTGCACTAGTGATGAACAGTAATTAGTAGTGTATCTATTGTCAAATGAAAAATAACCCCCCCCCCCCATTGCAGACTAGAAAAACAAAAACAAGAAACATGTCACCGTTGAGGTCCGAGACCTGCACATTATGCATCCCATGCTTTACAAACTAGCGTACAATGATGGCTGTGCTGCAATCTTTTACTTTCAAGCTATTTATGTTGCATGTATCCCAACATAGACAGTGTTCGCCAGTGCTCAACTAAACCGCAGCAGCAGACGTGGGAATGCCCTGTAAATACAGCAACAAGGTTAACTGGGCGAGTTGGTAATCATTCATTTTAAGCCAGCCAAAAGCCTCATCTCGTTAGCTTCTATTCTCTTTCTCGTTTTTTGGCTGGTTTAAAATAAAATACAGCAAGTGCCAAGTAGAACATGATGTGGAGTGCGGTGTCTGAAGGGTTGTGTATGAACGAGCCGTGAAGGCACGGCGCGCCAGTGCTTGTAGTGTGCCCAACCTCCAACAGGCAGTAAGACTCGCGGATTCGGGCAGTACGGCCAGTATGACTCTTTTGTCTTCCCATGACAACTGTAAACTGTTAGAAATTCGCTGAAAAAGAATGTATTAGTTTAGGCTGTTTACAGTCTCCAAACACACCACGAAATATGTCAAGTGTATTGCATTTCGCTTCTGCTTAAGGGTGGACATGGCTCTTAAAATTATTTTCCAATTTTTGACCAAATTTGATAAAACCTGGCATTCTGATTCAGTTTCTTGCACTGATTTCAAACATGTAACCATTTTTCCAGCTGCCCAGTTAGTTCAAGAGATAATAAAATTAATTGTTCATAATTTTCAGAAATAATGAAAAAATAACAGCACTACAAAAAATTCACACGGACACTTTGCTAGGTACTAGAAAGCGTAATGAATACAATGTTAGGAGCATTTTTTTTTATTTAACAAATATTAGCGATGTTATAGCAGTTCAAAGTTTTCAATTTCGCTCTAAATAAGACAGGAAGGCACTCCCATTTGGAATAGTGAACTGCTATAACATCGCTAACATTTGTTATGCAAGAGTGCGCCTAACATTATATTCGGTATGCTTTTTAGTACCTAGTAAAGTATTCATGTGAATTTTTTGTAGTGTGGTTATTTTTTCACGAACAATTTCATTTATCTTTTGAACTAATTGGCCAATTGGAAACATAACTACATATTTGAAATCAGGGCAAGAAACTAGATCAGAATACTAGGTTTTATCAAATTTGTTGAAAAACGTAGGAAAAATAGCTTTAAGAGCCATGTCCCCCTTAAAAGCAACCAGTTTGGCTATGATTTCAATTCGTGAAATCGCATTCAATTAGAAAGAAAAAAAAAATGTCATCAGACTTCTTGCGAGGATGCTTTAATATTTAGACACCATGTGCAGCAAAATATAACTGACTGAAATCTCGAGGAAACGCAAAGTAGCCAATAGCGTGCGTATGTAGCCTTCACGCCATGCCAAAACTGCCGTTCGTCAAGCGTAGGTACCACCTCCGTCAAAGAAAGAGAAAGCCAATATTCTTCTCAATTTAATGTATCTGTGATCTGAAGGCGACGGCGGTAGACGAAAGACAAGAAGCTCAGGCGGCGTGCCCGCCCTGTGGTGTGCAAGAGGTGCCGTTATATCATAGCTCACAACAGCACCGCCGCCAGGGCCGGCACGTGTTCTGGCTGCAATGCTCTTCGCTGATTCTGCATGTAGAAGGTCCCCCCCCCCCCCCTTGCCCTCAATTTTCCGTCGAGAAAGATGGCGCCGCTGCGGCAGCAAGACTGTATCTGTGGCTGAGGCGCCATGAGTGTTGAACACCAACCTTGAAAAAGATCGCATCTCATCAAGCGTCCGAATGTTGGCCCTTCCCAGTGATTTGTATGAGGTTTCCAGTTCCTAGCCTCCAGTGGTATATAAAACTGACCATATGTGGAAGCGCCTTATCGCAGACCAGACTGTCTGTGCTCGCTGATAGCTGAAACAGCCTCATCTGGTGCTACTCTAATTTTAGGCGAACTCCACGCTGCACCACACCAGCCTAACCCGCACATGGCATTTTACGCTTTAAAAAATGCAAGAGCGGTGTCTGACTGCTGCTCTTTAGTCACCGAGGGGACTAATTTCATATATTCGCTTTTATCGTTCAATGTGGCCGGCGCGCGCGACACTGATTGACTATTTAAAAATTGCTCATTCAAGATTTATCTTATTTAATCGTCAAGGAGATTTCTAAACTCTATCAAGCCTTTGCAGCTATTTCAGTTATGAGACGCTCCAATCAACAGATTAAAATGAAAACCATACCCACATTTGGTTTTTAATTTTCTCACGTGGAGAAAAAAAAAGTGTACATGACGCCAAAAAAACAACAAAAGGGTTGTCTCTGGAGCAATGGTCCCAAACCGGCTCAAAGTGTGTGGACGCCGTAGCAGAGGCGTCCGAATCACTTCGGCCACCTGGGATTCTTCAATGAAACTGCCATCGTTAAGTATATGCCTGCCATGCTTTTAGCTTCGACCAAAATGCTGTCTCCCAATTAGGATCAGACTAGGGTATCCCAGCTCAGTACTCGAGAGCTTTAATGACTAAGCCACCGCGGTGCCGTAATACGTAAATAAATAAGCTAAGAAGACTAAACTTCTTTCTCAGAGCGTATCATGGTTATTTCATCCATTTCGCTGCAGCGACGCCGCGAATGTGTATTTTACTCTGACAAAGTGACTATAAAGGACATCGGCCCTCTGTGTACAAGCCCGAATCCGGCTCAGACCCGTACGTTTAAGCCCACCCCGAGTCCAGCAAAAATGTTCATGTGTCGGCCCAGACGGCCCGTGGGTTGAGCCGCACCCAGCTTTTGGGCCTGTCCATGCCCACGCAGTGTCATGTGAAGCGCGTGCTACCTTCACCTGACGCTTCTACATAAGGTTTGACAATCTTCTATTTTTTCGGTTCCTGGGGCTGCCTTTCAGTGGGTCGCTTTCTACTTTTCGATGTCTGAAAAGTAGGCAAGGCAGGCAGAGAATATCGTGGGGACCGCTTCCTTTGCTAGCAACGTGCAACGCTTTGCAGCATATGCCCATTTAACTCTGTCGTCCATGTTTTTGACACAAACATGGGCTCAAAGTGCCGCTCACAAACTGTGACTGTATAACTCTGTCCTTTCTTGGTATGCCGGCCACCATAGCTGAAGTCGTTCGACATCTTTTCGCACCGAAGAAAGCTGACATTTTTCATTGCAGAATACGTAGCCTGTATTGCAGCGGTGAACAATGCACTTTTTTCCACATTACATTACAACTTAGATTATACCATGATCGAAGAAAGGCGTGGAGCGAGGGCGTCAGCGAGAAAAACAAAATGCGCACCGATGCAAGTTGAGAACTGACTGCAATTCTTGCGGCACCAGTTAAGTTTGCAGGCTTTGCCCAGAAGGAGATTCCGAAGGGGCGGCCAAGGTCAAGGAGCAGCTTGACGTGGGCTGATTTACGACGGTCGCGCAGGCGACCGCTTCTCGGAAGTGAGCCCAGAACACACGGCAGCGGGCGACGCTGCCGGCTCTGTCCGTCCCGTGCCACGAGGGAGGCAGAGCAGTGCAAGTGGAAGGCACAGCGTAAGTGCAGTGGTTCTGGGTTCGGTGCTAACTGCTGTGTCTCCCGGTTCGAGTGGAGAGGGCGCGGAGGCCATAAATCCCAAAACGCGGCGTAACACGGGCATGGGGAGAACGCGCTGTTGACATGTCTTCACGGGAAGACGCCTGTACGCCGCTTTGAATCCGCCGCCCGCGCGCAACTGACCAAGGGCAGGGATCGGAAATTTTGGGCCTGAGGTTTGCGTGTGTGTGTTTATGTGTGTGATTTCGGAAGTGTAACCGTCGACGCCGTTTGTCTTTGCGACTGCTTGGAGCCTCTTGCGTGGGAGGATTTTGGAGAGGGAGATATCGCAGATGTATGTGTTTGTGTGCGCAACCACTTGCCGCGTAGTGCGTGCTTTAATTGTGTTTGTATTACTTAACATGCATACGAGAGGGGTATATGTGGCACAGCGATTGGCCAGCCCATTTTGAAGGACTGCATGTTTTGGCCACAGAGCGACTAGTCGTTGGTTGGTCAACGGACTAGACTCGAATTTTGAGCGCTAAGGAAGGAGCGTTGGGACAGTTGGGCTCAGACGAGGGACGAGTGCAGACGGGTTGTTCGAGGAGGGAGGCTAGGTTGACGGAGGTCTCAAGGGACTCCGGCCTAAAGTGTAGCAGAAGGCCAAGGCCTGATTCTGATAGCCTCTGACCTCCGATCGTGCACCCAGTTGCAGTTAGCCCTCTATGTTTTGATGTCGCATCTGACGACGTTATTGTAAATAGTTTGTAAACAAGTGTAAATAAATGTGTACAGTCGAGAAGGGAAGTCCTCATCTCCGCACCGCAATGTGTCGCTGTGCCACGGACGCAGCGGTGGTCACCAACACCACCCGGTACGAGTGAAGGCAGAAGAAAGAGCAAGAAACACCTGCTGTATAGGGAAGCACATCTATTCCCTACGCCTTCACCTGAAGAGTTTAACTGCACCCAGCGAACCCGCGGCCACCAACAGTGAACGCAGTCTCTCGGCAGCCTACGGAAATCAAAGCATCGGTATCGTCACTTACTGTTCGGTGCGGAGCGGCCCGTTCACACACTTCTAACACCACGATGCGGAGGTTGTGGGTCCGGGCCGACCAGTGGCATATGGTAGCTTTTTGCTATGGTAGCTTTCAGACAAACCCATTGACCCCCCGCCATTATGGGCATAGATACGTGGGCTGCATTGAGAAAGCTTTTTCTCTCATGACCCAGGAAATTAACAAAACAACAGGAAACAAAGTACAATAAATAACAATAAAATGAACAAAAATAAGCAAAACTTTGTTTTGTCAGACCAAGCCCTCCTATTGTTGCAAAAGAAAAGCAATGTGTGCTCCTTTCCACTTCAATGCTAGACAAAAGCCGCTTCAGGATCGCTCGGAGAGAGGTACTGAAATGGTACACCTGTTGATAAATACTACCACACTTATAAACCTAAACAAAAAAAAAATTGCACACTTGGAAATAAAAAAGAAGGCAAGGATGTCTGGCTCCTTGCTTTGAAGGCATAGTGATGTCAAATGAAAGTTCACACAGATTAAGTGGTCAACGCCTTTTCAAAAACGAATGCGTACTAACTGGTACAAAGTCTGAGTTTATTTTAGTTGGAAATTAGGGCTGGTGGTAATGCTTTAAAAATGTCAGCTGAAAATTTTGAGCTGGCGGACTGCATCACACAGCTCCGCGGGCCGTCCGACAAGGCCCCTGGCATAAAAGGATAATCTTTGATGAGCAGAAAGAAAGTGTTCGATGTTGGCGAGAAGATAGTGGATGGAGTAGAGGGGCTGCATTCCCCATTCTCAGCAAGGAAAACTAGAATGCTTCTTTGCTCGTCAAGTGAAGAGGATATACTTTAGGCAGGCATTGCCTCTTCTACGAAATGGGCACCACTGTAGGCAGTGTACACCTCGGCAATGTTTTAACAGTACCACGTGACCGTCGACTGCCCGGCGCTGCTGCGCCGGAAGATGCAGGAGTGCGAAGGCGTGCTCACAATTCTTGCTGCTGCAGTGAACCTCGTTTGCTACGCTGCTTTGATCAATGTGAAGCAACCCTGCCACAATTGGCTGGTAGGCATGTCGGTGCCCGGAGAAGCTGTCATTGTTTGTTTTTAGCCGCAATAGTATCTGCATATCATGCGAATAATATCTTCAAAGTACACACATTTCCAATAAAAAATCCAACTTGCCCCATAACTCTTGCCATCGATACTTTTGAAAAATTGTATCGGTACTTTCATTGCTTTAAAAAAAAAATCTGAGACAGTACCCGCAAATAGAACCAGGGACAAGTGTAATATTTGGAACGTTACAAATTTGCACAGATTGAATCCACGAGCACATAGCAGAGCGCTCTCAGAACTCCGACATGAAACTTGTATCAAGGGGTTGCTGCCAACGGAGCAGAACAGCCAAGCAGACAACACTCGCTGAAGCAGCATGATTACATCTCCCTGCTTGTTCCCTTTCCTGATTTCCACTTTGCTTCTGCTCGGGCAGTCGACGCTCGAGCGATACTGTTAAAGAATCGGCAGGGTGTATATTCTGTGCTGCTTGTCTTGCAAGCCATTGATGCCAATCTTGCAGACCTCATTTTATCTTTCACAGTGGTTTCCAAAGCTATAAGGTTCTTGCAGCAAATTTGTCACACGCCCAAAAAAGCAACACAACCAACCTGTGCAGGAATATCATTCGTTAAAGAAGGCAGCTTTGCCAGTTTTTCACAGCGAATTGAGAAGACAATATAGCGTGGTTTGATCTTCTATCCTGCACAAACATTTGTTTGTTTTTGGAGCTAGTCTGGTTTTCTTAGTCTGAATCAACTGTTACATTGTACACTGTTTGCAATGCATTAATTGCAACTGAGAAAGAAAGGCTGCAAACTACAAGCTGGACACTGCAGCTGCAGGAATGCTTGCTTGTTTGATACATTCATGCACTCTATGCAAACTGGGGACCTGTGCCCAAGCATGTTCCCCATGTAAAATAAATGACCAGTCGCGGTGGCACAGCAATTGTTTTGAAATTAAGTACAGGGCTCGCCTTGTGGCGTTAGAGCACATGCTGCCTCCACCTTTCATAGTCACATTTGTTCAGCCACCAGCAAGCACATGCTAGACTCCAAAACACATACCAGGAAGGTCCCTGCGTACCACATATTAGACGTCAGCTTATAAGCGATCTTCACACACACAAAACAAATTGAATCTAAGACAAGTACATGTTGATGCACTTTAAACACAAGGCGAAATCGCTTACCTCACCGTAATTAGAAAGCGGCCCTGCATACATTTGACAGTGCGCAGTCATAAAATAAGGTATGAAATCATTACACCGAGTCATAGCAACGAGGGCCACATAGTACGTCGCACAAATGGTTAGTACGTCGTGGTGCTTCAAAACAAAAGCTTCCCACACAGGCCTGTGTGATCCTCGCCTTTCCTGCTTCTACGCGTTGTTTTGTCATGTCCTAGTACCTCCTAAAGTCCCTTTATCAGCTCAGAGACGTTACAATCATTAACTATTCACCCAGACAGCTGCGGAAAGCTTACCCAAGTTTCCCGCCCTTTTCAACCGCACGCACGACTGATAGTCAGGCATGCTTTACATGACTGAGATTTTCGTGCGGTTGGCCTAATAAACGGTATTTAATCGCATGTTCCTTAGTGTCGAACTGCGTTGAGCTTTCGATTGAAACCTTCGATAATACACCTTTGGGGCGTTCGGGCCCACGGCCGGCCAAGCAGGCTCAATGGTCGTCAACAGAACATTCGGGCGCACGGAAGTTGACAACTAAATGTAGAACTCCAGACAGCGGGCAATGACTCAATACATGCACACTGAAGTATCTAAAGAATAGAAAAAATTGCTTACGTACCGTACAACAAGAGAGCACACTGCTGACACGGCGACACAGCTCTCACGGCTCCCACCATGAAGGACGACGACCAGCCATTTTGCAACTAAAAGCAACACAAAACCCACAAAACGATAGCCAGATGTGAAGTTTTTCTTAAACCGGATGAGACGTCATGGGTCGCAGCAAGCATTTTGCTCCTGCAACCCAATTGCAGGAAGCATTTCGCTGCTGCAACCGGGTCGCAGCAGACGGCGCCTATTTTTACGTGAACTTCAGCCGACAGCCGTGCGAAAATACGGGTGCTGCGCGAAAACGACACTGAAACATGAGTACCTTTGACAAACACCAGCGGGAAAAAAACGTAAATGCGAGCCCTGCGTGAAACGAAACTGAAACCATGAGTGGTCTCGTCACAAGGCGCTAGGGAGAAACAGCGTCGCTGCTACTCGCGGAAGTGACGTGTCACGTGCTAGTGCGTCAGAGCGTCGTCTGCTCGAGTGCTCCTACGGGATATGGTTTGTCAATACGCTACCGGGGCTGGCAAACATCTTTTCTTTCCTTTTGGATATATAATAAAATAGCCACTACTGCTACTTTCCAATTCAGGCATTTACGTCGGTGCTTGGCCCTAGAACATGTTTAAATACAATATCCCCTCGAAGGCAGTGTGGCGGTTGTGGTGCAGTAGTAAGTGGTTTCATGCGGTCTAGGCCCAAGTTCCATTCTCGCGTGTTCACATGTTCTTCATGAAATAATGTGGTTTGTTTATAAGCGCATGTAGGGGCACTCTGTGTAAACAAGCAACCCTCAATTGTTTGAAGGTCCTGAAGGCTAAAAAAATGCATTTTTTTCTCCGGAAAATTTTTCATGGCCGCATAAAGTGAAGCCGCTGAACGAGTAAATAGCTAAGCAGTAAAATTTTGACCCTTTTACCGCATAGTAATGTCCTGATTAATTACGAAGCCGATATTAAGTGGGTCACATAAAAAAAATGCTGCCGAAACAAAGGCTGCTTTCGATGGGTGCCGCCCACACGAACTGCTTACAGGAGTCAATTCGTCCCCAAATAACACGTCAATGGCGTGCGATACAGCCGGGAAGAGTGTACCCCTGGACAGCAGTGTACACTTCGGTCAATGCTTTGTGAGATCACGATACCTCTTAGTTGGCTATACTGTCCTATTTCACTGATAAGGCTGCTGAAGTATCCACAAATTATTCTTTTGATATGAACGAATTTTTCATGCACTACTTGCCATCTCCAGGATGCCCACGTAAATTAAGGAAAGATTTTAAGAACGAAAAGAGCTTCAGACGGGAATGGAATCAGATGCAGACGGTTACCACAAGCCTTACATTACTGAGGCTATTTTAGTTAGCCCTAATTATTCCTGTTAATCCTTCAACTTGCTAATATTGGCTGCAAACCACAAAGCAGAGTTGTAGAGCATGTACAAAAGCCTATAAAAAAAAGAGCACTGCAGAATCTGCATTGGAGTAATGCGAAAGTACAGATGCTGCTATTGGTTGCTTCTAGATGCTTACTTTACTTCTTGTTAACCCATTTTAGTCTTGTAGTTTCAAATTGCCGCCAATTCCTTCATATTTCCTTTTTTTTCGGCTCTACTTTCGGTTGCGTGACGTCACATCCTTGGCGTCAAATAACGTCGTGTTAGCCAAATTGATGGAGCATGTGATCCTGAACAGGCTTCAGGGTTATGTAGAGGACAAGGATGTTGATACCTGAAACAATGATTGGCTTCAGGGCTAATTTATCAACGCAGGACGTCATGATACAGCTCAAAAAAGACGTGGTTGATCCTGGGTACGGCACGGGAACCAATGCTATCTTGGGGCTCGACCTAAGGCCTTTGACAATGTTACCCATGAGGCAATATTGAGGAACCTATCCGACATAAGACCAGGGGGTAGAACCTTATGGTACATCAGATCGTTTCTGGAGGGTAGGACTGCGGAGATTCTAGTCGAAATGAAATCGGATCCCTTCCCATTGGGGGGCAGGGGGACACCGCAAGGGTCGGTATTATCACCTTTACTATTTAATCTCGCCTTGATCAAGATACCACCCAGGCTGCAAGGGATATCGGGACTTAAACATACATTTTATGTGGATGACATTACTCTTTGGGTAACAAGAGGCAGTGGCGCACAATTGGAAGAAACTCTACAGCACGTGGTGGATATTGTGGAGGAGCTAGCAGGGAAAGCAGGACTCTCGTGCTCTCAGCCCAAGTCTGAGCTTTTTGTGCTGAGGGACAAACCAAGAGGGATACATGCGAGGCAATATGTGGCGTCACCGCCTTTAGAGGTCAAAGTGGGGGGAGTACCGGTCGCTGAGGTCCAAACGATCAGGATCCTGGGTATGTATCTGCAGACTAACAGGAAGAATAGAGAGTCCTTGGAAAGGCTTAAAAATACGGTCAATGCTACCATGAGGCTAATCAGGAGAATCGCCAATCGTAAGAGAGGTGTTAAGGAAAAGAACTTGTGTAAGCGGCTGCAGGCGTTTGTGCTCAGTAGAATAGTGTATGCGACGCCTTATTGGAGGCTATGATTAGGCAGGCGTATAAAGCGGTCCTTGGGTTGCCTCACAATGCGTCTACCGAAAGACTGCTGGGATTAGCACAACACCCTAGAATAACTACGGGAGGCGCACTTGGTGATGCAGCTCGGTAGGCGGGAAATGCACAAGGGCTTGTACATCAAACCTTTGCCCAGGAACATGCATCGACATTCTCCCCTGCCTATGCCATGCGGTGCGTGCCTTGGCCTCCGCCATCGAGTCGTGGCAACGTGCGGCCTGAGAGTGTCCTGCCAAGGTTCATCACGAATCATCGTGCCGGCAAGCCATTCTATTCTTCCTCTTCTTTTTCAAGCATCTAGACACGCCCATCATCATGCCATGGAATCACCAACATCGTGCATCTCCTCGTCCCCGATCGGGACGATCGCTCGGTAGCCCCGGGTCATGTTACGGACGACATCAAGGAAGAAAAAGCGGGCAGTGGCGCGGACAGGAGCGCTCGCGCTAGGCCCGGCAACATTTTCATTAAACGTCATCTCACTGTCATCGATCATCTCTCTGTCCCCTGTTCTCCTGTTTTCATCGGCTTGCCGTATCGTAACAATATTTTTTTCAGACATTACGTCACCCTCTATCGACCGACACCACTCGTTAACCTCTACCACTTTTCAACTACTAACAAATGCTTTAGACTTCCTAAATAATTTTTCGGACACAACATTAAGTCATCTTCTATCGACAGACACAAAGCATTAACCTCTACCACTTCTCAATTACAACTGCTGCGGACATGATTTTGCGAACGCGGTCCGAGGACGGTCTGCGAACAGAAATCTGTGAACATAGCGAAGTAATGCTTTCACATTAAAAAATTTGATTATACGTGGTATGTATCACGTGTTTTTTTTTTTAGCGTTCCAAAGAAATTCCGCCAAACGTGTTGAGCAAAAATACGCGTGACAATCACACTTTCGAATCACTTTTCTGCCAGTGAATAAGATTACCGTTAAATTAAGCAGACGCTCTCATATGGCCCCAGCAGGCGATTTTAACTCTAAACGCACATAGCGAAGTTGGTAAGGCGTGCCAGCTTTAAAAATGAGTGCCTCAAGTCACCGAATCTCGAAAATCACAATGATAATTGGCTGCATTTTTTTGTAGGCATCACACAGTTTTATGCAGGCGCTAGCACTAAGCCACTATTTACATCTTGCAAAGTCATCGAAACTGGGAAAATTCCGCAACCGCCGAAACGGCACTACCGCCGCCGCTTCTTTCTTTTTGAATAAATGGATTGGTGAACAAGGCTAAATCATTTGAATGGGTCTGCGACGCCGCATGCAACCTTGCCCTGACTACTCATATATTTTGCACTTATTCCTGCCTTGATTTTATGAACCAAAAATACTGAACTTAGTTGTAATGTTTTTTCATCAACAGTCCTTACACAAATGCTTATCTTTTTGTAGGTGGAACGTCTCGCGGAGTCGTTGAAAGCTAGAGCTCTGCCGGGCAACACCAGTGCCTTCTTTTCGGTTGCGACTCTATTCTGCTGCTCTCGAACTTAGCGCGAATGAACGAGGTAGGACACACTGACAGGCCAAGGGGAAGCGAGCCGCAGGGCGTTCTGCCACCTGTAGGTATTTGGGCATCTGTTTCATGTTGCATGACGGCACAAATGTGTGTTGCTGACCGAGCATCATGGAAGTGGTGAAGCATCCACGATTGTGAACGAAGAGACCAATTTTATACCCTGCTGGGAGGAGATGATGCTTGGCATCATTTCACACCGGCATCCGACGAATGCCGCTCTTTTGCCACCTTGCCAGTCCGTAGCAGTGGGAGGCTGATTTGTCCAGCAACGAGCCTGATCTCGAACTTCGACTAGAGATCTTGGCAGAGGAATTCGAGACTAGGCATGGCCTGGACGGGTACACTCGGGCCCTTTCGAGGTTGAGCTCACCGTTTCGCGGCCCAGGCAGCGGTGCATATAAGAGAACATTTGGCTGAGGTGAAAACGAAAAAAATAGACTACTGACATGCAGCAAGAAACAACTACAGGTTACCTGGTTGCCAAAATACAGGCAAGATTAAGTAGAAAGTATATTAGTAGTTGCGTCTAGATGGTATGCCCCACCCCCGCTTAATTCAAGGTGTGTACAATTATTCATCTATTCATTTATTCACAGAAGCACACCAACTCAACTCCAACGATTGTGGAATTTTCCCAGTTGCGCTGAGTTCGGTTGTCAAGGGACCAGGTTCTCCACGTCAGCTTACTCCCGTTTGGCCATCAGTCATCTGCGAGGGCAAGGAAATGCCATCAATCGTCACAATGTCGATGCCTGATAAGTCCTGGCAGGCCAGATAACAAAATCATGAAGGCACCTTATCTGACGCAATGCTGTGGTACAATTTCGCCAGCTTTAAGTGCTTGGTATCAAAGATACGCGAGTAATTTTACACAAAGAAATCCACATAACTTCCAACTGTGTACCTTCAGACTTTCAAGCACAACACGAAGGGTATTCTCGGTAATTTTCTGCATGACAAAACAAAAGTGGGGCGATATTTATGATATTTGCAAGGGGGCTAATTCTTAAAAAAAAAAAGATTTCTTTGAAGAATGACCTGCGCCCCAGTGAGAGAAAAGGAAGGTTAGGTTCTGTAATCCTAAACCACGGTGTCCTAAACCTAGGCGTTCTACTAATGGCAGCCCGGTGAAGGCAGCAAACTATGCCCGTTTCTTCAGCAGCCCTTGTTGGTGCCATCTACACTAACAATGATGAATCCACCAGGCGCGTGGGCAAATTACTTTTGATGTTTCCAGAAGTATGATTTGGCAGTGCACCACGAACATCTCCTGCGATTGCTTCCAAGCTGTGCAAAGTATTACGGAGGAAGAAATGGTAATGCCCGTGTCAGTACAGCATGCAACCACACACGCAGACTGAGAAAAGCAGCCTCCTGGCCTAATGTTGTTAGACAGCCATTAATATTATGCCCTTGAATGGACAAAGTCGTATGTGATGCTAGAGTGGTGGCCTGTGAACCTAGAAGCGTGCCCAAAAGCGGCACTACGATGGTTCGAACATGTACTTGTCAAAGGCTGGAGAGGGAATTGACATACAAGGCGTGGCTGCAAAGGCATCCTCTTGATGCCTTGTGTAATGTTAAGTGAGAGCAGTCATGTTAGTGAGAGCCGTGAGACTTGCAGGCAACACACAGAATTAACTTAACCCATAATATGGTCATCATCTGACCCAAAACGATCCGAGTATATGCACTGTTCCGAAATGATAAATGGCCAACCTTAAACATTTCCGGGGCGTTCTGGAAGCGGCATCTTGGTAGCTGAAGATGCACTGCTAGATTGTGATTACGGCGTTTCTGTTCGCTGACGAATGGCATCCGTGTATTTTTGAGCAAAGAAAGCTGAAGGTTCTTATAAAGCACCAAGAAAACACAAGGACAAGTAAAGAAGAAAGACAATCTCTTGTCTGTCATCTCTTGGCTATTGCGTGAAACAGGGATTAGAAACTGGCCTAATTCGACACACACAATAGCTGAAGGCGCGATGTATTACGAAAAGAGAACACCAACCAAAGATTGTCGTTAATGGATGTTTCGGCTTCCATATGGAAGCCTTATCACTCTAGAGTGATAAAGGCTGATTACTGATTAGTGATAATGACAACGGTGACCACGTGGTAATAGCATCATCATACACTGAGGTCAAAATGACATGCCAGTGTCAACTCGTGAAGGGAAGAGGAAATACGCACCGGGGAATATTCTCTGTGTCAATAGTGATTGATGCACACTACACCATCGTGCGTGCACTGAGACACACCGCGTGCGACCAGTGCTGCCAAGCCAAAAGTGGGAAACCAGCAACAGGAAGCTTCAAAACCAGAATAAAATCGATAGATTCAGTATTTGAACCAAATTGCTGCGTTTAACACATTATATATTTTGCAAATGTTTCTGTAAAGCATATAACTGCAATTAAAATATATATTAGTAAGCACATTTTTTTTACTAGAATTTTTTTAATACGAATGCCTTCAATTTTCAGAAATAACCCGGTCTCTTTCTCTAGGTTTAAATTAAATTTTCAAACGCATTTCATTCTTTCCTGACTCGAGGTGTGCACGGGCTCGGCCACTATGCCTCTGCCTCGGGCTCCACTGTGCATGGGCGAGGGATTATTTGTCTCAGGATAGCCGCACCGAGCACACCGACCAAGAGAACACGCCATATCGGCAAGAGTGCGAACATGGTCATGGTGCGCTTGGCGTCTCGAATACACAAATATAAGTGTTTTTTGCAAGTTTGGCTTATGGGGGTTTGTAAGGACAGAACACTGAAATTTAGGCCTCAAATCCCCACAATAAAACGTCTACTGTCAACTGCAGAGTGGTTTTATAAAAAACGCTGCACAAAATTTTGCCTAAAATTCTTTTTATCCGTGAATAAGCATGCTTTTATGCAGCCTGATGCTGGTAGTAGAAAAAACACCAGAAAAACAAATATTGTAAATTTCACCCGCCAGACAGTAGTCGGACATTTTCAGTGTAAGAAGAACCCATTTCTGTTTCCAATCGGTTCAACACCTCTTCATGAAAGTTTTATTGGGCTCTATCAGCACTTCATGTAAGGAATTCAGAACACTAAGGCACCATCTAGTAACAAAAGCTGAAAGCATGCCACTCAACTGCAGGGTGCAATGAAGAGTGCAGAATATATGACATGCACTCCTAAAGAAAAACTAACACTGCTCAATCCGCCTTTTGCGCGACTTTTCTGCGCATGCGCGAAGTCGTAGCAGCGACCGATGAAACCACATTGGACGGCGATTCTTGGCGCCGCCAGTGCACGGGGGCTGGCGACACGGTGACCGTCGCAGGCTTGGCAAAGCAATGCCAACCACACCTGCCGCGTACGGTTGCCACTCTCTAAGCGTGCCGAGATGCAAGACACGGTTTTTCAGGCTTCCTTCAGCGAGCCGCGACCAACGACGTGAAGCTTGAATTAGGGCCACCAGGCGTCAAGATGTGAATGGCCGACCTTAGCAACCGACTGCGTACGCTCGACTGTGGAAAAACATTTCGTTACAGGTATGTATACATCTAAAGGAAATGTGCATGATAAAAAGTATCTAACGGAGTTTGCACCAAGCCTGTAACCCAGCAGTCATAGCCGCAATGAGCATTTGTTCGGCGCGTCTGATGACGAGGGGCCGGGTAGCGCAGATATCACAGGTGGCTGTGTACGCCACACCGTAATACTTAGCATGTTTTATCACGACTGCCGCCTGACCAAAAGGAAAAAAAAATTGGCCGTCTGTTGTGATGCACCGCCGTTCGCGAGCCGAGCAGTTGATCTGGTCATGAGGCTCGCGAACGGCAGTGCATTAAAACGCCGCATTTTTTTCTTGTTAGTCAGGTGGCAGTCACGATAAAACATGCTAAATATTACGGCCTTGCGCACACAGACGCCTGTGATATCTAAGCTACCTAGCCCTTTCGCACATTAAGAAAAGAAACGACAAAATACATCGCCTTCAGGCCCCGGCACAACGAAAGCAATCACGCACCGAAGAAATCCTCATTGCAGCTACCACTGCTGCGCTACAGGCTGGGTGCAAACTTCAGTAGGTACATTTCAAAATGCATATTTCCTTTAGATGCATAGATACCTGTAGTATCTGTGTTTTTGCCGCTCGGAGCAAATGATGCACTTGACACTCTTGCACGACGCACAGTATTTTTTCTTTTACCTTAAAGGCTCGCCTCCATGCACACCAAAGCATTCGGATTTTGTTCCTTTGGTGTACGCAACCAGATGCAGTTTGTTAGGAAGCTTGATAATCGTCGTCTTCGTCCAACCGTTTGCAACGGCAAGGACACCGCCCGGCACAAATGAGTCTCCTGGAGGGTTCATGCTCGTTCACTTGCACAGTGGATCGCTCTGGACGTAGAACAGGGTTGGTTCCTGACTGAGATGCGCATCCGATATGTAGGAGATGCACATGTGTGACCAAGTCGTTGATACTGCAGAAATCGCGGCGGAGGCAGAAAGGTTGTGGATCCTTTCACAACAGAATGACCATTCGCTGTGCACTGAAAACCTTTTCACCACTGCGACCACATCCCTTCCGACTCCCGAGGGCAGAAACCGGCTAGAGCCCTGAATCATCCTTAGCCAGAAAAATGCCGTTCGTTTCCTGCAGGTGTGCATTCTGGCCAGGACAATAGCTGCACGATTGTAGATGACGCGAGGAGGAAGCGACGCCCATTGCACCATGCCAAAGTCACAGGAGATGATTCCACCTAGCTCTGCAGCATCAACAAAGCCCTGGCTGCTTTGGCCTTTGAGATCCCTCTCTCTGTCTCTCTGCCTCCGCGCTCTCCTGTCTGTCGAAAACCTGCACGCTGAGAGCGTCCCATTCTGTCACGTCGAACACGGCCCGCGCTACACGCTTTTACAATACGAAGATAGTATATGCGTGCATTAGGAGTGGATTGTGAAAATGCTGTACATTCCCCCATACTGCGTGAACATGATATACTTCACTCTCTACTTTCTGCCCCGAGGCCAAAAAAGGGGGGAGTTTCACTTTCTACCTGCGTTGGCGTGGCCTTTTCGTTTGGTGCACTTTCGCGTCGTCTGCTACACTGCCGTGCAATGTGTTTCTCGCCCACTCCCCCATGATGGCACCATATCGTCCCGCAAAAGGCGGATTTTGAAAATAACAGATATTTTCCCGAATGTGATCACGTGAGGTACTACAGTGATGTAACAGTGTTCTCAATATGATGTCACCTCAGTTGTTTGTCTTTATGCGATTTTCAAAGTATTCATGCAACTAATTTGAAATGCCGCTGGTGCCTGCTGTACTGTGTCTGCTTCTGTATGCTGTGTGGTGCGGCGTAACAATGTTTCTCAATATCATGTCACGACAGTTGTTTTTTTTTTATGCGATTTTCAAAGTATTCATGCAAACTAATTTGAATTGCCACTGGTGCCTGCTGTACTGCGTCTGTATGCTGTGTGGTGCGGCGTTAGAGAAAGCGCCAAATGAAAGGCGCAGCACAGATGCTTGGCAGGACCAACTTCGTACAGTCAAATCTCGATATAACAAACACTGCGAAACCGCAAAGAATTGTTCATTTTGAAATGTTGTAATGAAAAATATGCTATAAAAGCCAGCAGTCAAACCTAGGTAAAAAAATGGCATACCTTGGCAGTAGGCACAATTGTAGGAAAGCAAAGCCTCAAATGAAACTGTTGTACTAACTTCAATGCTGATTTATTTAAAGAAATCAATTGCTTTTCTTCTGCCGAGTGCCGCAAACTACCACGCACTACATTCTATTACTATAGTACATACACCTACTTTCCGCAACACCTCACTGGATGCGTGCTTGCACCGAGCGATGAAAGTACAAACTTTGTCCATGTGAAAAAAAGAAAAGAAAAAAAAAACGCCAATGTTCGATATAACCTCATCTTCAGTGCTCTGAATTTTGAAAATCTTGTCTCAATCTTTCAATATGATCGCGGCATGCGATGGGGCAATGCTAGCTGTCTGCAGGGGCCGATTCTCTTTTTCTCTCCGTCAATTTCTTGCAGTGAAAGCTGCGTTCCTACCTTCCTGGCATTTCGCCGGCTGCAGTCATAGTCACATCTCATACGAACTTCGCAATAAAATCATCCGCGACACACACAAAAAAGAGGGCGGGACTACCTCGCTGCGCAACCGACCATAGGCAAACTGCACGCAACGCAGAAAGAAAACGGGCAGGCAGCTAGGCCTGCTGGCTACTGCATTATAAACCTCAGCTTTGCGGGGGCACTAGGAGCTGGCACTAGATTTGTTGATGATGACAGCTACAGCCCTCGGACCATACACAGAAACGGCAGTTTGTTTCAAGCACTAGTTGCGAGCTGATGCAGGGATGGTGCTACGGAGTGATTTGAGTCTGTGCTGCACGCCTCTTATGGATCAACCTTGTTCTGCAGCGTTGGTGGTCTTCGAGATACCTCTCATCTCAGGGTGCAGAGCGTGTTGCAGATTCGCATAGGAATCAGCAAGCAGAAGGATGAGGAGGAAGAAGTGATCTTGAGGGACTCGGAGCGCGCGAGGTAGAGACTGAGCGCCATGTTGGAAGATTGAGAGTCGTGGGAATAGCTGGGATTAAATGCAGTGAGAAGCGTCCTGGTGTTCGCCCTGCTTCTTCTACAACATCTACTAAGAGAGCCCACACACTCCAGAGCACGACGCCTCCTACTTACTACGCACACACACAAACACCATTAAAAAACGAGCAGAAATGGGGGTAAAACAAATAGATTGTCAAGCAAATCATTCCAATGCCTTTAAATAGAAACAGGCTTCTCTAAACTCTACGCACTTTTAGGAGGGCCCATGTCGTCAACATACTGCTGGATACTTGACATCCTTTGACTGTTGAACCGCTCCCAGTTCTTCTTCCCCAATTACCAGCTGTAAGAGAACGGAAGGTGATTTTTTTTTTTTTTAAGTCCACACAATGCACTTTACTCACACACACCAACAGCCAAGAATGAATTTTATTACCAATACACGCTGAACCACTTCGTGCTCTTCTTCCCCAATTACCAGCTGTAAGAGAACGGAAGGTGACGTTTTTTTTTTAAGTCAACACAATGCACTTTACTCACACACACGAACAGCCAAGAATGAATTTTATTACCAATGCACGCAGGCTATCGTCCATCAAACATACATCCACCATATTTTTGTGAAAACTTATATATCACAACAAGTGAATATTTTGCTGAGGCACTGAAAGTTTGGCTTTTCTGGTTTGTAAGGACAGAACACTGAAATTTAGGCCTCAAATCGGCACAATGGAACGTCTGTTGTAAACTGCAGAGTGGTTTTATCAAAAATGCTGCACATAATTTTGCCCAGAATTCAATTTATCCGTGAATAAGCATGCTTTTATGTAGCCTGATGCTGGTGGTAGACAAAACACTAGAAAAAACAAATATTGTAAATTTAACCCGTCAGACAGTAGTCGGACGTTTCAGTGTAAGAGGAACCCACTTCTGTTTAAAATCTGTTCAACACCTCTTCAATGAAAGTTTTAGTGGGCTCAATCAGCACTTCATCTAAGGAGTTCAAAACACTGTGGCACCATCTAGTGACAAAAGCTGAAAGCATGACACTCAACTGAAGGGTGCACTGAAGAATGCAGAATATATGACATGCACTCCTGAAGAAAAACTAACTCTGCCCAATCCGCCTTTTGCGCGAATTTTATGCGCATGAGCGAAGTCGTAGCAGCGAACGACGGAAACACATTGGACGGTGTCAACGGCGTCGCCAGTGCACAGGGGCTGGCGGCGCCGGGCGGCACGGTGACCGCCACAGGCTTGGCAAAACAATGCAAACCACACCTGCCCCGTACGGTTGCCACTCTCTAAGCGTGCCGAGATGCAAGACACGGTTTTTCAGGTTTCCTTCAGCGAGCCACGACCAACGACATGAAGCTTGAATTAGGGCCACCAAGCGTCAAGATGTGAATGGCCGACCTTAGCAACCGACTGCATACGCTCGACTGTGGAAAAACATTTCGTTACAGGTATGTATGCATCTAAAGGAAATGTGCATGATGAAAAGTATCTAACGGAGTTTGCACCAAGCCTGTAACCCAGCAGTCATAGCCGCAATGAGCATTTGTTCGGCGCGTCTGATGACGAGGGGCCGGGTAGCGCAGATATCACAGGTGGCTGTGTACGCCACACCGTAATACTTAGCATGTTTTATCACGACTGCCGCCTGACCAAAAGGAAAAAAAAATTGGCCGTCTGTTGTGATGCACCGCCGTTCGCGAGCCGAGCAGTTGATCTGGTCATGAGGCTCGCGAACGGCAGTGCATTAAAACGCCGCATTTTTTTCTTGTTAGTCAGGTGGCAGTCACGATAAAACATGCTAAATATTACGGCCTTGCGCACACAGACGCCTGTGATATCTAAGCTACCTAGCCCTTTCGCACATTAAGAAAAGAAACGACAAAATACATCGCCTTCAGGCCCCGGCACAACGAAAGCAATCACGCACCGAAGAAATCCTCATTGCAGCTACCACTGCTGCGCTACAGGCTGGGTGCAAACTTCAGTAGGTACATTTCAAAATGCATATTTCCTTTAGATGCATAGATACCTGTAGTATCTGTGTTTTTGCCGCTCGGAGCAAATGATGCACTTGACACTCTTGCACGACGCACAGTATTTTTTCTTTTACCTTAAAGGCTCGCCTCCATGCACACCAAAGCATTCGGATTTTGTTCCTTTGGTGTACGCAACCAGATGCAGTTTGTTAGGAAGCTTGATAATCGTCGTCTTCGTCCAACCGTTTGCAACGGCAAGGACACCGCCCGGCACAAATGAGTCTCCTGGAGGGTTCATGCTCGTTCACTTGCACAGTGGATCGCTCTGGACGTAGAACAGGGTTGGTTCCTGACTGAGATGCGCATCCGATATGTAGGAGATGCACATGTGTGACCAAGTCGTTGATACTGCAGAAATCGCGGCGGAGGCAGAAAGGTTGTGGATCCTTTCACAACAGAATGACCATTCGCTGTGCACTGAAAACCTTTTCACCACTGCGACCACATCCCTTCCGACTCCCGAGGGCAGAAACCGGCTAGAGCCCTGAATCATCCTTAGCCAGAAAAATGCCGTTCGTTTCCTGCAGGTGTGCATTCTGGCCAGGACAATAGCTGCACGATTGTAGATGACGCGAGGAGGAAGCGACGCCCATTGCACCATGCCAAAGTCACAGGAGATGATTCCACCTAGCTCTGCAGCATCAACAAAGCCCTGGCTGCTTTGGCCTTTGAGATCCCTCTCTCTGTCTCTCTGCCTCCGCGCTCTCCTGTCTGTCGAAAACCTGCACGCTGAGAGCGTCCCATTCTGTCACGTCGAACACGGCCCGCGCTACACGCTTTTACAATACGAAGATAGTATATGCGTGCATTAGGAGTGGATTGTGAAAATGCTGTACATTCCCCCATACTGCGTGAACATGATATACTTCACTCTCTACTTTCTGCCCCGAGGCCAAAAAAGGGGGGAGTTTCACTTTCTACCTGCGTTGGCGTGGCCTTTTCGTTTGGTGCACTTTCGCGTCGTCTGCTACACTGCCGTGCAATGTGTTTCTCGCCCACTCCCCCATGATGGCACCATATCGTCCCGCAAAAGGCGGATTTTGAAAATAACAGATATTTTCCCGAATGTGATCACGTGAGGTACTACAGTGATGTAACAGTGTTCTCAATATGATGTCACCTCAGTTGTTTGTCTTTATGCGATTTTCAAAGTATTCATGCAACTAATTTGAAATGCCGCTGGTGCCTGCTGTACTGTGTCTGCTTCTGTATGCTGTGTGGTGCGGCGTAACAATGTTTCTCAATATCATGTCACGACAGTTGTTTTTTTTTTATGCGATTTTCAAAGTATTCATGCAAACTAATTTGAATTGCCACTGGTGCCTGCTGTACTGCGTCTGTATGCTGTGTGGTGCGGCGTTAGAGAAAGCGCCAAATGAAAGGCGCAGCACAGATGCTTGGCAGGACCAACTTCGTACAGTCAAATCTCGATATAACAAACACTGCGAAACCGCAAAGAATTGTTCATTTTGAAATGTTGTAATGAAAAATATGCTATAAAAGCCAGCAGTCAAACCTAGGTAAAAAAATGGCATACCTTGGCAGTAGGCACAATTGTAGGAAAGCAAAGCCTCAAATGAAACTGTTGTACTAACTTCAATGCTGATTTATTTAAAGAAATCAATTGCTTTTCTTCTGCCGAGTGCCGCAAACTACCACGCACTACATTCTATTACTATAGTACATACACCTACTTTCCGCAACACCTCACTGGATGCGTGCTTGCACCGAGCGATGAAAGTACAAACTTTGTCCATGTGAAAAAAAGAAAAGAAAAAAAAAACGCCAATGTTCGATATAACCTCATCTTCAGTGCTCTGAATTTTGAAAATCTTGTCTCAATCTTTCAATATGATCGCGGCATGCGATGGGGCAATGCTAGCTGTCTGCAGGGGCAGATTCTCTTTTTCTCTCCGTCAATTTCTTCCAGTGAAAGCTGCGTTCCTACCTTCCTGGCATTTCGCCGGCTGCAGTCATAGTCACATCTCATACGAACTTCGCAATAAAATCATCCGCGACACACACAAAAAAGAGGGCGGGACTACCTCGCTGCGCAACCGACCATAGGCAAACTGCACGCAACGCAGAAAGAAAACGGGCAGGCAGCTAGGCCTGCTGGCTACTGCATTATAAACCTCAGCTTTGCGGGGGCACTAGGAGCTGGCACTAGATTTGTTGATGATGACAGCTACAGCCCTCGGACCATACACAGAAACGGCAGTTTGTTTCAAGCACTAGTTGCGAGCTGATGCAGGGATGGTGCTACGGAGTGATTTGAGTCTGTGCTGCACGCCTCTTATGGATCAACCTTGTTCTGCAGCGTTGGTGGTCTTCGAGATACCTCTCATCTCAGGGTGCAGAGCGTGTTGCAGATTCGCATAGGAATCAGCAAGCAGAAGGATGAGGAGGAAGAAGTGATCTTGAGGGACTCGGAGCGCGCGAGGTAGAGACTGAGCGCCATGTTGGAAGATTGAGAGTCGTGGGAATAGCTGGGATTAAATGCAGTGAGAAGCGTCCTGGTGTTCACCCTGCTCCTTCTACAGCATCTACTAAGAGAGCCCACACACTCCAGAGCACGACGCCTCCTACTTACTACGCACACACACAAACACCATTAAAAAACGAGCAGAAATGGGGGTAAAACAAATAGATTGTCAAGCAAATCATTCCAATGCCTTTAAATAGAAACAGGCTTCTCTAAACTCTACGCACTTTTAGGAGGGCCCATGTCGTCAACATACTGCTGGATACTTGACATCCTTTGACTGTTGAACCGCTCCCAGTTCTTCTTCCCCAATTACCAGCTGTAAGAGAACGGAAGGTGATTTTTTTTTTTTTTAAGTCCACACAATGCACTTTACTCACACACACCAACAGCCAAGAATGAATTTTATTACCAATACACGCTGAACCACTTCGTGCTCTTCTTCCCCAATTACCAGCTGTAAGAGAACGGAAGGTGACGTTTTTTTTTTAAGTCAACACAATGCACTTTACTCACACACACGAACAGCCAAGAATGAATTTTATTACCAATGCACGCAGGCTATCGTCCATCAAACATACATCCACCATATTTTTGTGAAAACTTATATATCACAACAAGTGAATATTTTGCTGAGGCACTGAAAGTTTGGCTTTTCTGGTTTGTAAGGACAGAACACTGAAATTTAGGCCTCAAATCGGCACAATGGAACGTCTGTTGTAAACTGCAGAGTGGTTTTATCAAAAATGCTGCACATAATTTTGCCCAGAATTCAATTTATCCGTGAATAAGCATGCTTTTATGTAGCCTGATGCTGGTGGTAGACAAAACACTAGAAAAAACAAATATTGTAAATTTAACCCGTCAGACAGTAGTCGGACGTTTCAGTGTAAGAGGAACCCACTTCTGTTTAAAATCTGTTCAACACCTCTTCAATGAAAGTTTTAGTGGGCTCAATCAGCACTTCATCTAAGGAGTTCAAAACACTGTGGCACCATCTAGTGACAAAAGCTGAAAGCATGACACTCAACTGAAGGGTGCACTGAAGAATGCAGAATATATGACATGCACTCCTGAAGAAAAACTAACTCTGCCCAATCCGCCTTTTGCGCGAATTTTATGCGCATGAGCGAAGTCGTAGCAGCGAACGACGGAAACACATTGGACGGTGTCAACGGCGTCGCCAGTGCACAGGGGCTGGCGGCGCCGGGCGGCACGGTGACCGCCACAGGCTTGGCAAAACAATGCAAACCACACCTGCCCCGTACGGTTGCCACTCTCTAAGCGTGCCGAGATGCAAGACACGGTTTTTCAGGTTTCCTTCAGCGAGCCACGACCAACGACATGAAGCTTGAATTAGGGCCACCAAGCGTCAAGATGTGAATGGCCGACCTTAGCAACCGACTGCATACGCTCGACTGTGGAAAAACATTTCGTTACAGGTATGTATGCATCTAAAGGAAATGTGCATGATGAAAAGTATCTAACGGAGTTTGCACCAAGCCTGTAACCCAGCAGTCATAGCCGCAATGAGCATTTGTTCGGCGCGTCTGATGACGAGGGGCCGGGTAGCGCAGATATCACAGGTGGCTGTGTACGCCACACCGTAATACTTAGCATGTTTTATCACGACTGCCGCCTGACCAAAAGGAAAAAAAAATTGGCCGTCTGTTGTGATGCACCGCCGTTCGCGAGCCGAGCAGTTGATCTGGTCATGAGGCTCGCGAACGGCAGTGCATTAAAACGCCGCATTTTTTTCTTGTTAGTCAGGTGGCAGTCACGATAAAACATGCTAAATATTACGGCCTTGCGCACACAGACGCCTGTGATATCTAAGCTACCTAGCCCTTTCGCACATTAAGAAAAGAAACGACAAAATACATCACCTTCAGGCCCCGGCACAACGAAAGCAATCACGCACCGAAGAAATCCTCATTGCAGCTACCACTGCTGCGTTACAGGCTGGGTGCAAACTTCAGTAGGTACATTTCAAAATGCATATTTCCTTTAGATGCATAGATACCTGTAGTATCTGTGTTTTTGCCGCTCGGAGCAAATGATGCACTTGACACTCTTGCACGACGCACAGTATTTTTTCTTTTACCTTAAAGGCTCGCCTCCGTGCACACCAAAGCATTCGGATTTTGTTCCTTTGGTGTACGCAACCAGATGCAGTTTGTTAGGAAGCTTGATAATCGTCGTCTTCGTCCAACCGTTTGCAACGGCAAGGACACCGCCCGGCACAAATGAGTCTCCTGGAGGGTTCATGCTCGTTCACTTGCACAGTGGATCGCTCTGGACGTAGAACAGGGTTGGTTCCTGACTGAGATGCGCATCCGATATGTAGGAGATGCACATGTGTGACCAAGTCGTTTATACTGCAGAAATCGCGGCGGAGGCAGAAAGGTTGTGGATCCTTTCACAACAGAATGACCATTCGCTGTGCACTGAAAACCTTTTCACCACTGCGACCACATCCCTTCCGACTCCCGAGGGCAGAAACCGGCTAGAGCCCTGAATCATCCTTAGCCAGAAAAATGCCGTTCGTTTCCTGCAGGTGTGCATTCTGGCCAGGAAAATAGCTGCACGATTGTAGATGACGCGAGGAGGAAGCGACGCCCATTGCACCATGCCAAAGTCACAGGAGACGATTCCACCTAGCTCTGCAGCATCAACAAAGCCCTGACTGCTTTGGCCTTTGAGATCCCTCTCTCTGTCTCTCTGCCTCCGCGCTTTCCTGTCTGTCGAAAACCTGCACGCTGAGAGCGTCCCATTCTGTCACGTCGAACACGGCCCGCGCTACACGCTTTTACAATACGAAGATAGTATATGCGTGCATTATGAGTGGATTGTGAAAATGCTGTACATTCCCCCATACTGCGTGAACATGGTATACTTCACTCTCTACTTTCTGCCCCGAGGCCAAAAAAGGGGGGAGTTTCACTTTCTACCTGCGTTGGCGTGGCCTTTTCGTTTGGTGCACTTTCGCGTCGTCTGCTACACTGCCGTGCAATGTGTTTCTCGCCCACTCCCCCATGATGGCACCATATCGTCCCGCAAAAGGCGGATTTTGAAAATAACTGATATTTTCCCGAATGTGATCACGTGAGGTACTACAGTGATGTAACAGTGTTCTCAATATGATGTCACCTCAGTTGTTTGTCTTTATGCGATTTTCAAAGTATTCATGCAACTAATTTGAAATGCCACTGGTGCCTGCTGTACTGCGTCTGCTTCTGTATGTTGTGGGGTGCGGCGTTAGAGAAAGCGCCAAATGAAAGGCGCAGCACAGATGCTTGGCAGGACCAACTTCGTACAGTCAAATCTCGATATAACAAACACTGCGAAACCGCAAAGAATTGTTCATTTTGAAATGTTGTAATGAAAAATATGCTATAAAAGCCAGCAGTCAAACCTAGGTAAAAAAATGGCATACCTTGGCAGTAGGCACAATTGTAGGAAAGCAAAGCCTCAAATGAAACTGTTGTACTAACTTCAATGCTGATTTATTTAAAGAAATCAATTGCTTTTCTTCTGCCGAGTGCCGCAAACTACCACGCACTACATTCTATTACTATAGTACATACACCTACTTTCCGCAACACCTCACTGGATGCGTGCTTGCACCGAGCGATGAAAGTACAAACTTTGTCCATGTGAAAAAAAGAAAAGAAAAAAAAAACGCCAATGTTCGATATAACCTCATCTTCAGTGCTCTGAATTTTGAAAATCTTGTCTCAATCTTTCAATATGATCGCGGCATGCGATGGGGCAATGCTAGCTGTCTGCAGGGGCCGATTCTCTTTTTCTCTCCGTCAATTTCTTGCAGTGAAAGCTGCGTTCCTACCTTCCTGGCATTTCGCCGGCTGCAGTCATAGTCACATCTCATACGAACTTCGCAATAAAATCATCAGCGACACACACAAAAAAGAGGGCGGGACTACCTCGCTGCGCAATCGACCATAGGCAAACTGCACGCAACGAAGAAAGAAAAAGGGCAGGCAGCTAGGCCTGCTGGCTACTGCATTATAAACCTCAGCTTTGCGGGGGCACTAGGAGCTGGCACTAGATTTGCTGATGATGACAGCTACAGCCCTCGGACCATACACAGAAACGGCAGTTTGTTTCAAGCACGAGTTGCGAGCTGATGCAGGGATGGTGCTACGGAGTGATTTGAGTCTGTGCTGCACGCCTCTTATGGATCAACCTTGTTCTGCAGTGTTGGTGGTCTTCGAGATACCTCTCATCTCAGGGTGCAGAGCGTGTTGCAGATTCGCATAGGAATCAGCAAGCAGAAGGATGAGGAGGAAGAAGTGATCTTGAGGGACTCGGAGCGCGCGAGGTAGAGACTGAGCGCCATGTTGGAAGATTGAGAGTCGTGGGAATAGCTGGGATTAAATGCAGTGAGAGGCGTCCTGGTGTTCGCCCTGCTTCTTCTACAACATCTACTAAGAGAGCCCAAACACTCCAGAGCACGACGCCTCCTACTTACTACGCACACACACAAACACCATTAAAAAACGAGCAGAAATGGGGGTAAAACAAATAGATTGTCAAGCAAATCATTCCAATGCCTTTAAATAGAAACAGGCTTCTCTAAACTCTACGCACTTTTAGGAGGGCCCATGTCGTCAACATACTGCTGGATACTTGACATCCTTTGACTGTTGAACCGCTCCCAGTTCTTCTTCCCCAATTACCAGCTGTAAGAGAACGGAAGGTGATTTTTTTAAGTCCACACAATGCACTTTACTCACACACACCAACAGCCAAGAATGAATTTTATTACCAATACACGCTGAACCACTTCGTGCTCTTCTTCCCCAATTACCAGCTGTAAGAGAACGGAAGGTGACTTTTTTTTTTTAAGTCAACACAATGCACTTTACTCACACACACGAACAGCTAAGAATGAATTTTATTACCAATGCACGCAGGCTATCGTCCATCAAACATACATCCACCATATTTTTGTGAAAACTTATATATCACAACAAGTGAATATTTTGCTGAGGCACTGAAAGTTTGGCTTTTCTGGTTTGTAAGGACAGAACACTGAAATTTAGGCCTCAAATCGGCACAATGGAACGTCTGTTGTAAACTGCAGAGTGGTTTTATAAAAAATGCTGCACATAATTTTGCCCAGAATTCAATTTATCCGTGAATAAGCATGCTTTTATGTAGCCTGATGCTGGTGGTAGACAAAACACTAGAAAAAACAAATATTGTAAATTTAACCCGTCAGACAGTAGTCGGACGTTTTCAGTGTAAGTGGAACCCACTTCTGTTTAAAATCTGTTCAACACCTCTTCAATGAAAGTTTTAGTGGGCTCAATCAGCACTTCATCTAAGGAGTTCAAAACACTGTGGCACCATCTAGTGACAAAAGCTGAAAGCATGGCACTCAACTGAAGGGTGCACTGAAGAATGCAGAATATATGACATGCACTCCTGAAGAAAAACTAACTCTGCCCAATCCGCCTTTTGCGCGAATTTTATGCGCATGAGCGAAGTCATAGCAGCGAACGACGGAAACACATTGGACGGCGTCAACGGCGTCGCCAGTGCACAAGGGGCTGGCGGCGCCGGGCGGCACGGTGACCGCCACAGGCTTGGCAAAACAATGCAAACCACACCTGCCGCGTACGGTTGCCACTCTCTAAGCGTGCCGAGATGCAAGACACGGTTTTTCAGGTTTCCTTCAGCGAGCCGCGACCAACGACATGAAGCTTGAATTAGGGCCACCAGGCGTCAAGATGTGAATGGCCGACCTTAGCAACCGACTGCGTACGCTCGACTGTGGAAAAACATTTCGTTACAGGTATGTATGCATCTAAAGGAAATGTGCATGATGAAAAGTATCTAGCGGAGTTTGCACCATGCCTGTAACCCAGCAGTCATAGCCGCAATGAGCATTTGTTCGGCGCGTCTGATGACGAGGGGCCGGGTAGCGCAGATATCACAGGTAGCTGTGTACGCCACACCGTAATATTAAGCATGTTTTATCACGACTGCCGCCTGACCAAAAGGAAAAAAAAATTGGCCGTCTGTTGTGATGCACCGCCGTTCGCGAGCCGAGCAGTTATCTGGTCATGAGGCTCGCGAACGGCAGTGCATTAAAACGCCGCATTTTTTTCTTGTTAGTCAGGTGGCAGTCACGATAAAACATGCTAAATATTACGGCCTTGCGCACACAGCCGCCTGTGATATCTAAGCTACCTAGCCCTTTCGCACATTAAGAAAAGAAACGACAAAATACATCACCTTCAGGCCCCGGCACAACTAAAGCAATCACGCACCGAAGAAATCCTCATTGCAGCTACCACTGCTGCGTTACAGGCTGGGTGCAAACTTCAGTAGGTACATTTCAAAATGCATATTTTCTTTAGATACCTATAGTATCTGTTTTTGGCGCTCGGAGCAAATGATGCACTTGACACTCTTGCACGACGCACAGTATTTTTTCTTTTACCTTAAAGGCTCGCCTCCGTGCACACCAAAGCATTCGGATTTTGTTCCTTTGGTGTACGCAACCAGATGCACTTTGTTAGGAAGCTTGATAATCGTCGTCTTCGTCCAAACGTTTGCAACGGCAAGGACACCGCCCGGCACAAATGAGTCTCCTGGAGGGTTCATGCTCGTTCACTTGCAGAGTGGATCGCTCTGGACGTAGAACAGGGTTGGTTCCTGACTGAGATGTGCATCCGATATGTAGGAGATGCACATGTGTGACCAAGTCGTTGATACCGCAGAAATCGCGGCGGAGGCAGAAAGGTTGTGGATCCTTTCACAACAGAATGACCATTCGCTGTGCACTGAGAACCTTTTCACCACTGCGACCACATCCGTTCCGACTCCCGAGGGCAGAAACCGGCTAGAGCCCTGAATCATCCTTAGCCAGAAAAATGCCGTTCGTTTCCTGCAGGTGTGCATTCTGGCCAGGACAATGGCTGCACGATTGTAGACGACGCGAGGAGGAAGCGACGCCCATTGCACCATGCCAAAGTCACAGGAGACGATTCCACCTAGCTCTGCAGCATCAACAAAGCCCTGGCTGCTTCGGCCTTTGAGATCCCTCTCTCTGTCTCTCTGCCTCCGCGCTCTCCTGTCTGTAGAAAACCTGCACGCTGAGAGCGTCCCATTCTGTCACATCGAACACGGCCCGCGCTACACGCTTTTACAATACGATGATAGTATATGCGTGCATTATGAGTGGATTGTGAAAATGCTGTACATTCCCCCATACTGCGTGAACATGATATACTTCAATCACTCTCTACTTTCTGCCCCGAGGCCAAAAAAGGGGGGAGTTTCACTTTCTACCTGCGTTGGCGTGGCCTTTTCGTTTGGTGCACTTTCGCGTCGTCTGCTACACTGCCGTCCAATGTGTTTCTCGCCCACTCCCCCATGATGGCACCATATCGTCCCGCAAAAGGCGGATTTTGAAAATAACTGATATTTTCCCGAATGTGATCACGTGAGGTACTACAGTGATGTAACAGTGTTCTCAATATGATATCACCTCAGTTGTTTGTCTTTATGCGATTTTCAAAGTATTCATGCAACTAATTTGAAATGCCACTAGTGCCTGCTGTACTGCGTCTGCTTCTGTATGTTGTGGGGTGCGGCGTTAGAGAAAGCGCCAAATGAAAGGCGCAGCACAGATGCTTGGCAGGACCAACTTCGTACAGTCAAATCTCGATATAACAAACACTGCGAAACCGCAAAGAATTGTTCATTTTGAAATGTTGTAATGAAAAATATGCTATAAAAGCCAGCAGTCAAACCTAGGTAAAAAAATGGCATACCTTGGCAGTAGGCACAATTGTAGGAAAGCAAAGCCTCAAATGAAACTGTTGTACTAACTTCAATGCTGATTTATTTAAAGAAATCAATTGCTTTTCTTCTGCCGAGTGCCGCAAACTACCACGCACTACATTCTATTACTATAGTACATACACCTACTTTCCGCAACACCTCACTGGATGCGTGCTTGCACCGAGCGATGAAAGTACAAACTTTGTCCATGTGAAAAAATGAAAAGAAAAAAAACGCCAATGTTCGATATAACCTCATCTTCAGTGCTCTGAATTTTGAAAATCTTGTCTCAATCTTTCAATATGATCGCGGCATGCGATGGGGCAATGCTAGCTGTCTGCAGGGGCCGATTCTCTTTTTCTCTCCGTCAATTTCTTGCAGTGAAAGCTGCGTTCCTACCTTCCTGGCATTTCGCCGGCTGCAGTCATAGTCACATCTCGTACGAACTTCGCAATAAAATCATCCGCGACACACACAAAAAAAGAGGGCGGGACTACCTCGCTGCGCAACCGACCATAGGCAAACTGCACGCAACGCAGAAAGAAAAAGGGCAGGCAGCTAGGCCTGCTGGCTACTGCATTATAAACCTCAGCTTTGCGGGGGCACTAGGAGCTGGCACTAGATTTGCTGATGATGACAGCTACAGCCCTCGGACCATACACAGAAACGGCAGTTTGTTTCAAGCACGAGTTGCGAGCTGATGCAGGGATGGTGCTACGGAGTGATTTGAGTCTGTGCTGCACGCCTCTTATGGATCAACCTTGTTCTGCAGTGTTGGTGGTCTTCGAGATACCTCTCATCTCAGGGTGCAGAGCGTGTTGCAGATTCGCATAGGAATCAGCAAGCAGAAGGATGAGGAGGAAGAAGTGATCTTGAGGGACTCGGAGCGCGCGAGGTAGAGACTGAGCGCCATGTTGGAAGATTGAGAGTCGTGGGAATAGCTGGGATTAAATGCAGTGAGAGGCGTCCTGGTGTTCGCCCTGCTTCTTCTACAACATCTACTAAGAGAGCCCAAACACTCCAGAGCACGACGCCTCCTACTTACTACGCACACACACAAACACCATTAAAAAACGAGCAGAAATGGGGGTAAAACAAATAGATTGTCAAGCAAATCATTCCAATGCCTTTAAATAGAAACAGGCTTCTCTAAACTCTACGCACTTTTAGGAGGGCCCATGTCGTCAACATACTGCTGGATACTTGACATCCTTTGACTGTTGAACCGCTCCCAGTTCTTCTTCCCCAATTACCAGCTGTAAGAGAACGGAAGGTGATTTTTTTAAGTCCACACAATGCACTTTACTCACACACACCAACAGCCAACAATGAATTTTATTACCAATACACGCTGAACCACTTCGTGCTCTTCTTCCCCAGTTACCAGCTGTAAGAGAACGGAAGGTGACTTTTTTTTTTTAAGTCAACACAATGCACTTTACTCACACACACGAACAGCCAAGAATGAATTTTATTACCAATGCACGCAGGCTATCGTCCATCAAACATACATCCACCATATTTTTGTGAAAACTTATATATCACAACAAGTGAATATTTTGCTGAGGCACTGAAAGTTTGGCTTTTCTGGTTTGTAAGGACAGAACACTGAAATTTAGGCCTCAAATCGGCACAATGGAACGTCTGTTGTAAACTGCAGAGTGGTTTTATAAAAAATGCTGCACATAATTTTGCCCAGAATTCAATTTATTCGTGAATAAGCATGCTTTTATGTAGCCTGATGCTGGTGGTAGACAAAACACTAGAAAAAACAAATATTGTAAATTTAACCCGTCAGACAGTAGTCGGACGTTTTCAGTGTAAGTGGAACCCACTTCTGTTTAAAATCTGTTCAACACCTCTTCAATGAAAGTTTTAGTGGGCTCAATCAGCACTTCATCTAAGGAGTTCAAAACACTGTGGCACCATCTAGTGACAAAAGCTGAAAGCATGGCACTCAACTGAAGGGTGCACTGAAGAATGCAGAATATATGACATGCACTCCTGAAGAAAAACTAACTCTGCCCAATCCGCCTTTTGCGCGAATTTTATGCGCATGAGCGAAGTCATAGCAGCGAACGACGGAAACACATTGGACGGCGTCAACGGCGTCGCCAGTGCACAAGGGGCTGGCGGCGCCGGGCGGCACGGTGACCGCCACAGGCTTGGCAAAACAATGCAAACCACACCTGCCGCGTACGGTTGCCACTCTCTAAGCGTGCCGAGATGCAAGACACGGTTTTTCAGGTTTCCTTCAGCGAGCCGCGACCAACGACATGAAGCTTGAATTAGGGCCACCAGGCGTCAAGATGTGAATGGCCGACCTTAGCAACCGACTGCGTACGCTCGACTGTGGAAAAACATTTCGTTACAGGTATGTATGCATCTAAAGGAAATGTGCATGATGAAAAGTATCTAGCGGAGTTTGCACCATGCCTGTAACCCAGCAGTCATAGCCGCAATGAGCATTTGTTCGGCGCGTCTGATGACGAGGGGCCGGGTAGCGCAGATATCACAGGTAGCTGTGTACGCCACACCGTAATATTAAGCATGTTTTATCACGACTGCCGCCTGACCAAAAGGAAAAAAAAATTGGCCGTCTGTTGTGATGCACCGCCGTTCGCGAGCCGAGCAGTTATCTGGTCATGAGGCTCGCGAACGGCAGTGCATTAAAACGCCGCATTTTTTTCTTGTTAGTCAGGTGGCAGTCACGATAAAACATGCTAAATATTACGGCCTTGCGCACACAGCCGCCTGTGATATCTAAGCTACCTAGCCCTTTCGCACATTAAGAAAAGAAACGACAAAATACATCACCTTCAGGCCCCGGCACAACTAAAGCAATCACGCACCGAAGAAATCCTCATTGCAGCTACCACTGCTGCGTTACAGGCTGGGTGCAAACTTCAGTAGGTACATTTCAAAATGCATATTTCCTTTAGATGCATAGATACCTATAGTATCTGTGTTTTTGCCGCTCGGAGCAAATGATGCACTTGACACTCTTGCACGACGCACAGTATTTTTTCTTTTACCTTAAAGGCTCGCCTCCGTGCACACCAAAGCATTCGGATTTTGTTCCTTTGGTGTACGCAACCAGATGCACTTTGTTAGGAAGCTTGATAATCGTCGTCTTCGTCCAACCGTTTGCAACGGCAAGGACACCGCCCGGCACAAATGAGTCTCCTGGAGGGTTCATGCTCGTTCACTTGCAGAGTGGATCGCTCTGGACGTAGAACAGGGTTGGTTCCTGACTGAGATGCGCATCCGATATGTAGGAGATGCACATGTGTGACCAAGTCGTTGATACCGCAGAAATCGCGGCGGAGGCAGAAAGGTTGTGGATCCTTTCACAACAGAATGACCATTCGCTGTGCACTGAGAACCTTTTCACCACTGCGACCACATCCGTTCCGACTCCCGAGGGCAGAAACCGGCTAGAGCCCTGAATCATCCTTAGCCAGAAAAATGCCGTTCGTTTCCTGCAGGTGTGCATTCTGGCCAGGACAATAGCTGCACGATTGTAGACGACGCGAGGAGGAAGCGACGCCCATTGCACCATGCCAAAGTCACAGGAGACGATTCCACCTAGCTATGCAGCATCAACAAAGCCCTGGCTGCTTTGGCCTTTGAGATCCCTCTCTCTGTCTCTCTGCCTCCGCGCTCTCCTGTCTGTAGAAAACCTGCACGCTGAGAGCGTCCCATTCTGTCACGTCGAACACGGCCCGCGCTACACGCTTTTACAATACGATGATAGTATATGCGTGCATTATGAGTGGATTGTGAAAATGCTGTGCATTCCCCCATACTGCGTGAACATGATATACTTCAATCAGTCTCTACTTTCTGCCCCGAGGCCAAAAAAGGGGGGAGTTTCACTTTCTACCTGCGTTGGCGTGGCCTTTTCGTTTGGTGCACTTTCGCGTCGTCTGCTACACTGCCGTCCAATGTGTTTCTCGCCCACTCCCCCATGATGGCACCATATCGTCCCGCAAAAGGCGGATTTTGAAAATAACTGATATTTTCCCGAATGTGATCACGTGAGGTACTACAGTGATGTAACAGTGTTCTCAATATGATGTCACCTCAGTTGTTTGTCTTTATGCGATTTTCAAAGTATTCATGCAACTAATTTGAAATGCCACTAGTGCCTGCTGTACTGCGTCTGCTTCTGTATGTTGTGGGGTGCGGCGTTAGAGAAAGCGCCAAATGAAAGGCGCAGCACAGATGCTTGGCAGGACCAACTTCGTACAGTCAAATCTCGATATAACAAACACTGCGAAACCGCAAAGAATTGTTCATTTTGAAATGTTGTAATGAAAAATATGCTATAAAAGCCAGCAGTCAAACCTAGGTAAAAAAATGGCATACCTTGGCAGTAGGCACAATTGTAGGAAAGCAAAGCCTCAAATGAAACTGTTGTACTAAGTTCAATGCTGATTTATTTAAAGAAATCAATTGCTTTTCTTCTGCCGAGTGCCGCAAACTACCACGCACTACATTCTATTACTATAGTACATACACCTACTTTCCGCAACACCTCACTGGATGCGTGCTTGCACTGAGCGATGAAAGTACAAACTTTGTCCATGTGAAAAAAAGAAAAGAAAAAAAAAACGCCAATGTTCGATATAACCTCATCTTCAGTGCTATGAATTTTGAAAATCTTGTCTCAATCTTTCAATATGATCGCGGCATGCGATGGGGCAATGCTAGCTGTCTGCAGGGGCCGATTCTCTTTTTCTCTCCGTCAATTTCTTGCAGTGAAAGCTGCGTTCCTACCTTCCTGGCATTTCGCCGGCTGCAGTCATAGTCACATCTCATACGAACTTCGCAATAAAATCATCCGCGACACACACAAAAAAAGAGGGCGGGACTACCTCGCTGCGCAACCGACCATAGGCAAACTGCACGCAACGCAGAAAGAAAAAGGGCAGGCAGCTAGGCCTGCTGGCTACTGCATTATAAACCTCAGCTTTGCGGGGGCACTAGGAGCTGGCACTAGATTTGCTGATGATGACAGCTACAGCCCTCGGACCATACACAGAAACGGCAGTTTGTTTCAAGCACGAGTTGCGAGCTGATGCAGGGATGGTGCTACGGAGTGATTTGAGTCTGTGCTGCACGGCTCTTATGGATCAACCTTGTTCTGCAGCGTTGGTGGTCTTCGAGATACCTCTCATCTCAGGGTGCAGAGCGTGTTGCAGATTCGCATAGGAATCAGCAAGCAGAAGGATGAGGAGGAAGAAGTGATCTTGAGGGACTCGGAGCGCGCGAGGTAGAGACTGAGCGCCATGTTGGAAGATTGAGAGTCGTGGGAATAGCTGGGATTAAATGCAGTGAGAGGCGTCCTGGTGTTCGCCCTGCTTCTTCTACAACATCTACTAAGAGAGCCCACACACTCCAGAGCACGACGCCTCCTACTTACTACGCACACACACAAACACCATTAAAAAACGAGCAGAAATGGGGGTAAAACAAATAGATTGTCAAGCAAATCATTCCAATGCCTTTAAATAGAAACAGGCTTCTCTAAACTCTACGCACTTTTAGGAGGGCCCATGTCGTCAACATACTGCTGGATACTTGACATCCTTTGACTGTTGAACCGCTCCCAGTTCTTCTTCCCCAATTACCAGCTGTAAGAGAACGGAAGGTGATTTTTTTTTTTTTAAGTCCACACAATGCACTTTACTCACACACACCAACAGCCAAGAATGAATTTTATTACCAATACACGCTGAACCACTTCGTGCTCTTCTTCCCCAATTACCAGCTGTAAGAGAACGGAAGGTGACTTTTTTTTTTTTAAGTCAACACAATGCACTTTACTCACACACACGAACAGCCAAGAATGAATTTTATTACCAATGCACGCAGGCTATCGTCCATCAAACATACATCCACCATATTTTTGTGAAAACTTATATATCACAACAAGTGAATATTTTGCTGAGGCACTGAAAGTTTGGCTTTTCTGGTTTGTAAAGACAGAACACTGAAATTTAGGCCTCAAATCGGCACAATGGAACGTCTGTTGTAAACTGCAGAGTGGTTTTATAAAAAATGCTGCACATAATTTTGCCCAGAATTCAATTTATCCGTGAATAAGCATGCTTTTATGTAGCCTGATGCTGGTGGTAGACAAAACACTAGAAAAAACAAATATTGTAAATTTAACCCGTCAGACAGTAGTCGGACGTTTTCAGTGTAAGTGGAACCCACTTCTGTTTAAAATCTGTTCAACACCTCTTCAATGAAAGTTTTAGTGGGCTCAATCAGCACTTCATCTAAGGAGTTCAAAACACTGTGGCACCATCTAGTGACAAAAGCTGAAAGCATGGCACTCAACTGAAGGGTGCACTGAAGAATGCAGAATATATGACATGCACTCCTGAAGAAAAACTAACTCTGCCCAATCCGCCTTTTGCGCGAATTTTATGCGCATGAGCGAAGTCGTAGCAGCGAACGACGGAAACACATTGGACGGCGTCAACGGCGTCGCCAGTGCACAGGGGCTGGCGGCGCCGGGCGGCGCGGTGACCGCCACAGGCTTGGCAAAACAATGCAAACCACACCTCGGCTGCCACTCTCAAAGCGTGCCGAGATGCAAGACACGGTTTTTCAGGTTTCCTTCAGCGAGCCGCGACCAACGACATGAAGCTTGAATTAGGGCCACCAGGCGTCAAGATGTGAATGGCCGACCTTAGAAACCGACTGCGTACGCTCGACTGTGGAAAAACATTTCGTTACAGGTATGTATGCATCTAAAGGAAATGTGCATGATGAAAAGTATCTAGCGGAGTTTGCACCATGCCTGTAACCCAGCAGTCAGAGCCGCAATGAGCATTTGTTCGGCGCGTCTGATGACGAGGGGCCAGGTAGCGCAGATATCACAGGTGGCTGTGTACGCCACACCGTAATATTTAGCATGTTTTATCACGACTGCCGCCTGACCAAAAGGAAAAAAAAATTGGCCGTCTGTTGTGATGCACCGCTGTTCGCGAGCCGAGCAGTTGATCTGGTCATGAGGCTCGCGAACGGCAGTGCATTAAAACGCCGCATTTTTTTCTTGTTAGTCAGGTGGCAGTCACGATAAAACATGCTAAATATTACGGCCTTGCGCACACAGCCGCCTGTGATATCTAAGCTACCTACCCCTTTCGCACATTAAGAAAAGAAACGACAAAATACATCACCTTCAGGCCCCGGCACAACTAAAGCAATCACGCACCGAAGAAATCCTCATTGCAGCTACCACTGCTGCGTTACAGGCTGGGTGCAAACTTCAGTAGGTACATTTCAAAATGCATATTTCCTTTAGATGCATAGATACCTATAGTATCTGTGTTTTTGCCGCTCGGAGCAAATGATGCACTTGACACTCTTGCACGATGCACAGTATTTTTTCTTTTACCTTAAAGGCTCGCCTCCGTGCACACCAAAGCATTCGGATTTTGTTCCTTTGGTGTACGCAACCAGATGCACTTTGTTAGGAAGCTTGATAATCGTCGTCTTCGTCCAACCGTTTGCAACGGCAAGAACACCGCCCGGCACAAATGAGTCTCCTGGAGGGTTCATGCTCGTTCACTTGCAGAGTGGATCGCTCTGGACGTAGAACAGGGTTGGTTCCTGACTGAGATGCGCATCCGATATGTAGGAGATGCACATGTGTGACCAAGTCGATACCGCAGAAATCGCGGCGGAGGCAGAAAGGTTGTGGATCCTTTCACAACAGAATGACCATTCGCTGTGCACTGAGAACCTTTTCACCACTGCGACCACATCCGTTCCGACTCCCGAGGGCAGAAACCGGCTAGAACCCTGAATCATCCTTAGCCAGAAAAATGCCGTTCGTTTCCTGCAGGTGTGCATTCTGGCCAGGACAATAGCTGCACGATTGTAGATGACGCGAGGAGGAAGCGACGCCCATTGCACCATGCCAAAGTCACAGGAGACGATTCCACCTAGCTCTGCAGCATCAACAAAGCCCTGGCTGCTTTGGCCTTTGAAATCCCTCTCTCTGTCTCTCTGCCTCCGCGCTCTCCTGTCTGTCGAAAACCTGCACGCTGAGAGCGTCCCATTCTGTCACGTCGAACACGGCCCGCGCTACACGCTTTTACAATACGAAGATAGTATATGCGTGCATTATGAGTGGATTCATGGATCACTGCCTTGTCGTGGCGGAGGGGCTTGCGAAACTCGATGAAGTCGTGAGCTCTGCTGTGTAGGGCCACCCAAGAAGACAGGTCACGGCAGAGAGTTCTGACAAAATGTGATTCACTGGAGAAGGTAATGGCAACCCACTCCAGTATTTCCTGCCAAGAAAACCCTATGGCCAGTCACAATACCATTATCGATATGGCGCCGGAAGATGAGCCCCCCAGGTTGGAAGGCGTCCCACATGTTACTGGGGATGAACAAAGGGCGATTCCTAGTAGCTCCAGGACGAATGAAGCGGCTGGCCTAAAGCCAAAAGGATGCTCAGTTGTGGATGTGTCGGGAAGCGACCGGAAAGTCCGATGTTGCAAGGAGATATATCACATAGCAACATGGAATGTAAGATCTATGACGCAAGGTAAACTGGATATCGTCAAGCGAGAAATGGACAGATTGAACATTGATATCTTAGGTATCAGCGAACTCAAGTGGACCGGAATGGGAGAATTTAACTCCGGCGACCATTATGTCTTTTATTGTGGGCACGAATCCAAGAGAAGGAATGGGGTCGCTCTCATAGTAAACAGAAGAATGGGCAAGCAGTGCTAGGGTACAACCCCAAAAACGACCGAATGATTTCACTTCGGATCCAAGGTCACCCTTTCAACATAACAGTTATCCAAGTCTATGCACCGACCACTGCTGCTGAAGAAGCGCTGAAGAAGCTGACGTTGAGAGATTTTATGCGGACCTACAATGCCTTTTAGACCGCACCCCATCATCAGACGTCGTTTTTCTCATAGGAGACTGGAATGCTAAGGTCGGGAGTGAAGAAATATCCGGAATTACAGGCAAGTTCGGTCTTGGTGAGCCAAATGAAGCTGGGCAGAGGCTAGTAGAGTTCTGTCAAGAAAACAACCTGACCATAGCGAATACTCATTTTCAACAGCACAAGAGGCGCCTGTACACATGGATTTCACCGGACGGTCTGTACAGGAATCAGATCGATTATATTATTTGCCGGCAGAGATGGAGAAGCGCTATACAAGCAGTAAAAACAAGGCCTGGGGCCGATTGTGGCACCGATCATCAGCTTCTTGTTGCCAAAATTAAGCTTCGATTGAGGAAAACGCAGAAAACTAGAAGGCCTTTCAGGTATGATCTGGATCAGATTCCATTAGAATATGCTGTGGAAGTGAGGAATCGATTTCAAGAATTAGATCTAACCCTAAAAGAGCCCGAAGAGATGTGGACTGATGTTCGTGATATAATACAAGAAGTTGCTACTAAGGTAGTTCCAAAGCAAAAGAAATGCAAAAAAGCAAACTGGTTATCTGAAGAGGCTTTGCAAATAGCTGAGGAAAGGAGGATGGCAAAAGGTATGGGGGAAAGAGAAAGATACAAGGTTCTCAATGCGGATTTTCAGAAAATAGCAAGGAGAGATAAGAATGCCTTCCTGAATATACAGTGTCAAGCAGTTGAGGACAACAGCCAATTAAGGAACACAAGAGCTCTGTATAAGACAATCAAAGATATCAAAGGAAGCTTCTGTGCTAAGCTGGGCGTGATAAAGGACAAACGAGGCAAGGACCTCACTGAAGCCTCAGAGATGAAGAAGAGGTGGCAGGAATACACAGAAGAACTGTACAAGAAAGATCCGGATGTGCAAACCCAACATAAGCCGGTTGTGATTACTGATCTCGAGCCGGGCATCCTGAAGAGTGAAGTTGAACGGGCCTTAGCCAGCCTTGCCAAGAACAAAGCTAGCGGAATTGATGGTATTCCAGCTGAGTTGCTTCAAAACCTCAACCACGACGCTGTTAACACACTGCATACATTATGTCAAAAGATTTGGACAACCCTGCAGTGGCCACAGGATTGGAGGAGGTCAGTTTACATCCCCATTCCAAAGAAAGGCAGTGCCAAAGATTGTTCCAACTACCGCACGATCGCGCTTATTTCGCATGCTAGCAAGGTGATGTTAAAAATCCTCCAAGGTAGGCTGCAGCAGTATGTGGATCGGGAGCTTCCGGACGTGCAAGCTGCGTTTCGCAAGGGCAGAGGAACTAGAGACCAAATTGCCAACCTTCGCTGGATCATGGAAAAAGCAAGAGTTCCAGAAACCGATTTACTTCTGCTTTATTGATTGTGGCAAGCTCTCCAAGAGATGGGAGTTCCAATTCACCTCATCTGTCTCCTCAGGAACCTTTATGAAGGGCAAGAGGCCACAGTCAGAACTGGGCATGGTCTTACTGATTGGTTTCCGATTGAGAAAGGGGTGAGGCAAGGCTGCATACTGTCGCCCCGCCTATTTAACCTATATGCAGAGTGCATCATGAGAAAGGTCGGTCTGGACGAGTCTTCAGCTGGAGTGAAGATTGCTGGAAAACGTATCAACAACCTTAGATATGCGGACGATACCACTTTAAAGGCAGAAAGTGAAGTGGAACTCAAGAAACTTCTGATGCGCGTACAAGAAGAGAGTGAGAAGTTTGGGCTTAAACTGAACATTAAAAAGACGAAGATCATGGCGTCTTGCCCTATCAAGTCCTGGAGCATCAATGGACAAGAAGTGGAAGCTGTGACAGATTTTCTGTTCTTGGGCGCCAAGATTACCTCGGAAGGAGACTGCAGCCATGAAATTAGGAGACGCCTGCTTCTGGGAAAGAGAGCAATGGTTAGCCTTGACCGCCTAGTAAAGAGCAGAGACATTAGTCTGCCAACCAAGATCCGTATAACCCGTGCTATGGTCTTTCCAGTTGTGATGTATGGATGCGAGAGTTGGACTGTGAAAAAGGCTGACCGCCGAAGAATTGACGCGTTTGAATTGTGGTGCTGGCGAAGACTCGAGTTCCTTGGGCTGCCAGAAGATCAAATCAGTCGATATTGTCGACCATAAACCCTGACTGCTCATTGGAGGGACAAATTCTAAAGTTAAAGCTCAGCTACTTTGGTCATCTGATGAGAAGAGAGGAGTCGCTGGAGAAAGATTTGATGTTGGGAAAGGTTGAGGGTCGCCGGAGAAGGGGTAGGCAGCGAACGCGATGGTTAGATGGCATTCTCGAGGCATTGCAGATGAAGCTATGTGATGTTAAGAAGATAGTGAGAGACCGGAAAGCGTGGCGTGACATGGTCCATAGGGTCACGAAGAGTCGGACACGACTGAACGCCTGAACTGAACTGATGAGTGGATTGTGAAAATGCTGTACATTCCCCCATACTGCGTGAACATGATATACTTCAATCACTCTCTACTTTCTGCCCCGAGGCCAAAAAAGGGGGGAGTTTCACTTTCTACCTGCGTTGGCGTGGCCTTTTCGTTTGGTGCACTTTCGCGTCGTCTGCTACACTGCCGTCCAATTTGTTTCTCGCCCACTCCCCCATGATGGCACCATATCGTCCCGCAAAAGGCGGATTTTGAAAATAACTGATATTTTCCCGAATGTGATCACGTGAGGTACTACAGTGATGTAACAGTGTTCTCAATATGATGTCACCTCAGTTGTTTGTCTTTATGCAATTTTCAAAGTATTCATGCAACTAATTTGAAATGCCACTGGTGCCTGCTGTACTGCGTCTGCTTCTGTATGTTGTGGGGTGCGGCGTTAGAGAAAGCGCCAAATGAAAGGTGCAGCACAGATGCTTGGCAGGACCAACTTCGTACAGCCAAATCTCGATATAACAAACACTGCAAAACCGCAAAGAATTGAAATGTTGTAATGAAAAATATGCTATAAAAGCCAGCAGTCAAACCTAGGTAAAAAAATGGCATACCTTGGCAGTAGGCACAATTGTAGGAAAGCAAAGCCTCAAATGAAACTGTTGTACTAACTTCAATGCTGATTTATTTAAAGAAATCAATTGCTTTTCTTCTGCCGAGTGCCGCAAACTACCACGCACTACATTCTATTACTATAGTACATACACCTACTTTCCGCAACACCTCACTGGATGCGTGCTTGCACCTAGCGATGAAAGTACAAACTTTGTCCATGTGAAAAAAAGAAAAGAAAAAAAAAACGCAAATGTTCGATATAACCTCATCTTCAGTGCTCAGAATTTTGAAAATCTTGTCTCAATCTTTCAATATGATCGCGGCATGCGATGGGGCAATGCTAGCTGTCTGCAGGGGCCGATTCTCTTTTTCTCTCCGTCAATTTCTTGCAGTGAAAGCTGCGTTCCTACCTTCCTGACATTTCGCCGGCTGCAGTCATAGTCACATCTCATACGAACTTCGCAATAAAATCATCCGCGACACACACAAAAAAGAGGGCGGGACTACCTCGCTGCGCAACCGACCATAGGCAAACTGCACGCAACGCAGAAAGAAAAAGGGCAGGCAGCTAGGCCTGCTGGCTACTGCATTATAAACCTCAGCTTTGCGGGGGCACTAGGAGCTGGCACTAGATTTGCTGATGATGACAGCTACAGCCCTCGGACCATACACAGAAACGGCAGTTTGTTTCAAGCACGAGTTGCGAGCTGATGCAGGGATGGTGCTACGGAGTGATTTGAGTCTGTGCTGCACGCCTCTTATGGATCAACCTTGTTCTGCAGTGTTGGTGGTCTTCGAGATACCTCTTATCTCAGGGTGCAGAGCGTGTTGCAGATTCGCATAGGAATCGGCAAGCAGAAGGATGAGGAGGAAGAAGTGATCTTGAGGGACTCGGAGCGCGCGAGGTAGAGACTGAGCGCCATGTTGGAAGATTGAGAGTCGAGGAAATAGCTCGGATTAAATGCAGTGAGAGGCGTCCTGGTGTTCGCCCTGCTTCTTCTACATCTACTAAGAGAGCCCACACACTCCAGAGCACGACGCCTCCTACTTACTACGCACACACACAAACACCATTAAAAAACGAGCAGAAATGGGGGTAAAAAAAATAGATTGTCAAGCAAATCATTCCAATGCCTTTAAATAGAAACAGGCTTCTCTAAACACTACGCACTTTTAGGAGGGCCCATGTCGTCAACATACTGTTGGATACTTGACATCCTTGAACCGCTCCCAGTTCTTCTTCCCCAATTACCAGCTGTAAGAGAACGGAAGGTGATTTTTTTTTTTAAGTCCACACAATGCACTTTACTCACACACACCAACAGCCAAGAATGAATTTTATTACCAATACACGCTGAACCACTTCGTGTTCTTCTTCCCCAATTACCAGCTGTAAGAGAACGGAAGGTGACTTTTTTTTTTTAAGTCAACACAATGCACTTTACTCACTCACACGAACAGCCAAGAATGAATTTTATTACCAATGCACGCAGGCTATCGTCCATCAAACATACATCCACCATATTTTTGTGAAAACTTATATATCACAACAAGTGAATATTTTGCTGAGGCACTGAAAGTTTGGCTTTTCTGGTTTGTAAGGACAGAACGCTGAAATTTAGGCCTCAAATCGGCACAATGGAACGTCTGTTGTAAACTGCAGAGTGGTTTTATAAAAAATGCTGCACATAATTTTGCCCAGAATTCAATTTATCCGTGAATAAGCATGCTTTTATGTAGCCTGATGCTGGTGGTAGACAAAACACTAGAAAAAACAAATATTGTAAATTTAACCCGTCAGACAGTAGTTGGACGTTTTCAGTGTAAGAGGAACCCACTTCTGTTTAAAATCTGTACAACACCTCTTCAATGAAAGTTTTAGTGGGCTCAATCAGCACTTCATCTAAGGAGTTCAAAACACTGTGGCACCATCTAGTGACAAAAGCTGAAAGCATGGCACTCAACTGAAGGGTGCACTGAAGAATGCAGAATATATGACATGCACTCCTGAAGAAAAACTAACTCTGCCCAATCCGCCTTTTGCGCGAATTTTATGCGCATGAGCGAAGTCGTAGCAGCGAACGACGGAAACACATTGGACGGCGTCAACGGCGTCGCCAGTGCACAGGGGCTGGCGGCGCCGGGCGGCACGGTGACCGCCACAGGCTTGGCAAAACAATGCAAACCACACCTGCCGCGTACGGTTGCCACTCTCTAAGCGTGCCGAGATGCAAGACACGGTTTTTCAGGTTTCCTTCAGCGAGCCGCGACCAACGACATGAAGCTTGAATTAGGGCCACCAAGCGTCAAGATGTGAATGGCCGACCTTAGCAACCGACTGTGTACGCTCGACTGTGGAAAAACATTTCGTTACAGGTATGTATGCATCTAAAGGAAATGTGCATGATGAAAAGTATCTAACGGAGTTTGCACCAAGCCTGTAACCCAGCAGTCATAGCCGCAATGAGCATTTGTTCGGCGCGTCTGATGACGAGGGGCCGGGTAGCGCAGATATCACAGGTGGCTGTGTACGCCACACCGTAATACTTAGCATGTTTTATCACGACTGCCGCCTGAACAAAAGGAAAAAAAAATTGGCCGTCTGTTGTGATGCACCGCCGTTCGCGAGCCGAGCAGTTGATCTGGTCATGAGGCTCGCGAACGGCAGTGCAGTAAAACGCCGCATTTTTTTCTTGTTAGTCAGGTGGCAGTCACGATAAAACATGCTAAATATTACGGCCTTGCGCACACAGACGCCTGTGATATCTAAGCTACCTAGCCCTTTCGCACATTAAGAAAAGAAACGACAAAATACATCACCTTCAGGCCCCGGCACAACGAAAGCAATCACGCAGCGAAGAAATCCTCATTGCAGCTACCACTGCAGCGTTACAGGCTGGGTGCAAACTTCAGTAGGTACATTTCAAAATGCATATTTCCTTTAGATGCATAGATACCTGTAGTATCTGTGTTTTTGCCGCTCGGAGCAAATGATGCACTTGACACTCTTGCACGACGCACAGTATTATTTTTTTTTTTTTACCTTAAAGGCTCGCCTCTGTCCGCACCAAAGCATTCGGATTTTGTTCCTTTGGTGTACGCAATCAGATGCACTTTGTTAGGAAGCTTGATAATCGCCGTCTTCGTCCGACCGTTTGCAACGGCAAGGACACCGCCCGGCAAAAATGAGTCTCCTGGAGGGTTCATGCTCGTTCACTTGCAGAGTGGATCGCTCTGGACGTAGAACAGGGTTGGTTCCTGACTGAGATGCACATGTGTGACCAAGTCGTTGATACCGCAGAAATCGCGCCGGAGGCAGAAAGGTTGTGGATCGCACTGAGAACCTTTTCACCACTGCGACCACATCCGTTCCGACACCTGAGGGCAAAAAACCGGCTAGAGCGCTGAATCATCCTTAGCCAGAAAAATGCCGTTCGTTTCCTGCAGGGGTGCATTCCGACCAGGATAATAGCTGCACGATTGTAGATGACGCGAGGAGGAAGCGACGCCCATTGCAGCACGCCGGCGCCGCGGTGACCGCATTGTGCTCGGTAACTCAAGACAGCTTACGCATATGCGGGGCTCAAAGTCACAGGAGATGATTCCACCTAGCTCTGCAGCATCAACAAAGCCCTGGCTGCTTTGACCTTTGAGATCCCTCTCTCTGTCTCTCTGCCTCCGCGCTTTCTTGTCTGTCAAAAACCTGCACGCTGAGAGCGTCTCATTCTGTCATGTCGAACACGGCCCGCGCTACACGCTTTTACAATACGAAGATAGTATATGCGTGCATCAGGAGTGGATTCTGAAAATGCTGTACACTCCCCCATACTGCGTGAACATGATATACTTCAATCACTCTCTACTTTCTGCCCAGAGGCCAAAAAAGGGGGGAGCTTTCACTTTCTACCTGCGTTGGCGTGGCCTTTTCGTATGGTGCACTTTCGCGTCGTCTGCTACACTGCCGTCCAATGTGGTTCTCGCCCACTCCCGCATGATGGCACCATATCGTCCCGCAAAAGGCGGATTTTGAAAATAACCGATATTTTCCCGAATGTGATCACGTGAGGTACTACAGTGATGTAACAGTGTTCTCAATATGATGTCACCTCAGTTGTTTGTCTTTATGCGATTTTCAAAGTATTCATGCAACTAATTTGAAATGCCGCTGGTGCCTGCTGTACTGTGTCTGCTTCTGTATGCTGTGTGGTGCGGCGTAACAATGTTTCTCAATATCATGTCACGACAGTTGTTTTTTTTTTATGCGATTTTCAAAGTATTCATGCAAACTAATTTGAATTGCCACTGGTGCCTGCTGTAATGCGTCTGTACGCTGTGTGGTGCGGCGTTAGAGAAAGCACCAAATGAAAGGCGCAGCACAGATGCTTGGCAGGACCAACTTCGTACAGTCAAATCTCGATATAACAAAGACTGCGAAACCGCAAAGAGTTGTTCATTTTGAAATGTTGTAGTGAAAAATATGCTATAAGCCAGCAGTCGAACCTAGGTAAAAAAATGACATACCTCGGCAGAAGGCACAATTGTAGGAAAGCAAAGCCTCAAATGAAACTGTTGTACTAACTTCAATGCTGATTTATTTAAAGAAATCAATTGCTTTTCTTCTGCCGAGTGCAGCAAACTACCACGCACTACATTCTATTACTATAGTACATACACCTACTTTCCGCAACACCACACTGGATGCGTGCTTGCACCGAGCGATGAAAGTACAAACTTTGTCCATGTGAAAAAAAGAAAAGAAAAAAAGAACGCCAATGTTCGATATAACCTCATCTTCAGTGCTCTGGAGTTTGAAAATCTTGTCTCAATCTTTCAATATGATCGCGGCATTCGATGGGGCAATGCTAGCTGTCTGGAGGGGGCCGATTCGCTTTTTATCTCCGTCAATTTCTTGCAGTGAAAGCTGCGTTCCTATCTTCCTGGCATTTCGCCGGCTGCAGTCATAGTCACATCTCATACGAACTTCGCAATAAAATCATCCGCAACACACACAAAAAAGAGGGCGGGACTACCCCGCTGCGCAACCAACCATAGGCAAACGACACGCAACGCAGAAAGAAAAAAGGCAGGCAGCTAGGCCTGCTGGCTACTGCATTATAAACCTCAGCTTTGTGGGGGCACTAGGAGCTGGCACTAGATGTGCTGATGATGACAGCTACAGCCCTCGGACCATACACAGAAACGGCAGTTTGTTTCACGCACGAGTTGCGAGCTGATGCGCTTAAGACGATTTTGTAAGACTGATGTTCCTAGATAACAGAAGAAAAAATAAGATACGCACATTATTCTGAAATAATCGTTATTTTGAAATTCATAATTCTGAAATGGTTTTACCTTAGTAAAAGCAGTTGTTGGGCGAGTTGGTGTTTTCAATGATCCATTTTTATAGCGCCAAACACAGGACAGAGATGAAGAAGGGACACCACGCATTGAAAATATCGAAAATCTGCTGGGGATTATTAAAACATTCGTTAATGTGATGTTCACAATAATGAGATTAAACATGTATATGCATGAATCGCCTGCTACCTGGTGACATCAGTTCCAGTTATTATACATGACCGGAGACAACTTCGGTGGATGCGATTGGTGTCCACGCTATTTTGATGCAATTTTGACTATAATTAATTAACTAATCAATGTAGAGTCATCAAACTTGTCTTCTAGGTCAATGTTTTACTCCTCTATCTGATGCAAGCATTCTTTTTGTCTGATCTTTATTATTTCCAACTTAAAGAAAGCATTACGGACACACACTAGCATAGCTGCGAGCATGAGCCTTTAAAGGGGCGATGACAGGCCTGTTCGATGTATTGCCGTTTTATACTTCTGTGAATATTATACAGGTCCGTGATTCTACTCGCAAAGTTTTAGTGCCTAGCGTGCGGCTCATATTATACAAAACCACGATAGAAATCAAAATTGGGAAGCTCCTCCCACTAAGAGCAACCGCCATTTCGAAATGCTCATGCGACGTCACGGAGGATACCCGGCAGAGCGTCGTCTGCAATATCAAAGGATATCTCTTTGTTTTCTTAGGACGATTGACACAGCGGTTGTCCCTCATTCAGAAGTGCTTGGTGACGAGGTTACCACACAAAAGCGATATAGTGAAGGCATGTTCTCTTCAGCATAAGGCACGGTCACAGTCAGTGGGCGGCACAGTTATAGGTTCCTTATCTTATCGACGCACTGAACTTTTGCATTATACCGGCGACGACTCCAGCAAGGCCAACGGTTACTTATCACCGTAGTGTGAAGTTACTTACCCTGTATACAGTAGAGCAGCATGTTCAGGCTCTTTCCAAGACGAGAGTTTTTCTTAAGGTGCAGGTCTTTTAGTCTGAGTGAAAGGTGGGAAGCAGTAGACAATGTAATTTAAGAGTGCACCTCTGAATACGCAAACTGCTCGTGCTCTAACTAATTTCCGGCCGGTCATCCGATCTGTTTTGGTCGGATCGGAGGCCGAGCGAGAATTTGACACCCAATACTCGAGTGAACAGCCTGATGCTGCGCTTGTCTGTAGCTTGCAGAGTTAGAAAAATGAAAACAAGAAGCTACATCTTCTGTTTTTTGTTTGTTGTGTTGTGTTTTATGGTGCATAAGCAACTCAGGCTATCATGCGCCAAGCTCGAGGTATAATATGCTCTTTTTTTTTTTTTATTAGAAGGAATGAAGTGTTAAGATATCATAGCTTGTTCAGGAAAGATGTTTCTTCTAAGCAACTAAAAACACATGAAATGTCTACAATTGCATTCTCTCCTAGGAGAAGTGTGTTCCCCCTTGTCATCAGTAATGACCTTGGCTAGAAATGTTAATCGGCACGAACTGCCAGCTCATTTAGCGACGAGTAGGCCTAGCGCGAGTATGCACAACGGGTCTAGAGTTTTGGCAATTACGGAGTGCGCATTCACAAGCTTTAGCGGTTGTATGTGGCCATCGAGTGTAGATCTGGCCGTAGCGACCATAAATCCACGACTGCACATAGAGCGGGAAGTGCCGATATATGTGACCCTGTCTATAGCGAGCGCAGCTGGCAGCTGTCAGTGCCACTTGTGTGTATACTCGGCGCAGGCAGGGGACGTAGCATTAACGGTTCTTGCAGCGCAGTTGCAGCTTGTGAACAAATCAAGGTGCAACTGTTGCGAAAACAAGTGGATAGTTTTGGTATTGCTAGCTCAGCTCACATTTTATGCCGTGCGAACGAGGAGCATACATCCAGTCAATTCAAAAGCTATAAACAACAAGCTGGGGGCGCAGTCGTATTCTGCAAATCAGCGCATTCCTGTTGAGTTTAGGGTTCACACACTAAATACTAAATGGTGTATGCTTATGTTGAAACATTCAAGAGTGATTTGCTGGAGAAGCACAAGAAAAACGGAAGGTGAGGCTTGGGAGTCTGTCGCAATCACGGGCGCAGCTGCGGGGGAAGCAAGAAGGAGACGGTAGCGACTGGGAGGCTCTTGGTCGGTGCGGGCATGCAGTGAGGAGCTATCGAATCGCGTTGGGTTTTGCCATGACAGGACTGAAGCGGCAGCACATACTTTTGTGAGCTGGCCGTGGCCAGACTGAACATAGTTTTGCAGAAATGCTTTACAGCCGAAAATAATTCAGTCTAACACGTGCATATATCAGCAAGTCACGAGGTAGCGATTCGTTCAAAAGATTTGGCTGCTCCTCTAATTATGTAACGCATGCTCTCGCGTCGAGGTATACTCGTTTTATATTGACTTTCAGTTTTTGGACCCAAGGAGCGACGGCAATAGCTCAACTATCAGGAACACAATGCTATCCCCTCCCCATTTTCATGGCACATGCACATGTACGGCCGAAGGAAACATTGGACAAGTGCCTTTTTATATGCGGGAGTGCTTGTTGCTAAAAAAAGCTACCTCTCATAACGTAAGAAAAATACGCTTTTGATTGCATACCTTAATTATATGCATGAGTCATCGATTTCAGCCTCCTCAGCAATCACTAGAAGAAACCCAAAACAAGTCCAAGAATCTCTAAGGTTGCGTATTATAATGAAGGCTCCACAATGAAAAGAGGATATGTCAACAAAATATTTTCGCTGAAGAAAAAAAAAACTCAATGACCACCATCTACAACGTGCATGCAAGAGCGAAGCCGGCACCGCTAATAGCAGACGACATGGGGACGTAAATGTTGACGTGACGTCAGCCGCCAATGGTTGCCAGACCAGAAAGCAGATTCCGATATTAATAATCAAAATTAACTTTAAAACTATCTACTGCACGGAATGAGCTCAAATTCCGAGGATTTGTAATATAATGTGTGAGGAGTGAAATGCAATAATCATTTTATGCTGTTGTAGCTGTCATGAGCCCTTTAAAGGCTTTTGCCTTAAAATCGTAAGGCCTTGTTTCTTTCATATTGTAGTGCTTGATGTGTACCATGATGCAGGGCCTTCTCAATCCTACAATAATATCAAGACATATTTTGGGCAGTGTTCAGTCCCTTTACCGTCCCCCAAAAAAACATGAGCAATGCCAAAGAGGAGGACTCCGGAAATTTCAACCCCATGGGGATCTTTAACATGCACCGACATAGCACAGCACATGGGTGCCTTGCTTTTTGCCTCCATCAAAAAACAGCCGCCGTGGCCGGGAATTCATCCTGCATCCTTGGGCACAGAAGTCAAACCCCCTAAATCCCTCCATCAAGCACTACAAGTGTTGCACAAGCATACACACACACACAAAAGAAAGGTGCAACAGAAATTTTTTTGTGGAAAAAAAAAAAAAAATTTCGCACGGTTAGGCAAAATGTAAATAAGGTGCATTAAAAACATTTAGCTGGCATTAACCCAGTGAATTTAAGACTTGCAGAACTGGCAAGTCGTTTCAAACGTAAAGTTCTATACATTAAGGCACACAGCTCACGATAAGGCCTTGTGAGGATGGTGGAATGTTGAGCGTTTTGTGCTCGGGCTATAGAAGCTGCCACTGTATTGTCGGAAGAACGCCACCGCACCGGCGGCAGAGGAAAAATGCTGTGCCTATCTAGAGAAGCACGGTATACAACAAATGTAGTATGTTCTCAGGTTAATTTTGAAACAAGCACATGAAAGGTCTTAGTTGTGAAAAATTCTTAGTTTACGTGACACAAATTTCCTTCCACGAATTTGAATAGCTGATGGAAAGTGTGGCGGGAGGCGTGATGAGCTGGCACCACAGACTACTATGGGCTGTTACGTGGTTTTGTAAAAGTGAGAGGTGAAAGCAAGCAGCCTGATGCTCATATGATGTGTAAAAAAGTAGTGAAACAGTACCGGCTACTAAGAACTGCATTAGATGTATGAGCTCCATGAGCTGTTCTTCAGTTTCTGTTACCACAGAAGTGCACACGGAGGATACATGGGGTAGCCGGCAAAAACGTCAAAGTGTGCATCATGTAAACAACTTCACTTACCTTGCATCTCATGGTGCTGTATATCTGCTGCCTCTGCTTCTTTGACATGTCGTTTTTATTTGAAACACATCCAGGTGCAGCCGGCAGGGGCTCCGCGAATGCTATACAGCAAGGAAAAGTATCCGGTTATATTGTTTATGTTTTGCAAATTATTACAAAGAGCTCATACATTTGACCCGCCATCAAAACAATCCACATCTACCGTCCAGTTTAATTCTAGTGCCAGAAGAGTCTACGTGTCATGAATAAGCAGAAATGGTTGTTTGCTGCCTTTTGTGCAGCTCATGTGTAGGAGGTTAACACAAATTTACTGAACATATCATGCGGATGAAAGGCAGTTTTCTTATATGTTATAGGTTATAGTTATAGGTTTCTTATCTTATCGACGCACTGAACTTTCGCATTACACCGGCGACGGAGCCAGCATGGCCAACGATTGCTTATCACCATAGAGTGAAGTTACTTACCCTGTTTAGAGGTCAACACAAATTTATTGAACATATGTGGCACATATAAGGAAACTGCTTTTCATCCAAACAAATACCATATTATTGCAGCAAACACTAAATCTAAACATCAAATGAAAATCGACTTGAACACTGGCAAGACGCATAATTGTATCTGCCTTGATTTCTTCAGAATGCATCCAGACCTTCCTATCGAAAACAATTCACTACTGAGGCAATGCTGATATATAACGTCACATATATATGAAATCTAGATCTATCAGAGAGTAAACGACAGGTAGCAATATTAAGTATTGAAAACATTATACTTTAGAAACTCTCTTTGATGGCCTTGAAATAAGAGCCTTCGCCTGCTTTACCCAAGTATGCATGATCGAATCCCGCTAGCGGCCACCGCTTCTCGATGGAGGCGAAACCCAAGGCACCTATGCATATTTTGATGTCTGAGCACGTAAAACGCATGGGGAGGAAATCATGAGCACTGCACTGTCCCGTCCCTCAGATTCTGTCACTTTGGTACGTTAAACCCTCTGAACCAAACCAAGCCTTTATTCTTTCCCATTAAGCATTTGTTGCTTGTTGCTCATTGTCCTATTCCTGTTATGACTTGGGCCAGAACATATGCTTCTATACGTGCTGCTCTATACATGACTGCAATAGGCCAAGAACATTAAAAGGTGGAATGCAGGGCTTCAATCCATAGATTAAATGCAAAGCAATGGTGGCTTTACTTAAAGAGCTTGAAAATGAGAACAAAGCTAAAACTTTTTTACTCGTTTCAGAAAAATTTGTTATCGGCTTACCTGCATCCTCTGCAATTGCAGGGTGTCTACCAAACTGCTGTTTACAAATTCCCTGAGTGCATTTGTAAAATTCCCTGAGTGACACTGTACTTTGTTTTATGCTAAAAAATGGGCTGACACAATGTTGCCTGATGCTATCCCTCTCCAGTTAGCTTGTTAAGGGGGGACTGACTTTTAAAGCTATTTTTCTTAAATTTTCACCAAATTTTCACCAACATGGCGCTCAGTCTCTACCTCGCGAGCTCCGAGTCCCTCAAGATCACTTCTTCCTCCTCATCCTTCTGCTTGCCGATTCCTATATGAATCTGCAACACGCTCTGCACCCTGAGATGAGAGGTATCTCGAAGACCACCAACGCAGCTGCAGGGGAAGCAAGATGGAGACGTTAGCGACTGGGAGGCTCTTGGTCAGTGCGGGCATGCAGTGAGGAGCTATCGAATCGCGTTGGGTTTTGCAGCGACCCCCACTTCTTTCCTCGTATTCTTTGGTTGCTGCGCACGTGTTCCTGCTACGCTCCGGTTGCCAAAGCGCCGGCTCGAACTAGGCGGCTGAAAAGGGAGCAGAGCTGGGTTACGAGGCCAACGCGGCTGACGCCGACAGACACGCAAAACCCAGCAACGGGCGCCAAAGAGCTGTGCTCTAAAAAATAACCACACAACAAAAATAAAAAGCCTGCGCACGTGTTCCTGCGACAATATCCTGATTGTTTCTTGCACCAATTTCAAATATGTCACCATTTTTCAAACTGGCCAATTAGTTCAAAAGATAAATGAAATTATTTGTTCATAACCTGCAAAAACAATGAAAAAAACTGCCCACGATTACATTACTTATTAATGCGAAATTTGAGAGCAGCTCATCAGCTGTTTCACCTTTTCAAAAGATTGAGGGAAAGATTTCGAGCAAGACGCAAATGTACAATTACAGGCAACCTTTTTTTTATTTTTCACGTGCATTCCTTCAAAAAACACTCCACTAACAATTTATGCAGTCATAAAAGAAGCTTTACGGTCAGAAAATCGAAGAGAGCAATTGAGTTATCGGGAGGTTGCGGGAGGCAGCGCATGGGCCCGTTGTACAGATAGAGGGCGCTGACGCCGCTAGCGAGTGAAGCGAGAGAGAATGGGATGCAGGCACCGTGATCCGCTGATAGCCAGCCGACGTCTCGGCAAGCGGAGAGCACCCTCGCCACCACGCAAGAACAGGGGGCAACCCCCTCCTCCTTTTTCTGCATGGCGGCGACAGCGTTCAACACAGTCTACACAGTTACGGCGGCGTGATCCCTCGTCTCTGAGGAAACAGATGAATGTGCCGAACCCCTCTTTCATCATCCCCAACAAGAACCACCCTCTCTCTCTCTACGCAGTCACGTTGTCTTGACTCGCTAGCGACGTCAGCGGCATCAATCAGTCGCCGCTATCTCTTCGCCGCCCAGGCAGCGACCCCCCCTCCTTTCCTCGTATTCTCCGGTTGCTGCGCACGTGTTCTATCGACGCTCCGATTGCCAAAGCGCCGGCTCGAACTGGGGGGCTGAAAAGGGAGCGGAGCTGGGTTACGAGGCCAATGCGGCTGACGCCGACAGACACGCAAAACCCAGGAACGGGCGCCAATGAGCTAGCTGTGCCCTAAAAAATAACCACACAACAAAAATAAAAAGTCAACGAACCTTCGAACAGCCTGAAAAATTGGCTACCGCTGTTTCACAGACTCTGGAAGAGAAGGCCAGTGCGCAGGAAAAGAGCATGGTGGAAACCGAGGGTTGCATCAACGTGTTATGCTGCGTTGTGCTAGTGTTTGTGCACGAGTATTGTCAGTGTTGACTTCAAGGATGTGTGTCTAGAACTTCGAGCTGTGCAATGAAATCACCTGGACACAAGCAAGTGGTGTCAAAGATGATACCAGCAGGGGTGGTGCTCTGGTCGCAGTTAACAGAACCTGAACCCCTGGACGTCGTTGCAGAGTTCCGGAAGCAAGGCATGCCAACGGCTACAGGAAACCTACCCAGGTGGTTGAGCAGTACATACTCCTATATGTAGTTTAGAAGAACGCTCGAAAGAACTTGGACAGAATGTAGGCTATGGAGTGATTTGAGTCTGTGCTGCACGCCTCTTATGGATCAACCTTGTTCTGCAGTGTTGGTGGTCTTCGAGATACCTCTCATCTCAGGGTGCAGAGCGTGTTGCAGATTCGCATAGGAATCGGCAAGCAGAAGGATGAGGAGGAAGAAGTGATCTTGAGGGACTCGGAGCGCGCGAGGTAGAGACTGAGCGCCATGTTAGAAGATTGAGAGTCGTGGGAATAGCTGGGATTAAATGCAGTGAGAGGCGTCCTGGTGTTCGCCCTGCTTCTTCTACAACATCTACTAAGAGAGCCCACACACTCCAGAGCACGACGCCTCCTACTTACTACGCACACACACAAACACCATTAAAAAACGAGCAGAAATGGGGGTAAAACAAATAGATTGTCAAGCAAATCATTCCAATGCTTTTAAATAGAAACAGGCTTCTCTAAACACTACGCACTTTTAGGAGGGCCCATGTCGTCAACATACTGTTGGATACTTGACATCCTTGAACCGCTCCCAGTTCTTCTTCCCCAATTACCAGCTGTAAGAGAACGGAAGGTGATTTTCTTTTTTTTTTAAGTCCACACAATGCACTTTACTCACACACACCAACAGCCAAGAATGAATTTTATTACCAATACACGCTGAACCACTTCGTGCTCTTCTTCCCCAATTACCAGCTGTAAGAGAACGGAAGGTGACTTTTTTTTTTTTAAGTCAACACAATGCACTTTACTCACACACATGAACAGCCAAGAATGAATTTTATTACCAATGCACGCAGACTATCGTCCATCAAACATACATCCACCATATTTTTGTGAAAACTTATATATCACAACAAGTGAATATTTTGCTGAGGCACTGAAAGTTTGGCTTTTCTGGTTTGTAAGGACAGAACACTGAAATTTAGGCCTCAAATCGGCACAATGGAACGTCTGTTGTAAACTGCAGAGTGGTTTTATAAAAAATGCTGCACATAATTTTGCCCAGAATTCAATTTATCCGTGAATAAGCATGCTTTTATGTAGCCTGATGCTGGTGGTAGACAAAACACTAGAAAAAACAAATATTGTAAATTTAACCTGTCAGACGTTTTCAGTGTAAGAGGAACCCACTTCTGTTTAAAATCTGTACAACACCTCTTCAATGAAAGTTTTAGTGGGCTCAATCAGCACTTCATCTAAGGAGTTCAAAACAGTGTGGCACCATCTAGTGACAAAAGCTGAAAGCATGGCACTCAACTGAAGGGTGCACTGAAGAATGCAGAATATATGACATGCACTCCTGAAGAAAAACTAACTCTGCCCAATCCGCCTTTTGCGCGAATTTTATGCGCATGAGCGAAGTCGTAGCAGCGAACGACGGAAACACATTGGACGGCGTCAACGGCGTCGCCAGTGCACAGGGGCTGGCGGCGCCGGGCGGCACGGTGACCGCCACAGGCTTGGCAAAACAATGCAAACCACACCTGCCGCGAACGGTTGCCAATCTCTAAGCGTGCCGAATTGCAAGACACCGTTTTTCAGGTTTCCTTCAGCGAGCCGCGACCAACGACATGAAGCTTGAATTAGGGCCACCAAGCGTCAAGATGTGAATGGCCGACCTTAGCAACCGACTGCGTACGCTCGACTGTGGAAAAACATTTCGTTACAGGTATGTATGCATCTAAAGGAAATGTGCATGATGAAAAGTATCTAACGGAGTTTGCACCAAGCCTGTAACCCAGCAGTCATAGCCGCAATGAGCATTTGTTCGGCGCGTCTGATGACAAGGGGCCGGGTAGCGCAGATATCACAGGTGGCTGTGTACGCCACACCGTAATATTTAGCATGTTTTATCACGACTGCCGCCTGACCAAAAGGAAAAAAAAATTGGCCGTCTGTTGCGATGCACCGCCGTTCGCGAGCCGAGCAGTTGATCTGGTCATGAGGCTCGCGAACGGCAGTGCATTAAAACGCCGCATTTTTTTCTTGTTAGTCAGGTGGCAGTCACGATAAAACATGCTAAATATTACGGCCTTGCGCACACAGCCGCCTGTGATATCTAAGCTACCTAGCCCTTTCGCACATTAAGAAAAGAAACGACAAAATACATCACCTTCAGGCCCCGGCACAACTAAAGCAATCACGCACCGAAGAAATCCTCATTGCAGCTACCACTGCTGCGTTACAGGCTGGGTGCAAACTTCAGTAGGTGCATTTCAAAATGCATATTTCCTTTAGATGCATAGATACCTGTAGTATCTGTGTTTTTGCCGCTCGGAGCAAATGATGCACTTGACACTCTTGCACGACGCACAGTATTTTTTTTTTTTTTTTTACCTTAAAGGCTCGCCTCCGTCCACACCAAAGCATTCGGATTTTGTTCCTTTGGTGTGCGCAATCAGATGCACTTTGTTAGGAAGCTTGATAATCGCCGTCTTCGTCCGACCGTTTGCAACGGCAAGGACACCGCCCGGCACAAATGAGTCTCCTGGAGGGTTCATGCTCGTTCACTTGCAGAGTGGATCGCTCTGGACGTAGAACAGGGTTGGTTCCTGACTGAGATGCGCATCTGATATGTAGGAGATGCACATGTGTCACCAAGTCGATACCGCAGAAATCGCGGCGGAGGCAGAAAGGTTGTGAATCCTTTCACAACAGAATGACCATTCGCTGTGCACTGAGAACCTTTTCACCACTGCGACCACATCCGTTCCGACTCCCGAGGGCAGAAACCGGCTAGAGCCCTGAATCATCCTTAGCCAGAAAAATGCCGTTCGTTTCCTGCAGGTGTGCATTCTGGCCAGGACAATAGCTGCACGATTGTAGATGACGCGAGGAGGAAGCGACGCCCATTGCACCATGCCAAAGTCACAGGAGACGATTCCACCTAGCTCTGCAGCATCAACAAAGCCCTGGCTGCTTTGGCCTTTGAGATCCCTCTCTCTGTCTCTCTGCCTCCGCGCTCTCCTGTCTGTCGAAAACCTGCACGCTGAGAGCGTCCCATTCTGTCACGTCGAACACGGCCCGCGCTACACGCTTTTACAATACGAAGATAGTATATGCGTGCATTATGAGTGGATTCATGGATCACTGCCTTGTCGTGGCGGAGGGGCTTGCGAAACTCGATGAAGTCGTGAGCTCTGCTGTGTAGGGCCACCCAAGAAGACAGGTCACGGCAGAGAGTTCTGACGAAATGTGATTCACTGGAGAAGGTAATGGCAACCCACTCCAGTATTTCCTGCCAAGAAAACCCTATGGCCAGTCACAATACCATTATCGATATGGCGCCGGAAGATGAGCCCCCCAGGTTGGAAGGCGTCCCACATGTTACTGGGGATGAACAAAGGGCGATTCCTAGTAGCTCCAGGACGAATGAAGCGGCTGGGCTAAAGCCAAAAGGATGCTCAGTTGTGGATGTGTCGGGAAGCGACCGGAAAGTCCGATGTTGCAAGGAGATATATCACATAGCAACATGGAATGTAAGATCTATGACGCAAGGTAAACTGGATATCGTCAAGCGAGAAATGGACAGATTGAACATTGATATCTTGGGTATCAGCGAACTCAAGTGGACCGGAATGGGAGAATTTAACTCCGGCGACCATTATGTCTTTTATTGTGGGCACGAATCCAAGAGAAGGAATGGGGTCGCTCTCATAGTAAACAGAAGAATGGGCAAAGCAGTGCTAGGGTACAACCCCAAAAACGACCGAATGATTTCACTTCGGATCCAAGGTCACCCTTTCAACATAACAGTTATCCAAGTCTATGCACCGACCACTGCTGCTGAAGAAGCGCTGAAGAAGCTGACGTTGAGAGATTTTATGCGGACCTACAATGCCTTTTAGACCGCACCCCATCATCAGACGTCGTTTTTCTCATAGGAGACTGGAATGCTAAGATCGGGAGTGAAGAAATATCCGGAATTACAGGCAAGTTCGGTCTTGGTGAGCCAAATGAAGCTGGGCAGAGGCTAGTAGAGTTCTGTCAAGAAAACAACCTGACCATAGCGAATACTCATTTTCAACAGCACAAGAGGCGCCTGTACACATGGATTTCACCGGACGGTCTGTACAGGAATCAGATCGATTATATTATTTGCCGGCAGAGATGGAGAAGCGCTATACAAGCAGTAAAAACAAGGCCTGGGGCCAATTGTGGCACCGATCATCAGCTTCTTGTTGCCAAAATTAAGCTTCGATTGAGGAAAACGCAGAAAACTAGAAGGCCTTTCAGGTATGATCTGGATCAGATTCCATTAGAATATGCTGTGGAAGTGAGGAATCGATTTCAAGAATTAGATCTAACCCTAAAAGAGCCCAAAGAGATGTGGACTGATGTTCGTGATATAATACAAGAAGTTGCTACTAAGGTAGTTCCAAAGCAAAAGAAATGCAAAAAAGCAAACTGGTTATCTGAAGAGGCTTTGCAAATAGCTGAGGAAAGGAGGATGGCAAAAGGTATGGGGGAAAGAGAAAGATACAAGGTTCTCAATGCGGATTTTCAGAAAATAGCAAGGAGAGATAAGAATGCCTTCCTGAACATACAGTGTCAAGCAGTTGAGGACAACAGCCAATTAAGGAACACAAGAGCTCTGTATAAGACAATCAAAGATATCAAAGGAAGCTTCTGTGCTAAGCTGGGCGTGATAAAGGACAAACGAGGCAAGGACCTCACTGAAGCCTCAGAGATGAAGAAGAGGTGGCAGGAATACACAGAAGAACTGTACAAGAAGGATCCGGATGTGCAAACCCAACATAAGCTGGTTGTGATTACTGATCTCGAGCCGGGCATCCTGAAGAGTGAAGTTGAACGAGCCTTAGCCAGCCTTGCCAAGAACAAAGCTAGCGGAATTGATGGTATTCCAGCTGAGTTGCTTCAAAACCTCAACCACGACGCTGTTAACACACTGCATACATTATGTCAAAAGATTTGGACAACCCTGCAGTGGCCACAGGATTGGAGGAGGTCAGTTTACATCCCCATTCCAAAGAAAGGCAGTGCCAAAGATTGTTCCAACTACCGCACGATCGCGCTTATTTCGCATGCTAGCAAGGTGATGTTAAAAATCCTCCAAGGTAGGCTGCAGCAGTATGTGGATCGGGAGCTTCCGGACGTGCAAGCTGCGTTTCGCAAGGGCAGAGGAACTAGAGACCAAATTGCCAACCTTCGCTGGATCATGGAAAAAGCAAGAGTTCCAGAAACCGATTTACTTCTGCTTTATTGATTGTGGCAAGCTCTCCAAGAGATGGGAGTTCCAATTCACCTCATCTGTCTCCTCAGGAACCTTTATGAAGGGCAAGAGGCCACAGTCAGAACTGGGCATGGTCTTACTGATTGGTTTCCGATTGAGAAAGGGGTGAGGCAAGGCTGCATACTGTCGCCCTGCCTATTTAACCTATATGCAGAGTGCATCATGAGAAAGGCCGGTCTGGACGAGTCTTCAGCTGGAAAACGTATCAACAACCTTAGATATGCGGATGATACCACTTTAATGGCAGAAAGTGAAGTGGAACTCAAGAGACTTCTGATGCGCGTACAAGAAGAGAGTGAGAAGTTTGGGCTTAAACTGAACATTAAAGAGACGAAGATCATGGCGTCTTGCCCTATCAAGTCCTGGAGCATCAATGGACAAGAAGTGGAAGCTGTGACAGATTTTCTGTTCTTGGGCGCCAAGATTACCTCGGAAGGAGACTGCAGCCATGAAATTAGGAGACGCCTGCTTCTGGGAAAGAGAGCAATGGTTAGCCTTGACCGCCTAGTAAAGAGCAGAGACATTAGTCTGCCAACCAAGATCCGTATAACCCGTGCTATGGTCTTTCCAGTTGTGATGTATGGATGCGAGAGTTGGACTGTGAAAAAGGCTGACCGCCAAAGAATTGACGCGTTTGAATTGTGGTGCTGGCGAAGACTCTTAAGAGTTCCTTGGACTGCCAGAAGATCAAATCAGTCGATATTGTCGACCATAAACCCTGACTGCTCATTGGAGGGTCAAATTCTAAAGTTAAAGCTCAGCTACTTTGGTCATCTGATGAGAAGAGAGGAGTCGCTGGAGAAAGATTTGATGTTGGGAAAGGTTGAGGGTCGCCGGAGAAGGGGTAGGCAGCGAACGCGATGGTTAGATGGCATTCTCGAGGCATTGCAGATGAAGCTATGTGATGTTAAGAAGATAGTGAGAGACCGGAAAGCGTGGCGTGACATGGTCCATAGGGTCACGAAGAGTCGGACACGACTGAACGCCTGAACTGAACTGATTGAGTGGATTGTGAAAATGCTGTACATTCCCCCATACTGCGTGAACATGATATACTTCAATCACTCTCTACTTTCTGCCCCGAGGCCAAAAAAGGGGGGAGTTTCACTTTCTACCTGCGTTGGAGTGGCCTTTTCGTTTGGTGCACTTTCGCGTCGTCTGCTACACTGCCGTCCAATGTGTTTCTCGCCCACTCCCCCATGATGGCACCATATCGTCCCGCAAAAGGCGGATTTTGAAAATAACTGATATTTTCCCGAATGTGATCACGTGAGGTACTACAGTGATGTAACAGTGTTCTCAATATGACGTCACCTCAGTTGTTTGTCTTTATGCAATTTTCAAAGTATTCATGAAACTAATTTGAAATGCCACTGGTGCCTGCTGTACTGCGTCTGCTTCTGTATGTTGTGGGGTGCGGCGTTAGAGAAAGCGCCAAATGAAAGGCGCAGCACAGATGCTTGGCAGGACCAACTTCGTACAGTCAAATCTCGATATAACAAACACTGCGAAACTGCAAAGAATTGAAATGTTGTAATGAAAAATATGCTACAAAAGCCAGCAGTCAAACCTAGGTAAAAAAATGGCATACCTTGGCAGTAGGCACAATTGTAGGAAAGCAAAGCCTCAAATGAAACTGTTGTACTAACTTCAATGCTGATTTATTTAAAGAAATCAATTGCTTTTCTTCTGCCGAGTGCCGCAAACTACCACGCACTACATTCTATTACTATAGTACATACACCTACTTTCCGCAACACCTCACTGGATGCGTGCTTGCACCGAGCGATGAAAGTACAAACTTTGTCCATGTGAAAAAAAGAAAAGAAAAAAAAATGCCAATGTTCGATATAACCTCATCTTTAGTGCTCAGAATTTTGAAAATCTTGTCTCAATCTTTCAATATGATCGCGGCATGCGATGGGGCAATGCTAGCTGTCTGCAGGGGCCGATTCTCTTTTTCTCTCCGTCAATTTCTTGCAGTGAAAGCTGCGTTCCTACCTTCCTGACATTTCGCCGGCTGCAGTCATAGTCACATCTCATACGAACTTCGCAATAAAATCATCCGCGACACACACAAAAAAGAGGGCGGGACTACCTCGCTGCGCAACCGACCATAGGCAAACTGCACGCAACGCAGAAAGAAAAAGGGCAGGCAGCTAGGCCTGCTGGCTACTGCATTATAAACCTCAGCTTTGCGGGGGCACTAGGAGCTGGCACTAGATTTGCTGATGATGACAGCTACAGCCCTCGGACCATACACAGAAATGGCAGTTTGTTTAAAGCACGAGTTGCGAGCTGATGCAGGGATGGTGCTACGGAGTGATTTGAGTCTGTGCTGCACGCCTCTTATGGATCAACCTTGTTCTGCAGTGTTGGTGGTCTTCGAGATACCTCTCATCTCAGGGTGCAGAGCGTGTTGCAGATTCGCATAGGAATCGGCAAGCAGAAGGATGAGGAGGAAGAAGTGATCTTGAGGGACTCGGAGCGCGCGAGGTAGAGACTGAGCGCCATGTTGGAAGATTGAGAGTCGAGGAAATAGCTGGGATTAAATGCAGTGAGAGGCGTCCTGGTGTTCGCCCTGCTTCTTCTACAACATCTACTAAGAGAGCCCACACACTCCAGAGCACGACGCCTCCTACTTACTACGCACACACACAAACACCATTAAAAAACGAGCAGAAATGGGGGTAAAAAAAATAGATTGTCAAGCAAATCATTCCAATGCCTTTAAATAGAAACAGGCTTCTCTAAACACTACGCACTTTTAGGAGGGCCCATGTCGTCAACATACTGTTGGATACTTGACATCCTTGAACCGCTCCCAGTTCTTCTTCCCCAATTACCAGCTGTAAGAGAACGGAAGGTGATTTTTTTTTTTAAGTCCACACAATGCACTTTACTCACACACACCAACAGCCAAGAATGAATTTTATTACCAATACACGCTGAACCACTTCGTGTTCTTCTTCCCCAATTACCAGCTGTAAGAGAACGGAAGGTGACTTTTTTTTAAGTCAACACAATGCACTTTACTCACTCACACGAACAGCCAAGAATGAATTTTATTACCAATGCACGCAGGCTATCGTCCATCAAACATACATCCACCATATTTTTGTGAAAACTTATATATCACAACAAGTGAATATTTTGCTGAGGCACTGAAAGTTTGGCTTTTCTGGTTTGTAAGGACAGAACGCTGAAATTTAGGCCTCAAATCGGCACAATGGAACGTCTGTTGTAAACTGCAGAGTGGTTTTATAAAAAATGCTGCACATAATTTTGCCCAGAATTCAATTTATCCGTGAATAAGCATGCTTTTATGTAGCCTGATGCTGGTGGTAGACAAAACACTAGAAAAAACAAATATTGTAAATTTAACCCGTCAGACAGTAGTCAGACGTTTTCAGTGTAAGAGGAACCCACTTCTGTTTAAAATCTGTACAACACCTCTTCAATGAAAGTTTTAGTGGGCTCAATCAGCACTTCATCTAAGGAGTTCAAAACACTGTGGCACCATCTAGTGACAAAAGCTGAAAGCATGGCACTCAACTGAAGGGTGCACTGAAGAATGCAGAATATATGACATGCACTCCTGAAGAAAAACTAACTCTGCCCAATCCGCCTTTTGCGCGAATTTTATGCGCATGAGCGAAGTCGTAGCAGCGAACGACGGAAACACATTGGACGGCGTCAACGGCGTCGCCAGTGCACAGGGGCTGGCGGCGCCGGGCGGCACGGTGACCGCCACAGGCTTGGCAAAACAATGCAAACCACACCTGCCGCGTACGGTTGCCACTCTCTAAGCGTGCCGAATTGCAAGACACGGTTTTTCAGGTTTCCTTCAGCGAGCCGCGACCAACGACATGAAGCTTGAATTAGGGCCACCAAGCGTCAAGATGTGAATGGCCGACCTTAGCAACCGACTGCGTACGCTCGACTGTGGAAAAACATTTCGTTACAGGTATGTATGCATCTAAAGGAAATGTGCATGATGAAAAGTATCTAACGGAGTTTGCACCAAGCCTGTAACCTAGCAGTCATAGCCGCAATGAGCATTTGTTCGGCGCGTCTGATGACGAGGGGCCGGGTAGCGCAGATATCACAGGTGGCTGTGTACGCCACACCGTAATACTTAGCATGTTTTATCACGACTGCCGCCTGACCAAAAGGAAAAAAAAATTGGCCGTCTGTTGTGATGCACCGCCGTTCGCGAGCCGAGCAGTTGATCTGGTCATGAGGCTCGCGAACGGCAGTGCATTAAAACGCCGCATTTTTTTCTTGTTAGTCAGGTGGCAGTCACGATAAAACATGCTAAATATTACGGCCTTGCGCACACAGCCGCCTGTGATATCTAAGCTACCTAGCCCTTTCGCACATTAAGAAAAGAAACGACAAAATACATCACCTTCAGGCCCCGGCACAACTAAAGCAATCACGCACCGAAGAAATCCTCATTGCAGCTACCACTGCTGCGTTACAGGCTGGGTGCAAACTTCAGTAGGTACATTTCAAAATGCATATTTCCTTTAGATGCATAGATACCTGTAGTATCTGTGTTTTTGCCGCTCGGAGCAAATGATGCACTTGACACTCTTGCACGACGCACAGTATTTTTTTTTTTTTTTTACTTTAAAGGCTCGCCTCTGTCCGCACCAAAGCATTCGGATTTTGTTCCTTTGGTGTACGCAATCAGATGCACTTTGTTAGGAAGCTTGATAATCGCCGTCTTCGTCCGACCGTTTGCAACGGCAAGGACACCGCCCGGCAAAAATGAGTCTCCTGGAGGGTTCATGCTCGTTCACTTGCAGAGTGGATCGCTCTGGACGTAGAACAGGGTTGGTTCCTGACTGAGATGCACATGTGTGACCAAGTCGTTGATACCGCAGAAATCGCGCCGGAGGCAGAAAGGTTGTGGATCCTTTCACAACAGAATGACCATTCGCTGTGCACTGAGAACCTTTTCACCACTGCGACCACATCCGTTCCGACACCTGAGGGCAGAAACCGGCTAGAGCGCTGAATCATCCTTAGCCAGAAAAATGCCGTTCGTTTCCTGCAGGGGTGCATTCCGACCAGGATAATAGCTGCACGATTGTAGATGACGCGAGGAGGAAGCGACGCCCATTGCACCACGCCGGCGCCGCGGTGACCGCATTGTGCTCGGTAACTCAAGACAGCTTACGCATATGCGGGGCTCAAAGTCACAGGAGATGATTCCACCTAGCTCTGCAGCATCAACAAAGCCCTGGCTGCTTTGACCTTTGAGATCCCTCTCTCTGTCTCTCTGCCTCCGCGCTTTCTTGTCTGTCAAAAACCTGCACGCTGAGAGCGTCTCATTCTGTCACGTCGAACACGGCCCGCGCTACACGGTTTTACAATACGAAGATAGTATATGCGTGCATCAGGAGTGGATTCTGAAAATGCTGTACACTCCCCCATACTGCGTGAACATGATATACTTCAATCACTCTCTACTTTCTGCCCAGAGGCCAAAAAAGGGGGGAGCTTTCACTTTCTACCTGCGTTGGCGTGGCCTTTTCGTATGGTGCACTTTCGCGTCGTCTGCTACACTGCCGTCCAATGTGTTTCTCGCCCACTCCCGCATGATGGCACCATATCGTCCCGCAAAAGGCGGATTTTGAAAATAACCGATATTTTCCCGAATGTGATCACGTGAGGTACTACAGTGATGTAACAGTGTTCTCAATATGATGTCACCTCAGTTGTTTGTCTTTATGCGATTTTCAAAGTATTCATGCAACTAATTTGAAATGCCGCTGGTGCCTGCTGTACTGTGTCTGCTTCTGTATGCTGTGTGGTGCGGCGTAACAATGTTTCTCAATATCATGTCACGACAGTTGTTTTTTTTTTTATGCGATTTTCAAAGTATTCATGCAAACTAATTTGAATTGCCACTGGTGCCTGCTGTAATGCGTCTGTACGCTGTGTGGTGCGGCGTTAGAGAAAGCACCAAATGAAAGGCGCAGCACAGATGCTTGGCAGGACCAACTTCGTACAGTCAAATCTCGATATAACAAAGACTGCGAAACCGCAAAGAGTTGTTCATTTTGAAATGTTGTAGTGAAAAATATGCTATAAGCCAGCAGTCGAACCTAGGTAAAAAATGACATACCTCGGCAGAAGGCACAATTGTAGGAAAGCAAAGCCTCAAATGAAACTGTTGTACTAACTTCAATGCTGATTTATTTATAGAAATCAATTGCTTTTCTTCTGCCGAGTGCAGCAAACTACCACGCACTACATTCTATTACTATAGTACATACACCTACTTTCCGCAACACCACACTGGATGCGTGCTTGCACCGAGCGATGAAAGTACAAACTTTGTCCATGTGAAAAAAAAGAAAAGAAAAAAAGAACGCCAATGTTCAATACAACCTCATCTTCAGTGCTCTGGAGTTTGAAAATCTTGTCTCAATCTTTCAGTATGATCGCGGCATTCGATGGGGCAATGCTAGCTGTCTGGAGGGGGCCGATTCGCTTTTTATCTCCGTCAATTTCTTGCAGTGAAAGCTGCGTTCCTATCTTCCTGGCATTTCGCCGGCTGCAGTCATAGTCACATCTCATACGAACTTCGCAATAAAATCATCCGCGACACACACAAAAAAGAGGGCGGGACTACCCCGCTGCGCAACCAACCATAGGCAAACGACACGCAACGCAGAAAGAAAAAAGGCAGGCAGCTAGGCCTGCTGGCTACTGCATTATAAACCTCAGCTTTGTGGGGGCACTAGGAGCTGGCACTAGATGTGCTGATGATGACAGCTACAGCCCTCGGACCATACACAGAAACGGCAGTTTGTTTCACGCACGAGTTGCGAGCTGATGCGCTTAAGACGATTTTGTAAGACTGATGTTCCTAGATAACAGAAGAAAAAATAAGATACGCACGTTATTCTGAAATAATCATTATTTTGAAATTCATAATTCTGAAATGGTTTTACCTTAGTAAAAGCAGTTGTTGGGCGAGTTGGTGTTTTCAATGATCCATTTTTATAGCGCCAAACACAGGACAGAGATGAAGAAGGGACACCACGCATTGAAAATATCGAAAATCTGCTGGGGATTATTAAAACATTCGTTAATGTGATGTTCGCAATAATGAGATTAAACATGTATATGCATGAATCGCCTGCTACCTGGTGACATCAGTTCCAGTTATTATACATGACCGGAGACAATTTCGGTGGATGCGATTGGTGTCCACGCTATTTTGATGCAATTTTGACTATAACTAATTAACTAATCAATGTAGAGTCATCAAACTTGTCTTCTAGGTCTATGTTTTCCTCCTCTATCTGATGCAAGCATTCTTTTTGTCTGATCTTTATTATTTCCAACTTAAAGAAAGCATTACGGACACACACTAGCATAGCTGCGAGCATGAGCCTTTAAAGGGGCGATGACAGGCCTGTTCGATGTATTGCCGTTTTATACTTCTGTGAATATTATACAGGTCCGTGATTCTACTCGCAAAGTTTTAGTGCCTAGCGTGCGGCTTAGTGCCTAGCGTGCGGCTCATATTATACAAAACCGCGATAGAAATCAAAATTGGGAAGCTCCTCCCACTAAGAGCAACCGCCATTTCGAAATGCTCATGCGACGTCACGGAGGATACCCGGCAGAGCGTCGTCTGCAATATCAAAGGATATCTCTTTGTTTTCTTAGGACGATTGACACAGCGGTTGTCCCTCATTCAGAAGTGCTTGGTGACGATGTTACCGCACAAAAGCGATATAGTGAAGGCATGTTCTCTTCAGCATAAGGCACGGTCACAGTCAGTGGGCGGCACAGTTATAGGTTCCTTATCTTATCGACGCACTGAACTTTTGCATTATACCGGCGACGACTCCAGCAAGGCCAACGGTTACTTATCACCGTAGTGTGAAGTTACTTACCCTGTATACAGTAGAGCAGCATGTTCAGGCTCTTTCCAAGACGAGAGTTTTTCTTAAGGTGCAGGTCTTTTAGTCTGAGTGAAAGGTGGGAAGCAGTAGACAATGTAATTTAAGAGTGCACCTCTGAATACGCAAACTGCTCGTGCTCTAACTAATTTCCGGCCGGTCATCCGATCTGTTTTGGTCGGATCGGAGGCCGAGCGAGAATTTGACACCCAATACTCGAGTGAACAGCCTGATGCTGCGCTTGTCTGTAGCTTGCCGAGTTAGAAAAATGAAAACAAGAAGCTACATCTTCTGTTTTTTGTTTGTTGTGTTGTGTTTTATGGTGCATAAGCAACTCAGGCTATCATGCGCCAAGCTCGAGGTATAATATGCTTTTTTTTTTTTATTAGAAGGAATGAAGTGTTAAGATATCATAGCTTGTTCAGGAAAGATGTTTCTTCTAAGCAACTAAAAACACATGAAATGTCTACAATTGCATTCTCTCCTAGGAGAAGTGTGTTCCCCCTTGTCATCAGTAATGACCTTGGCTAGAAATGTTAATCGGCACGAACTGCCAGCTCATTTAGCGACGAGTAGGCCTAGCGCGAGTATGCACAACGGGTCTAGAGTTTTGGCAATTACGGAGTGCGCATTCACAAGCTTTAGCGGTTGTATGTGGCCATCGAGTGTAGATCTGGCCGTAGCGACCATAAATCCACGACTGCACATAGAGCGGGAAGTGCCGATATATGTGACCCTGTCTATAGCGAGCGCAGCTGGCAGCTGTCAGTGCCACTTGTGTGTATACTCGGCGCAGGCAGGGGACGTAGCATTAACGGTTCTTGCAGCGCAGTTGCAGCTTGTGAACAAATCAAGGTGCAACTGTTGCGAAAACAAGTGGATAGTTTTGGTATTGCTAGCTCAGCTCACATTTTATGCCGTGCGAACGAGGAGCATACATCCAGTCAATTCAAAAGCTATAAACAACAAGCTGGGGGCGCAGTCGTATTCTGCAAATCAGCGCATTCCTGTTGAGTTTAGGGTTCACACACTAAATACTAAATGGTGTATGCTTATGTTGAAACATTCAAGAGTGATTTGCTGGAGAAGCACAAGAAAAACGGAAGGTGAGGCTTGGGAGTCTGTCGCAATCACGGGCGCAGCTGCGGGGGAAGCAAGAAGGAGATGGTAGCGACTGGGAGGCTCTTGGTCGGTGCGGGCATGCAGTGAGGAGCTATCGAATCGCGTTGGGTTTTGCCATGACAGGACTGAAGCGGCAGCACATACTTTTGTGAGCTGGCCGTGGCCAGACTGAACATAGTTTTGCAGAAATGCTTTACAGCCGAAAATAATTCAGTCTAACACGTGCATATATCAGCAAGTCACGAGGTAGCGATTCGTTCAAAAGATTTGGCTGCTCCTCTAATTATGTAACGCATGCTCTCGCGTCGAGGTATACTCGTTTTATATTGACTTTCAGTTTTTGGACCCAAGGAGCGACGGCAATAGCTCAACAATCAGGAACACAATGCTATCCCCTCCCCATTTTCACGGCACATGCACATGTATACTCGTTTTATATTGACTTTCAGTTTTTGGACCCAAGGAGCGACGGCAATAGCTCAACAATCAGGAACACAATGCTATCCCCTCCTCATTTTCATGGCACATGCACATGTACGGCCGAAGGAAACATTGGACAAGTGCCTTTTTATATGCGGGAGTGCTTGTTGCTAAAAAAAGCTACCTCTCATAACGTAAGAAAAATACGCTTTTGATTGCATACCTTAATTATATGCATGAGTCATCGATTTCAGCCTCCTCAGCAATCACTAGAAGAAACCCAAAACAAGTCCAAGAATCTCTAAGGTTGCGTATTATAATGAAGGCTCCACAATGAAAAGAGGATATGTCAACAAAATATTTTTGCTGAAGAAAAAAAAAACTCAATGACCACCATCTACAACGTGCATGCAAGAGCGAAGCCGGCACCGCTAATAGCAGACGACATGGGGACGTAAATGTTGACGTGACGTCAGCCGCCAATGGTTGCCAGACCAGAAAGCAGATTCCGATATTAATAATCAAAATTAACTTTAAAACTATCTACTGCACGGAATGAGCTCAAATTCCGAGGATTTGTAATATAATGTGTGAGGAGTGAAACGCAATAATCATTTTATGCTGTTGTAGCTGTCATGAGCCCTTTAAAGGCTTTTGCCTTAAAATCGTAAGGCCTTGTTTCTTTCATATTGTAGTGCTTGATGTGTACCATGATGCAGGGCCTTCTCATTCCTACAATAATATCAAGACATATTTTGGGCAGTGTTCAGTCCCTTTACCGTCCCCCAAAAAAACATGAGCAATGCCAAAGAGGAGGACTCCGGAAATTTCATCCCCATGGGGATCTTTAACATGCACCGACATAGCACAGCACATGGGTGCCTTGCTTTTTGCCTCCATCAAAAAACAGCCGCCGTGGCCGGGAATTCATCCTGCATCCTTGGGCACAGAAGTCAAACCCCCTAAATCCCTCCATCAAGCACTACAAGTGTTGCACAAGCATACACACACACACAAAAGAAAGGTGCAACAGGAATTTTTTTGTGGAAAAAAAAAAAAAATTTCGCACGGTTAGGCAAAATGTAAATAAGGTGCATTAAAAACATTTAGCTGGCATTAACCCAGTGAATTCAAGACTTGCAGAACTGGCAAGTCGTTTCAAACGTAAAGTTCTATACATTAAGGCACACAGCTCACGATAAGGCCTTGTGAGGATGGTGGCATGTTGAGCGTTTTGTGCTCGGGCTATAGAAGCTGCCACTGTATTGTCGGAAGAACGCCACCGCACCGGCGGCAGAGGAAAAATGCTGTGCCTATCTAGAGAAGCACGGTATACAACAAATGTAGTATGTTCTCAGGTTAATTTTGAAACAAGCACATGAAAGGTCTTAGTTGTGAAAAGTTCCTAGTTTACGTGACACAAATTTCCTTCCACGAATTTGAATAGCTGATGGAGAGTGTGGCAGGAGGCGTGATGAGCTGGCACCACAGACTACTATGGGCTGTTACGTGGTTTTGTAAAAGTGAGAGGTGAAAGCAAGCAGCCTGATGCTCATATGATGTGTAAAAAAGTAGTGAAACAGTACCGGCTACTAAGAACTGCATTAGATGTATGAACTCCATGAGCTGTTCTTCAGTTTCTGTTACCACAGAAGTGCACACGGAGGATACATGGGGTAGCCGGCAAAAACGTCAAAGTGTGCATCATGTAAACAACTTCACTTACCTTGCATCTCATGGTGCTGTATATCTGCTGCCTCTGCTTCTTTGACATGTCGTTTTTATTTGAAACATATCCAGGTGCAGCCGGCAGGGGCTCCGCGAATGCTATACAGCAAGGAAAAGTATCCGGTTATATTGTTTATGTTTTGCAAATTATTACAAAGAGCTCATACATTTGACCCGCCATCAAAACAATCCACATCTACCGTCCAGTTTAATTCTAGTGCCAGAAGAGTCTACGTGTCATGAATAAGCAGAAATGGTTGTTTGCTGCCTTTTGTGCAGCTCATGTGTAGGAGGTTAACACAAATTTATTGAACATATCATGCGGATGAAAGGCAGTTTTCTTATATGTTAAAGGTTATAGTTATAGGTTTCTTATCTTATCGACACACTGAACTTTCGCATTACACCGGCGACGGAGCCAGCATGGCCAACGATTGCTTATCACCATAGAGTGAAGTTACTTACCCTGTTTAGAGGTCAACACAAATTTATTGAACATATGTGGCACATATAAGGAAACTGCTTTTCATCCAAACAAATACCATATTATTGCAGCAAACACTAAATCTAAACATCAAATGAAAATCGACTTGAACACTGGCAAGACGCATAATTATATCTGCCTTGATTTCTTCAGAATGCATCCAGACCTTCCTATCGAAAACAATTCACTACTGAGGCAATGCTGATATATAACGTCACATATATATGAAATCTAGATCTATCAGAGAGTAAACGACAGGTAGCAATATTAAGTATTGAAAACATTATACTTTAGAAACTCTCTTTGATGGCCTTGAAATAAGAGCCTTCGCCTGCTTTACCCAAGTATGCATGATCGAATCCCGCTAGCGGCCACCGCTTCTCGATGGAGGCGAAACCCAAGGCACCTATGCATATTTTGATGTCTGAGCACGTAAAACGCATGGGGAGGAAATCATGAGCACTGCACTGTCCCGTCCCACAGATTCTGTCACTTTGGTACGTTAAACCCTCTGAACCAAACCAAGCCTTTATTCTTTCCCATTAAGCATTTGTTGCTTGTTGCTCATTGTCCTATTCCTGTTATGACTTGGGCCAGAACATATGTTTCTATACGTGCTGCTCTATACATGACTGCAATAGGCCAAGAACATTAAAAGGTGGAATGCAGGGCTTCAATCCATAGATTAAATGCAAAGCAATGGTGGCTTTACTTAAAGAGCTTGAAAATGAGAACAAAGCTAAAACTTTTTTACTCGTTTCAGAAAAATTTGTTATCGGCTTACCTGCATCCTCTGCAATTGCAGGGTGTCTACCAAACTGCTGTTTACAAATTCCCTGAGTGCATTTGTAAAATTCCCTGAGTGACACTGTACTTTGTTTTATGCTAAAAAATGGGCTGACACAATGTTGCCTGATGCTATCCCTCTCCAGTTAGCTTGTTAAGGGGGGACTGACTTTTAAAGCTATTTTTCTTAAATTTTCACCAAATTTTCACCAACATGGCGCTCAGTCTCTACCTCGCGAGCTCCGAGTCCCTCAAGATCACTTCTTCCTCCTCATCCTTCTGCTTGCCGATTCCTATATGAATCTGCAACACGCTCTGCACCCTGAGATGAGAGGTATCTCGAAGACCACCAACGCAGCTGCAGGGGAAGCAAGATGGAGACGTTAGCGACTGGGAGGCTCTTGGTCGGTGCGGGCATGCAGTGAGGAGCTATCGAATCGCGTTGGGTTTTGCAGCGACCCCCACTTCTTTCCTCGTATTCTTCGGTTGCTGCGCACGTGTTCCTGCTACGCTCCGGTTGCCAAAGCGCCGGCTCGAACTAGGCGGCTGAAAAGGGAGCAGAGCTGGGTTACGAGGCCAACGCGGCTGACGCCGACAGACACGCAAAACCCAGCAACGGGCGCCAAAGAGCTGTGCTCTAAAAAATAACCACACAACAAAAATAAAAAGCCTGCGCACGTGTTCCTGCGACAATATCCTGATTGTTTCTTGCACCAATTTCAAATATGTCACCATTTTTCAAACTGGCCAATTAGTTCAAAAGATAAATGAAATTATTTGTTCATAACCTGCAAAAACAATGAAAAAAACTGCCCACGATTACATTACTTATTAATGCGAAATTTGAGAGCAGCTCATCAGCTGTTTCACCTTTTCGATAGATTGAGGGAAAGATTTCGAGCAAGACGCAAATGTACAATTACAGGCAACCTTTTTTTTATTTTTCACGTGCATTCCTTCAAAAAACACTCCACTAACAATTTATGCAGTCATAAAAGAAGCTTTACGGTCAGAAAATCGAAGAGAGCAATTGAGTTATCGGGAGGTTGCAGGAGGCAGTGCATGGGCCCGTTGTACAGATAGAGGGCGCTGACGCCGCTAGCGAGTGAAGCGAGAGAGAATGGGATGCAGGCACCGTGATCCGCTGATAGCCAGCCGACGTCTCGGCAAGCGGAGAGCACCCTCGCCACCACGCAAGAACAGGGGGCAACCCCCTCCTCCTTTTTCTGCATGGCGGCGACAGCGTTCAACACAGTCTACACAGTTACGGCGGCGTGATCCCTCGTCTCTGAGGAAACAGATGAATGTGCCGAACCCCTCTTTCATCATCCCCAACAAGAACCACCCTCTCTCTCTCTACGCAGTCACGTTGTCTTGACTCGCTAGCGACGTCAGCGGCATCAATCAGTCGCCGCTATCTCTTCGCCGCCCAGGCAGCGACCTCCCCCCCCTCCTTTCCTCGTATTCTCCGGTTGCTGCGCACGTGTTCTATCGACGCTCCGATTGCCAAAGCGCCGGCTCGAACTGGGGGGCTGAAAAGGGAGCGGAGCTGGGTTACGAGGCCAATGCGGCTGACGCCGACAGACACGCAAAACCCAGGAACGGGCGCCAATGAGCTAGCTGTGCCCTAAAAAATAACCACACAACAAAAATAAAAAGTCAACGAACCTTCGAACAGCCTGAAAAATTGGCTACCGCTGTTTCACAGACTCTGGAAGAGAAGGCCAGTGCGCAGGAAAAGAGCATGGTGGAAACCGAGGGTTGCATCAACGTGTTATGCTGCGTTGTGCTAGTGTTTGTGCACGAGTATTGTCAGTGTTGACTTCAAGGATGTGTGTCTAGAACTTCGAGCTGTGCAATGAAATCACCTGGACACAAGCAAGTGGTGTCAAAGATGATACCAGCAGGGGCGGTGCTCTGGTCGCAGTTAACAGAACCTGAACCCCTGGACGTCGTTGCAGAGTTCCGGAAGCAAGGCATGCCTACGGCTACAGGAAACCTACCCAGGTGGTTGAGCAGTACATACTCCTATATGTAGTTTAGAAGAACGCTCGAAAGAACTTGGACAGAATGTAGGCTATGGAGTGATTTGAGTCTGTGCTGCACGCCTCTTATGGATCAACCTTGTTCTGCAGTGTTGGTGGTCTTCGAGATACCTCTCATCTCAGGGTGCAGAGCGTGTTGCAGATTCGCATAGGAATCGGCAAGCAGAAGGATGAGGAGGAAGAAGTGATCTTGAGGGACTCGGAGCGCGCGAGGTAGAGACTGAGCGCCATGTTAGAAGATTGAGAGTCGTGGGAATAGCTGGGATTAAATGCAGTGAGAGGCGTCCTGGTGTTCGCCCTCCTTCTTCTACAACATCTACTAAGAGAGCCCACACACTCCAGAGCACGACGCCTCCTACTTACTACGCACACACACAAACACCATTAAAAAACGAGCAGAAATGGGGGTAAAACAAATAGATTGTCAAGCAAATCATTCCAATGCTTTTAAATAGAAACAGGCTTCTCTAAACACTACGCACTTTTAGGAGGGCCCATGTCGTCAACATACTGTTGGATACTTGACATCCTTGAACCGCTCCCAGTTCTTCTTCCCCAATTACCAGCTGTAAGAGAACGGAAGGTGATTTTTTTTTTTTAAGTCCACACAATGCACTTTACTCACACACACCAACAGCCAAGAATGAATTTTATTACCAATACACGCTGAACCACTTCGTGCTCTTCTTCCCCAATTACCAGCTGTAAGAGAACGGAAGGTGACTTTTTTTTTTAAGTCAACACAATGCACTTTACTCACACACATGAACAGCCAAGAATGAATTTTATTACCAATACACGCTGAACCACTTCGTGCTCTTCTTCCCCAATTACCAGCTGCAAGAGAACGGAAGGTGACTTTTTTTTTTAAGTCAACACAATGCACTTTACTCACACACATGAACAGCCAAGAATGAATTTTATTACCAATACACGCTGAACCACTTCGTGCTCTTCTTCCCCAATTACCAGCTGTAAGAGAACGGAAGGTGACTTTTTTTTTTAAGTCAACACAATGCACTTTACTCACACACATGAACAGCCAAGAATGAATTTTATTACCAATACACGCTGAACCACTTCGTGCTCTTCTTCCCCAATTACCAGCTGTAAGAGAACGGAAGGTGACTTTTTTTTTTAAGTCAACACAATGCACTTTACTCACACACATGAACAGCCAAGAATGAATTTTATTACCAATGCACGCAGACTATCGTCCATCAAACATACATCCACCATATTTTTGTGAAAACTTATATATCACAACAAGTGAATATTTTGCTGAGGCACTGAAAGTTTGGCTTTTCTGGTTTGTAAGGACAGAACACTGAAATTTAGGCCTCAAATCGGCACAATGGAACGTCTGTTGTAAACTGCAGAGTGGTTTTATAAAAAATGCTGCACATAATTTTGCCCAGAATTCAATTTATCCGTGAATAAGCATGCTTTTATGTAGCCTGATGCTGGTGGTAGAAAAAACACTAGAAAAAACAAATATTGTAAATTTAACCCGTCAGACGTTTTCAGTGTAAGAGGAACCCACTTCTGTTTAAAATCTGTACAACACCTCTTCAATGAAAGTTTTAGTGGGCTCAATCAGCACTTCATCTAAGGAGTTCAAAACAGTGTGGCACCATCTAGTGACAAAAGCTGAAAGCATGGCACTCAACTGAAGGGTGCACTGAAGAATGCAGAATATATGACATGCACTCCTGAAGAAAAACCAACTCTGCCCAATCCGCCTTTTGCGCGAATTTTATGCGCATGAGCGAAGTCGTAGCAGCGAACGACGGAAACACATTGGACGGCGTCAACGGCGTCGCCAGTGCACAGGGGCTGGCGGCGCCGGGCGGCACGGTGACCGCCACAGGCTTGGCAAAACAATGCAAACCACACCTGCCGCGTACGGTTGCCACTCTCTAAGCGTGCCGAATTGCAAGACACGGTTTTTCAGGTTTCCTTCAGCGAGCCGCGACCAACGACATGAAGCTTGAATTAGGGCCACCAAGCGTCAAGATGTGAATGGCCGACCTTAGCAACCGACTGCGTACGCTCGACTGTGGAAAAACATTTCGTTACAGGTATGTATGCATCTAAAGGAAATGTGCATGATGAAAAGTATCTAACGGAGTTTGCACCAAGCCTGTAACCCAGCAGTCATAGCCGCAATGAGCATTTGTTCGGCGCGTCTGATGACAAGGGGCCGGGTAGCGCAGATATCACAGGTGGCTGTGTACGCCACACCGTAATATTTAGCATGTTTTATCACGACTGCCGCCTGACCAAAAGGAAAAAAAAATTGGCCGTCTGTTGCGATGCACCGCCGTTCGCGAGCCGAGCAGTTGATCTGGTCATGAGGCTCGCGAACGGCAGTGCATTAAAACGCCGCATTTTTTTCTTGTTAGTCAGGTGGCAGTCACGATAAAACATGCTAAATATTACGGCCTTGCGCACACAGCCGCCTGTGATATCTAAGCTACCTAGCCCTTTCGCACATTAAGAAAAGAAACGACAAAATACATCACCTTCAGGCCCCGGCACAACTAAAGCAATCACGCACCGAAGAAATCCTCATTGCAGCTACCACTGCTGCGTTACAGGCTGGGTGCAAACTTCAGTAGGTGCATTTCAAAATGCATATTTCCTTTAGATGCATAGATACCTGTAGTATCTGTGTTTTTGCCGCTCGGAGCAAATGATGCACTTGACACTCTTGCACGACGCACAGTATTTTTTTTTTTTTTTTACCTTAAAGGCTCGCCTCCGTCCACACCAAAGCATTCGGATTTTGTTCCTTTGGTGTACGCAATCAGATGCACTTTGTTAGGAAGCTTGATAATCGCCGTCTTCGTCCGACCGTTTGCAACGGCAAGGACACCGCCCAGCACAAATGAGTCTCCTGGAGGGTTCATGCTCGTTCACTTGCAGAGTGGATCGCTCTGGACGTAGAACAGGGTTGGTTCCTGACTGAGATGCGCATCTGATATGTAGGAGATGCACATGTGTGACCAAGTCGATACCGCAGAAATCGCGGCGGAGGCAGAAAGGTTGTGAATCCTTTCACAACAGAATGACCATTCGCTGTGCACTCAGAACCTTTTCACCACTGCGACCACATCCGTTCCGACTCCCGAGGGCAGAAACCGGCTAGAGCCCTGAATCATCCTTAGCCAGAAAAATGCCGTTCGTTTCCTGCAGGTGTGCATTCTGGCCAGGACAATAGCTGCACGATTGTAGATGACGCGAGGAGGAAGCGACGCCCATTGCACCATGCCAAAGTCACAGGAGACGATTCCACCTAGCTCTGCAGCATCAACAAAGCCCTGGCTGCTTTGGCCTTTGAAATCCCTCTCTCTGTCTCTCTGCCTCCGCGCTCTCCTGTCTGTCGAAAACCTGCACGCTGAGAGCGTCCCATTCTGTCACGTCGAACACGGCCCGCGCTACACGCTTTTACAATACGAAGATAGTATATGCGTGCATTATGAGTGGATTCATGGATCACTGCCTTGTCGTGGCGGAGGGGCTTGCGAAACTCGATGAAGTCGTGAGCTCTGCTGTGTAGGGCCACCCAAGAAGACAGGTCACGGCAGAGAGTTCTGACAAAATGTGATTCACTGGAGAAGGTAATGGCAACCCACTCCAGTATTTCCTGCCAAGAAAACCCTATGGCCAGTCACAATACCATTATCGATATGGCGCCGGAAGATGAGCCCCCCAGGTTGGAAGGCGTCCCACATGTTACTGGGGATGAACAAAGGGCGATTCCTAGTAGCTCCAGGACGAATGAAGCGGCTGGGCTAAAGCCAAAAGGATGCTCAGTTGTGGATGTGTCGGGAAGCGACCGGAAAGTCCGATGTTGCAAGGAGATATATCACATAGCAACATGGAATGTAAGATCTATGACGCAAGGTAAACTGGATATCGTCAAGCGAGAAATGGACAGATTGAACATTGATATCTTGGGTATCAGCGAACTCAAGTGGACCGGAATGGGAGAATTTAACTCCGGCGACCATTATGTCTTTTATTGTGGGCACGAATCCAAGAGAAGGAATGGGGTCGCTCTCATAGTAAACAGAAGAATGGGCAAAGCAGTGCTAGGGTACAACCCCAAAAACGACCGAATGATTTCACTTCGGATCCAAGGTCACCCTTTCAACATAACAGTTATCCAAGTCTATGCACCGACCACTGCTGCTGAAGAAGCGCTGAAGAAGCTGACGTTGAGAGATTTTATGCGGACCTACAATGCCTTTTAGACCGCACCCCATCATCAGACGTCGTTTTTCTCATAGGAGACTGGAATGCTAAGGTCGGGAGTGAAGAAATATCCGGAATTACAGGCAAGTTCGGTCTTGGTGAGCCAAATGAAGCTGGGCAGAGGCTAGTAGAGTTCTGTCAAGAAAACAACCTGACCATAGCGAATACTCATTTTCAACAGCACAAGAGGCGCCTGTACACATGGATTTCACCGGACGGTCTGTAAAGGAATCAGATCGATTATATTATTTGCAGGCAGAGATGGAGAAGCGCTATACAAGCAGTAAAAACAAGGCCTGGGGCCAATTGTGGCACCGATCATCAGCTTCTTGTTGCCAAAATTAAGCTTCGATTGAGGAAAACGCAGAAAACTAGAAGGCCTTTCAGGTATGATCTGGATCAGATTCCATTAGAATATGCTGTGGAAGTGAGGAATCGATTTCAAGAATTAGATCTAACCCTAAAAGAGCCCAAAGAGATGTGGACTGATGTTCGTGATATAATACAAGAAGTTGCTACTAAGGTAGTTCCAAAGCAAAAGAAATGCAAAAAAGCAAACTGGTTATCTGAAGAGGCTTTGCAAATAGCTGAGGAAAGGAGGATGGCAAAAGGTATGGGGGAAAGAGAAAGATACAAGGTTCTCAATGCGGATTTTCAGAAAATAGCAAGGAGAGATAAGAATGCCTTCCTGAACATACAGTGTCAAGCAGTTGAGGACAACAGCCAATTAAGGAACACAAGAGCTCTGTATAAGACAATCAAAGATATCAAAGGAAGCTTCTGTGCTAAGCTGGGCGTGATAAAGGACAAACGAGGCAAGGACCTCACTGAAGCCTCAGAGATGAAGAAGAGGTGGCAGGAATACACAGAAGAACTGTACAAGAAGGATCCGGATGTGCAAACCCAACATAAGCTGGTTGTGATTACTGATCTCGAGCCGGGCATCCTGAAGAGTGAAGTTGAACGAGCCTTAGCCAGCCTTGCCAAGAACAAAGCTAGCGGAATTGATGGTATTCCAGCTGAGTTGCTTCAAAACCTCAACCACGACGCTGTTAACACACTGCATACATTATGTCAAAAGATTTGGACAACCCTGCAGTGGCCACAGGATTGGAGGAGGTCAGTTTACATCCCCATTCCAAAGAAAGGCAGTGCCAAAGATTGTTCCAACTACCGCACGATCGCGCTTATTTCGCATGCTAGCAAGGTGATGTTAAAAATCCTCCAAGGTAGGCTGCAGCAGTATGTGGATCGGGAGCTTCCGGACGTGCAAGCTGCGTTTCGCAAGGGCAGAGGAACTAGAGACCAAATTGCCAACCTTCGCTGGATCATGGAAAAAGCAAGAGTTCCAGAAACCGATTTACTTCTGCTTTATTGATTGTGGCAAGCTCTCCAAGAGATGGGAGTTCCAATTCACCTCATCTGTCTCCTCAGGAACCTTTATGAAGGGCAAGAGGCCACAGTCAGAACTGGGCATGGTCTTACTGATTGGTTTCCGATTGAGAAAGGGGTGAGGCAAGGCTGCATACTGTCGCCCTGCCTATTTAACCTATATGCAGAGTGCATCATGAGAAAGGCCGGTCTGGACGAGTCTTCAGCTGGAAAACGTATCAACAACCTTAGATTTGCGGATGATACCACTTTAATGGCAGAAAGTGAAGTGGAACTCAAGAGACTTCTGATGCGCGTACAAGAAGAGAGTGAGAAGTTTGGGCTTAAACTGAACATTAAAGAGACGAAGATCATGGCGTCTTGCCCTATCAAGTCCTGGAGCATCAATGGACAAGAAGTGGAAGCTGTGACAAATTTTCTGTTCTTGGGCGCCAAGATTACCTCGGAAGGAGACTGCAGCCATGAAATTAGGAGACGCCTGCTTCTGGGAAAGAGAGCAATGGTTAGCCTTGACCACCTAGTAAAGAGCAGAGACATTAGTCTGCCAACCAAGATCCGTATAACCCGTGCTATGGTCTTTCCAGTTGTGATGTATGGATGCGAGAGTTGGACTGTGAAAAAGGCTGACCGCCGAAGAATTGACGCGTTTGAATTGTGGTGCTGGCGAAGACTCTTAAGAGTTCCTTGGACTGCCAGAAGATCAAATCAGTCGATATTGTCGACCATAAACCCTGACTGCTCATTGGAGGGTCAAATTCTAAAGTTAAAGCTCAGCTACTTTGGTCATCTGATGAGAAGAGAGGAGTCGCTGGAGAAGGGGTAGGCAGCGAACGCGATGGTTAGATGGCATTCTCGAGGCATTGCAGATGAAGCTATGTGATGTTAAGAAGATAGTGAGAGACCGGAAAGCGTGGCGTGACATGGTCCATAGGGTCACGAAGAGTCGGACACGACTGAACGCCTGAACTGAACTGATTGAGTGGATTGTGAAAATGCTGTACATTCCCCCATACTGCGTGAACATGATATACTTCAATCACTCTCTACTTTCTGCCCCGAGGCCAAAAAAAGGGGGGAGTTTCACTTTCTACCTGCGTTGGCGTGGCCTTTTCGTTTGGTGCACTTTCGCGTCGTCTGCTACACTGCCGTCCAATGTGTTTCTCGCCCACTCCCCCATGATGGCACCATATCGTCCCGCAAAAGGCGGATTTTGAAAATAACTGATATTTTCCCGAATGTGATCACGTGAGGTACTACAGTGATGTAACAGTGTTCTCAATATGACGTCACCTCAGTTGTTTGTCTTTATGCAATTTTCAAAGTATTCATGCAACTAATTTGAAATGCCACTGGTGCCTGCTGTACTGCGTCTGCTTCTGTATGTTGTGGGGTGCGGCGTTAGAGAAAGCGCCAAATGAAAGGCGCAGCACAGATGCTTGGCAGGACCAACTTCGTACAGTCAAATCTCGATATAACAAACACTGCGAAACCGCAAAGAATTGAAATGTTGTAATGAAAAATATGCTACAAAAGCCAGCAGTCAAACCTAGGTAAAAAAATGGCATACCTTGGCAGTAGGCACAATTGTAGGAAAGCAAAGCCTCAAATGAAACTGTTGTACTAACTTCAATGCTGATTTATTTAAAGAAATCAATTGCTCTTCTTCTGCCGAGTGCCGCAAACTACCACGCACTACATTCTATTACTATAGTACATACACCTACTTTCCGCAACACCTCACTGGATGCGTGCTTGCACCGAGCGATGAAAGTACAAACTTTGTCCATGTGAAAAAAAGAAAAGAAAAAAAAAACGCCAATGTTCGATATAACCTCATCTTTAGTGCTCAGAATTTTGAAAATCTTGTCTCAATCTTTCAATATGATCGCGGCATGCGATGGGGCAATGCTAGCTGTCTGCAGGGGCCGATTCTCTTTTTCTCTCCGTCAATTTCTTGCAGTGAAAGCTGCGTTCCTACCTTCCCGACATTTCGCCGGCTGCAGTCATAGTCACATCTCATACGAACTTCGCAATAAAATCATCCGCGACACACACAAAAAAGAGGGCGGGACTACCTCGCTGCGCAACCGACCATAGGCAAACTGCACGCAACGCAGAAAGAAAAAGGGCAGGCAGCTAGGCCTGCTGGCTACTGCATTATAAACCTCAGCTTTGCGGGGGCACTAGGAGCTGGCACTAGATTTGCTGATGATGACAGCTACAGCCCTCGGACCATACACAGAAACGGCAGTTTGTTTCAAGCACGAGTTGCGAGCTGATGCAGGGATGGTGCTACGGAGTGATTTGAGTCTGTGCTGCACGGCTCTTATGGATCAACCTTGTTCTGCAGCGTTGGTGGTCTTCGAGATACCTCTCATCTCAGGGTGCAGAGCGTGTTGCAGATTCGCATAGGAATCAGCAAGCAGAAGGATGAGGAGGAAGAAGTGATCTTGAGGGACTCGGAGCGCGCGAGGTAGAGACTGAGCGCCATGTTGGAAGATTGAGAGTCGTGGGAATAGCTGGGATTAAATGCAGTGAGAGGCGTCCTGGTGTTTGCCCTGCTTCTTCTACAACATCTACTAAGAGAGCCCACACACTCCAGAGCACGACGCCTCCTACTTACTACGCACACACACAAACACCATTAAAAAACGAGCAGAAATGGGGGTAAAACAAATAGATTGTCAAGCAAATCATTCCAATGCCTTTAAATAGAAACAGGCTTCTCTAAACTCTACGCACTTTTAGGAGGGCCCATGTCGTCAACATACTGCTGGATACTTGACATCCTTTGACTGTTGAACCGCTCCCAGTTCTTCTTCCCCAATTACCAGCTGTAAGAGAACGGAAGGTGATTTTTTTTTTTTAAGTCCACACAATGCACTTTACTCACACACACCAACAGCCAAGAATGAATTTTATTACCAATACACGCTGAACCACTTCGTGCTCTTCTTCCCCAATTACCAGCTGTAAGAGAACGGAACGTGACTTTTTTTTTTTTAAGTCAACACAATGCACTTTACTCACACACACGAACAGCCAAGAATGAATTTTATTACCAATGCACGCAGGCTATCGTCCATCAAACATACATCCACCATATTTTTGTGAAAACTTATATATCACAACAAGTGAATATTTTGCTGAGGCACTGAAAGTTTGGCTTTTCTGGTTTGTAAGGACAGAACACTGAAATTTAGGCCTCAAATCGGCACAATGGAACGTCTGTTGTAAACTGCAGAGTGGTTTTATAAAAAATGCTGCACATAATTTTGCCCAGAATTCAATTTATCCGTGAATAAGCATGCTTTTATGTAGCCTGATGCTGGTGGTAGACAAAACACTAGAAAAAACAAATATTGTAAATTTAACCCGTCAGACAGTAGTCGGACGTTTTCAGTGTAAGTGGAACCCACTTCTGTTTAAAATCTGTTCAACACCTCTTCAATGAAAGTTTTAGTGGGCTCAATCAGCACTTCATCTAAGGAGTTCAAAACACTGTGGCACCATCTAGTGACAAAAGCTGAAAGCATGGCACTCAACTGAAGGGTGCACTGAAGAATGCAGAATATATGACATGCACTCCTGAAGAAAAACTAACTCTGCCCAATCCGCCTTTTGCGCGAATTTTATGCGCATGAGCGAAGTCGTAGCAGCGAACGACGGAAACAGATTGGACGGCGTCAACGGCGTCGCCAGTGCACAGGGGCTGGCGGCGCCGGGCGGCGCGGTGACCGCCACAGGCTTGGCAAAACAATGCAAACCACACCTCGGCTGCCACTCTCAAAGCGTGCCGAGATGCAAGACACGGTTTTTCAGGTTTCCTTCAGCGAGCCGCGACCAACGACATGAAGCTTGAATTAGGGCCACCAGGCGTCAAGATGTGAATGGCCGACCTTAGAAACCGACTGCGTACGCTCGACTGTGGAAAAACATTTCGTTACAGGTATGTATGCATCTAAAGGAAATGTGCATGATGAAAAGTATCTAGCGGAGTTTGCACCATGCCTGTAACCCAGCAGTCAGAGCCGCAATGAGCATTTGTTCGGCGCGTCTGATGACGAGGGGCCAGGTAGCGCAGATATCACAGGTGGCTGTGTACGCCACACCGTAATATTTAGCATGTTTTATCACGACTGCCGCCTGACCAAAAGGAAAAAAAAATTGGCCGTCTGTTGTGATGCACCGCTGTTCGCGAGCCGAGCAGTTGATCTGGTCATGAGGCTCGCGAACGGCAGTGCATTAAAACGCCGCATTTTTTTCTTGTTAGTCAGGTGGCAGTCACGATAAAACATGCTAAATATTACGGCCTTGCGCACACAGCCGCCTGTGATATCTAAGCTACCTACCCCTTTCGCACATTAAGAAAAGAAACGACAAAATACATCACCTTCAGGCCCCGGCACAACTAAAGCAATCACGCACCGAAGAAATCCTCATTGCAGCTACCACTGCTGCGTTACAGGCTGGGTGCAAACTTCAGTAGGTACATTTCAAAATGCATATTTCCTTTAGATGCATAGATACCTATAGTATCTGTGTTTTTGCCGCTCGGAGCAAATGATGCACTTGACACTCTTGCACGATGCACAGTATTTTTTCTTTTACCTTAAAGGCTCGCCTCCGTGCACACCAAAGCATTCGGATTTTGTTCCTTTGGTGTACGCAACCAGATGCACTTTGTTAGGAAGCTTGATAATCGTCGTCTTCGTCCAACCGTTTGCAACGGCAAGAACACCGCCCGGCACAAATGAGTCTCCTGGAGGGTTCATGCTCGTTCACTTGCAGAGTGGATCGCTCTGGACGTAGAACAGGGTTGGTTCCTGACTGAGATGCGCATCCGATATGTAGGAGATGCACATGTGTGACCAAGTCGATACCGCAGAAATCGCGGCGGAGGCAGAAAGGGTGTGGATCCTTTCACAACAGAATGACCATTCGCTGTGCACTGAGAACCTTTTCACCACTGCGACCACATCCGTCCCGACTCCCGAGGGCAGAAACCGGCTAGAACCCTGAATCATCCTTAGCCAGAAAAATGCCGTTCGTTTCCTGCAGGTGTGCATTCTGGCCAGGACAATAGCTGCACGATTGTAGATGACGCGAGGAGGAAGCGACGCCCATTGCACCATGCCAAAGTCACAGGAGACGATTCCACCTAGCTCTGCAGCATCAACAAAGCCCTGGCTGCTTTGGCCTTTGAAATCCCTCTCTCTGTCTCTCTGCCTCCGCGCTCTCCTGTCTGTCGAAAACCTGCATGCTGAGAGCGTCCCATTCTGTCACGTCGAACACGGCCCGCGCTACACGCTTTTACAATACGAAGATAGTATATGCGTGCATTATGAGTGGATTCATGGATCACTGCCTTGTCGTGGCGGAGGGGCTTGCGAAACTCGATGAAGTCGTGAGCTCTGCTGTGTAGGGCCACCCAAGAAGACAGGTCACGGCAGAGAGTTCTGACAAAATGTGATTCACTGGAGAAGGTAATGGCAACCCACTCCAGTATTTCCTGCCAAGAAAACCCTATGGCCAGTCACAATACCATTATCGATATGGCGCCGGAAGATGAGCCCCCCAGGTTGGAAGGCGTCCCACATGTTACTGGGGATGAACAAAGGGCGATTCCTAGTAGCTCCAGGACGAATGAAGCGGCTGGCCTAAAGCCAAAAGGATGCTCAGTTGTGGATGTGTCGGGAAGCGACCGGAAAGTCCGATGTTGCAAGGAGATATATCACATAGCAACATGGAATGTAAGATCTATGACGCAAGGTAAACTGGATATCGTCAAGCGAGAAATGGACAGATTGAACATTGATATCTTAGGTATCAGCGAACTCAAGTGGACCGGAATGGGAGAATTTAACTCCGGCGACCATTATGTCTTTTATTGTGGGCACGAATCCAAGAGAAGGAATGGGGTCGCTCTCATAGTAAACAGAAGAATGGGCAAGCAGTGCTAGGGTACAACCCCAAAAACGACCGAATGATTTCACTTCGGATCCAAGGTCACCCTTTCAACATAACAGTTATCCAAGTCTATGCACCGACCACTGCTGCTGAAGAAGCGCTGAAGAAGCTGACGTTGAGAGATTTTATGCGGACCTACAATGCCTTTTAGACCGCACCCCATCATCAGACGTCGTTTTTCTCATAGGAGACTGGAATGCTAAGGTCGGGAGTGAAGAAATATCCGGAATTACAGGCAAGTTCGGTCTTGGTGAGCCAAATGAAGCTGGGCAGAGGCTAGTAGAGTTCTGTCAAGAAAACAACCTGACCATAGCGAATACTCATTTTCAACAGCACAAGAGGCGCCTGTACACATGGATTTCACCGGACGGTCTGTACAGGAATCAGATCGATTATATTATTTGCCGGCAGAGATGGAGAAGCGCTATACAAGCAGTAAAAACAAGGCCTGGGGCCGATTGTGGCACCGATCATCAGCTTCTTGTTGCCAAAATTAAGCTTCGATTGAGGAAAACGCAGAAAACTAGAAGGCCTTTCAGGTATGATCTGGATCAGATTCCATTAGAATATGCTGTGGAAGTGAGGAATCGATTTCAAGAATTAGATCTAACCCTAAAAGAGCCCGAAGAGATGTGGACTGATGTTCGTGATATAATACAAGAAGTTGCTACTAAGGTAGTTCCAAAGCAAAAGAAATGCAAAAAAGCAAACTGGTTATCTGAAGAGGCTTTGCAAATAGCTGAGGAAAGGAGGATGGCAAAAGGTATGGGGGAAAGAGAAAGATACAAGGTTCTCAATGCGGATTTTCAGAAAATAGCAAGGAGAGATAAGAATGCCTTCCTGAATATACAGTGTCAAGCAGTTGAGGACAACAGCCAATTAAGGAACACAAGAGCTCTGTATAAGACAATCAAAGATATCAAAGGAAGCTTCTGTGCTAAGCTGGGCGTGATAAAGGACAAACGAGGCAAGGACCTCACTGAAGCCTCAGAGATGAAGAAGAGGTGGCAGGAATACACAGAAGAACTGTACAAGAAAGATCCGGATGTGCAAACCCAACATAAGCCGGTTGTGATTACTGATCTCGAGCCGGGCATCCTGAAGAGTGAAGTTGAACGGGCCTTAGCCAGCCTTGCCAAGAACAAAGCTAGCGAAATTGATGGTATTCCAGCTGAGTTGCTTCAAAACCTCAACCACGACGCTGTTAACACACTGCATACATTATGTCAAAAGATTTGGACAACCCTGCAGTGGCCACAGGATTGGAGGAGGTCAGTTTACATCCCCATTCCAAAGAAAGGCAGTGCCAAAGATTGTTCCAACTACCGCACGATCGCGCTTATTTCGCATGCTAGCAAGGTGATGTTAAAAATCCTCCAAGGTAGGCTGCAGCAGTATGTGGATCGGGAGCTTCCGGACGTGCAAGCTGCGTTTCGCAAGGGCAGAGGAACTAGAGACCAAATTGCCAACCTTCGCTGGATCATGGAAAAAGCAAGAGTTCCAGAAACCGATTTACTTCTGCTTTATTGATTGTGGCAAGCTCTCCAAGAGATGGGAGTTCCAATTCACCTCATCTGTCTCCTCAGGAACCTTTATGAAGGGCAAGAGGCCACAGTCAGAACTGGGCATGGTCTTACTGATTGGTTTCCGATTGAGAAAGGGGTGAGGCAAGGCTGCATACTGTCGCCCCGCCTATTTAACCTATATGCAGAGTGCATCATGAGAAAGGCCGGTCTGGACGAGTCTTCAGCTGGAGTGAAGATTGCTGGAAAACGTATCAACAACCTTAGATATGCGGATGATACCACTTTAATGGCAGAAAGTGAAGTGGAACTCAAGAGACTTCTGATGCGCGTACAAGAAGAGAGTGAGAAGTTTGGGCTTAAACTGAACATTAAAGAGACGAAGATCATGGCGTCTTGCCCTATCAAGTCCTGGAGCATCAATGGACAAGAAGTGGAAGCTGTGACAGATTTTCTGTTCTTGGGCGCCAAGATTACCTCGGAAGGAGACTGCAGCCATGAAATTAGGAGACGCCTGCTTCTGGGAAAGAGAGCAATGGTTAGCCTTGACCGCCTAGTAAAGAGCAGAGAAATTAGTCTGCCAACCAAGATCCGTATAACCCGTGCTATGGTCTTTCCAGTTGTGATGTACGGATGCGAGAGTTGGACTGTGAAAAAGGCTGACCGCCGAAGAATTGACGCGTTTGAATTGTGGTGCTGGCGAAGACTCGAGTTCCTTGGGCTGCCAGAAGATCAAATCAGTCGATATTGTCGACCATAAACCCTGACTGCTCATTGGAGGGTCAAATTCTAAAGTTAAAGCTCAGCTACTTTGGTCATCTGATGAGAAGAGAGGAGTCGCTGGAGAAAGATTTGATGTTGGGAAAGGTTGAGGGTCGCCGGAGAAGGGGTAGGCAGCGAACGCGATGGTTAGATGGCATTCTCGAGGCATTGCAGATGAAGCTATGTGATGTTAAGAAGATAGTGAGAGACCGGAAAGCGTGGCGTGACATGGTCCATAGGGTCACGAAGAGTCGGACACGACTGAACGCCTGAACTGAACTGATGAGTGGATTGTGAAAATGCTGTACATTCCCCCATACTGCGTGAACATGATATACTTCAATCACTCTCTACTTTCTGCCCCGAGGCCAAAAAAGGGGGGAGTTTCACTTTCTACCTGCGTTGGCGTGGCCTTTTCGTTTGGTGCACTTTCGCGTCGTCTGCTACACTGCCGTCCAATTTGTTTCTCGCCCACTCCCCCATGATGGCACCATATCGTCCCGCAAAAGGCGGATTTTGAAAATAACTGATATTTTCCCGAATGTGATCACGTGAGGTACTACAGTGATGTAACAGTGTTCTCAATATGACGTCACCTCAGTTGTTTGTCTTTATGCAATTTTCAAAGTATTCATGAAACTAATTTGAAATGCCACTGGTGCCTGCTGTACTGCGTCTGCTTCTGTATGTTGTGGGGTGCGGCGTTAGAGAAAGCGCCAAATGAAAGGCGCAGCAAGATGCTTGGCAGGACCAACTTCGTACAGTCAAATCTCGATATAACAAACACTGCGAAACTGCAAAGAATTGAAATGTTGTAATGAAAAATATGCTACAAAAGCCAGCAGTCAAACCTAGGTAAAAAAATGGCATACCTTGGCAGTAGGCACAATTGTAGGAAAGCAAAGCCTCAAATGAAACTGTTGTACTAACTTCAATGCTGATTTATTTAAAGAAATCAATTGCTTTTCTTCTGCCGAGTGCCGCAAACTACCACGCACTACATTCTATTACTATAGTACATACACCTACTTTCCGCAACACCTCACTGGATGCGTGCTTGCACCGAGCGATGAAAGTACAAACTTTGTCCATGTGAAAAAAAGAAAAGAAAAAAAAATGCCAATGTTCGATATAACCTCATCTTTAGTGCTCAGAATTTTGAAAATCTTGTCTCAATCTTTCAATATGATCGCGGCATGCGATGGGGCAATGCTAGCTGTCTGCAGGGGCCGATTCTCTTTTTCTCTCCGTCAATTTCTTGCAGTGAAAGCTGCGTTCCTACCTTCCTGACATTTCGCCGGCTGCAGTCATAGTCACATCTCATACGAACTTCGCAATAAAATCATCCGCGACACACACAAAAAAGAGGGCGGGACTACCTCGCTGCGCAACCGACCATAGGCAAACTGCACGCAACGCAGAAAGAAAAAGGGCAGGCAGCTAGGCCTGCTGGCTACTGCATTATAAACCTCAGCTTTGCGGGGGCACTAGGAGCTGGCACTAGATTTGCTGATGATGACAGCTACAGCCCTCGGACCATACACAGAAATGGCAGTTTGTTTAAAGCACGAGTTGCGAGCTGATGCAGGGATGGTGCTACGGAGTGATTTGAGTCTGTGCTGCACGCCTCTTATGGATCAACCTTGTTCTGCAGTGTTGGTGGTCTTCGAGATACCTCTCATCTCAGGGTGCAGAGCGTGTTGCAGATTCGCATAGGAATCGGCAAGCAGAAGGATGAGGAGGAAGAAGTGATCTTGAGGGACTCGGAGCGCGCGAGGTAGAGACTGAGCGCCATGTTGGAAGATTGAGAGTCGAGGAAATAGCTGGGATTAAATGCAGTGAGAGGCGTCCTGGTGTTCGCCCTGCTTCTTCTACAACATCTACTAAGAGAGCCCACACACTCCAGAGCACGACGCCTCCTACTTACTACTCACACACACAAACACCATTAAAAAACGAGCAGAAATGGGGGTAAAACAAATAGATTGTCAAGCAAATCATTCCAATGCTTTTAAATAGAAACAGGCTTCTCTAAACACTACGCACTTTTAGGAGGGCCCATGTCGTCAACATACTGTTGGATACTTGACATCCTTGAACCGCTCCCAGTTCTTCTTCCCCAATTACCAGCTGTAAGAGAACGGAAGGTGATTAATGCACTTTACTCACACACACCAACAGCCAAGAATGAATTTTATTACCAATACACGCTGAACCACTTCGTGCTCTTCTTCCCCAATTACCAGCTGTAAGAGAACGGAAGGTGACTTTTTTTTTTAAGTCAACACAATGCACTTTACTCACACACATGAACAGCCAAGAATGAATTTTATTACCAATACACGCTGAACCACTTCGTGCTCTTCTTCCCCAATTACCAGCTGCAAGAGAACGGAAGGTGACTTTTTTTTTTAAGTCAACACAATGCACTTTACTCACACACATGAACAGCCAAGAATGAATTTTATTACCAATACACGCTGAACCACTTCGTGCTCTTCTTTCCCAATTACCAGCTGTAAGAGAACGGAAGGTGACTTTTTTTTTTAAGTCAACACAATGCACTTTACTCACACACATGAACAGCCAAGAATGAATTTTATTACCAATACACGCTGAACCACTTCGTGCTCTTCTTCCCCAATTACCAGCTGTAAGAGAACGGAAGGTGACTTTTTTTTTTAAGTCAACACAATGCACTTTACTCACACACATGAACAGCCAAGAATGAATTTTATTACCAATGCACGCAGACTATCGTCCATCAAACATACATCCACCATATTTTTGTGAAAACTTATATATCACAACAAGTGAATATTTTGCTGAGGCACTGAAAGTTTGGCTTTTCTGGTTTGTAAGGACAGAACACTGAAATTTAGGCCTCAAATCGGCACAATGGAACGTCTGTTGTAAACTGCAGAGTGGTTTTATAAAAAATGCTGCACATAATTTTGCCCAGAATTCAATTTATCCGTGAATAAGCATGCTTTTATGTAGCCTGATGCTGGTGGTAGACAAAACACTAGAAAAAACAAATATTGTAAATTTAACCCGTCAGACGTTTTCAGTGTAAGAGGAACCCACTTCTGTTTAAAATCTGTACAACACCTCTTCAATGAAAGTTTTAGTGGGCTCAATCAGCACTTCATCTAAGGAGTTCAAAACAGTGTGGCACCATCTAGTGACAAAAGCTGAAAGCATGGCACTCAACTGAAGGGTGCACTGAAGAATGCAGAATATATGACATGCACTCCTGAAGAAAAACTAACTCTGCCCAATCCGCCTTTTGCGCAAATTTTATGCGCATGAGCGAAGTCGTAGCAGCGAACGACGGAAACACATTGGACGGCGTCAACGGCGTCGCCAGTGCACAGGGGCTGGCGGCGCCGGGCGGCACGGTGACCGCCACAGGCTTGGCAAAACAATGCAAACCACACCTGCCGCGAACGGTTGCCAATCTCTAAGCGTGCCGAATTGCAAGACACGGTTTTTCAGGTTTCCTTCAGCGAGCCGCGACCAACGACATGAAGCTTGAATTAGGGCCACCAAGCGTCAAGATGTGAATGGCCGACCTTAGCAACCGACTGCGTACGCTCGACTGTGGAAAAACATTTCGTTACAGGTATGTATGCATCTAAAGGAAATGTGCATGATGAAAAGTATCTAACGGAGTTTGCCCCAAGCCTGTAACCCAGCAGTCATAGCCGCAATGAGCATTTGTTCGGCGCGTCTGATGACAAGGGGCCGGGTAGCGCAGATATCACAGGTGGCTGTGTACGCCACACCGTAATATTTAGCATGTTTTATCACGACTGCCGCCTGACCAAAAGGAAAAAAAAATTGGCCGTCTGTTGCGATGCACCGCCGTTCGCGAGCCGAGCAGTTGATCTGGTCATGAGGCTCGCGAACGGCAGTGCATTAAAACGCCGCATTTTTTTCTTGTTAGTCAGGTGGCAGTCACGATAAAACATGCTAAATATTACGGCCTTGCGCACACAGCCGCCTGTGATATCTAAGCTACCTAGCCCTTTCGCACATTAAGAAAAGAAACGACAAAATACATCACCTTCAGGCCCCGGCACAACTAAAGCAATCACGCACCGAAGAAATCCTCATTGCAGCTACCACTGCTGCGTTACAGGCTGGGTGCAAACTTCAGTAGGTGCATTTCAAAATGCATATTTCCTTTAGATGCATAGATACCTGTAGTATCTGTGTTTTTGCCGCTCGGAGCAAATGATGCACTTGACACTCTTGCACGACGCACAGTATTTTTTTTTTTTTTTACCTTAAAGGCTCGCCTCCGTCCACACCAAAGCATTCGGATTTTGTTCCTTTGGTGTGCGCAATCATATGCACTTTGTTAGGAAGCTTGATAATCGCCGTCTTCGTCCGACCGTTTGCAACGGCAAGGACACCGCCCGGCACAAATGAGTCTCCTGGAGGGTTCATGCTCGTTCACTTGCAGAGTGGATCGCTCTGGACGTAGAACAGGGTTGGTTCCTGACTGAGATGCGCATCTGATATGTAGGAGATGCACATGTGTCACCAAGTCGATACCGCAGAAATCGCGGCGGAGGCAGAAAGGTTGTGAATCCTTTCACAACAGAATGACCATTCGCTGTGCACTGAGAACCTTTTCACCACTGCGACCACATCCGTTCCGACTCCCGAGGGCAGAAACCGGCTAGAGCCCTGAATCATCCTTAGCCAGAAAAATGCCGTTCGTTTCCTGCAGGTGTGCATTCTGGCCAGGACAATAGCTGCACGATTGTAGATGACGCGAGGAGGAAGCGACGCCCATTGCACCATGCCAAAGTCACAGGAGACGATTCCACCTAGCTCTGCAGCATCAACAAAGCCCTGGCTGCTTTGGCCTTTGAGATCCCTCTCTCTGTCTCTCTGCCTCCGCGCTCTCCTGTCTGTCGAAAACCTGCACGCTGAGAGCGTCCCATTCTGTCACGTCGAACACGGCCCGCGCTACACGCTTTTACAATACGAAGATAGTATATGCGTGCATTATGAGTGGATTCATGGATCACTGCCTTGTCGTGGCGGAGGGGCTTGCGAAACTCGATGAAGTCGTGAGCTCTGCTGTGTAGGGCCACCCAAGAAGACAGGTCACGGCAGAGAGTTCTGACAAAATGTGATTCACTGGAGAAGGTAATGGCAACCCACTCCAGTATTTCCTGCCAAGAAAACCCTATGGCCAGTCACAATACCATTATCGATATGGCGCCGGAAGATGAGCCCCCCAGGTTGGAAGGCGTCCCACATGTTACTGGGGATGAACAAAGGGCGATTCCTAGTAGCTCCAGGACGAATGAAGCGGCTGGGCTAAAGCCAAAAGGATGCTCAGTTGTGGATGTGTCGGGAAGCGACCGGAAAGTCCGATGTTGCAAGGAGATATATCACATAGCAACATGGAATGTAAGATCTATGACGCAAGGTAAACTGGATATCGTCAAGCGAGAAATGGACAGATTGAACATTGATATCTTGGGTATCAGCGAACTCAAGTGGACCGGAATGGGAGAATTTAACTCCGGCGACCATTATGTCTTTTATTGTGGGCACGAATCCAAGAGAAGGAATGGGGTCGCTCTCATAGTAAACAGAAGAATGGGCAAAGCAGTGCTAGGGTACAACCCCAAAAACGACCGAATGATTTCACTTCGGATCCAAGGTCACCCTTTCAACATAACAGTTATCCAAGTCTATGCACTGACCACTGCTGCTGAAGAAGCGCTGAAGAAGCTGACGTTGAGAGATTTTATGCGGACCTACAATGCCTTTTAGACCGCACCCCATCATCAGACGTCGTTTTTCTCATAGGAGACTGGAATGCTAAAGTCGGGAGTGAAGAAATATCCGGAATTACAGGCAAGTTCGGTCTTGGTGAGCCAAATGAAGCTGGGCAGAGGCTAGTAGAGTTCTGTCAAGAAAACAACCTGACCATAGCGAATACTCATTTTCAACAGCACAAGAGGCGCCTGTACACATGGATTTCACCGGACGGTCTGTACAGGAATCAGATCGATTATATTATTTGCCGGCAGAGATGGAGAAGCGCTATACAAGCAGTAAAAACAAGGCCTGGGGCCAATTGTGGCACCGATCATCAGCTTCTTGTTGCCAAAATTAAGCTTCGATTGAGGAAAACGCAGAAAACTAGAAGGCCTTTCAGGTATGATCTGGATCAGATTCCATTAGAATATGCTGTGGAAGTGAGGAATCGATTTCAAGAATTAGATCTAACCCTAAAAGAGCCCAAAGAGATGTGGACTGATGTTCGTGATATAATACAAGAAGTTGCTACTAAGGTAGTTCCAAAGCAAAAGAAATGCAAAAAAGCAAACTGGTTATCTGAAGAGGCTTTGCAAATAGCTGAGGAAAGGAGGATGGCAAAAGGTATGGGGGAAAGAGAAAGATACAAGGTTCTCAATGCGGATTTTCAGAAAATAGCAAGGAGAGATAAGAATGCCTTCCTGAACATAGTGTCAAGCAGTTGAGGACAACAGCCAATTAAGGAACACAAGAGCTCTGTATAAGACAATCAAAGATATCAAAGGAAGCTTCTGTGCTAAGCTGGGCGTGATAAAGGACAAACGAGGCAAGGACCTCACTGAAGCCTCAGAGATGAAGAAGAGGTGGCAGGAATACACAGAAGAACTGTACAAGAAGGATCCGGATGTGCAAACCCAACATAAGCTGGTTGTGATTACTGATCTCGAGCCGGGCATCCTGAAGAGTGAAGTTGAACGAGCCTTAGCCAGCCTTGCCAAGAACAAAGCTAGCGGAATTGATGGTATTCCAGCTGAGTTGCTTCAAAACCTCAACCACGACGCTGTTAACACACTGCATACATTATGTCAAAAGATTTGGACAACCCTGCAGTGGCCACAGGATTGGAGGAGGTCAGTTTACATCCCCATTCCAAAGAAAGGCAGTGCCAAAGATTGTTCCAACTACCGCACGATCGCGCTTATTTCGCATGCTAGCAAGGTGATGTTAAAAATCCTCCAAGGTAGGCTGCAGCAGTATGTGGATCGGGAGCTTCCGGACGTGCAAGCTGCGTTTCGCAAGGGCAGAGGAACTAGAGACCAAATTGCCAACCTTCGCTGGATCATGGAAAAAGCAAGAGTTCCAGAAACCGATTTACTTCTGCTTTATTGATTGTGGCAAGCTCTCCAAGAGATGGGAGTTCCAATTCACCTCATCTGTCTCCTCAGGAACCTTTATGAAGGGCAAGAGGCCACAGTCAGAACTGGGCATGGTCTTACTGATTGGTTTCCGATTGAGAAAGGGGTGAGGCAAGGCTGCATACTGTCGCCCTGCCTATTTAACCTATATGCAGAGTGCATCATGAGAAAGGCCGGTCTGGACGAGTCTTCAGCTGGAAAACGTATCAACAACCTTAGATATGCGGATGATACCACTTTAATGGCAGAAAGTGAAGTGGAACTCAAGAGACTTCTGATGCGCGTACAAGAAGAGAGTGAGAAGTTTGGGCTTAAACTGAACATTAAAGAGACGAAGATCATGGCGTCTTGCCCTATCAAGTCCTGGAGCATCAATGGACAAGAAGTGGAAGCTGTGACAGATTTTCTGTTCTTGGGCGCCAAGATTACCTCGGAAGGAGACTGCAGCCATGAAATTAGGAGACGCCTGCTTCTGGGAAAGAGAGCAATGGTTAGCCTTGACCACCTAGTAAAGAGCAGAGACATTAGTCTGCCAACCAAGATCCGTATAACCCGTGCTATGGTCTTTCCAGTTGTGATGTATGGATGCGAGAGTTGGACTGTGAAAAAGGCTGACCGCCGAAGAATTGACGCGTTTGAATTGTGGTGCTGGCGAAGACTCTTAAGAGTTCCTTGGACTGCCAGAAGATCAAATCAGTCGATATTGTCGACCATAAACCCTGACTGCTCATTGGAGGGTCAAATTCTAAAGTTAAAGCTCAGCTACTTTGGTCATCTGATGAGAAGAGAGGAGTCGCTGGAGAAAGATTTGATGTTGGGAAAGGTTGAGGGTCGTCGGAGAAGGGGTAGGCAGCGAACGCGATGGTTAGATGGCATTCTCGAGGCATTGCAGATGAAGCTATGTGATGTTAAGAAGATAGTGAGAGACCGGAAAGCGTGGCGTGACATGGTCCATAGGGTCACGAAGAGTCGGACACGACTGAACGCCTGAACTGAACTGATTGAGTGGATTGTGAAAATGCTGTACATTCCCCCATACTGCGTGAACATGATATACTTCAATCACTCTCTACTTTCTGCCCCGAGGCCAAAAAAGGGGGGAGTTTCACTTTCTACCTGCGTTGGAGTGGCCTTTTCGTTTGGTGCACTTTCGCGTCGTCTGCTACACTGCCGTCCAATGTGTTTCTCGCCCACTCCCCCATGATGGCACCATATCGTCCCGCAAAAGGCGGATTTTGAAAATAACTGATATTTTCCCGAATGTGATCACGTGAGGTACTACAGTGATGTAACAGTGTTCTCAATATGACGTCACCTCAGTTGTTTGTCTTTATGCAATTTTCAAAGTATTCATGCAACTAATTTGAAATGCCACTGGTGCCTGCTGTACTGCGTCTGCTTCTGTATGTTGTGGGGTGCGGCGTTAGAGAAAGCGCCAAATGAAAGGCGCAGCACAGATGCTTGGCAGGACCAACTTCGTACAGTCAAATCTCGATATAACAAACACTGCGAAACTGCAAAGAATTGAAATGTTGTAATGAAAAATATGCTACAAAAGCCAGCAGTCAAAGCTAGGTAAAAAAATGGCATACCTTGGCAGTAGGCACAATTGTAGGAAAGCAAAGCCTCAAATGAAACTGTTGTACTAACTTCAATGCTGATTTATTTAAAGAAATCAATTGCTTTTCTTCTGCCGAGTGCCGCAAACTACCACGCACTACATTCTATTACTATAGTACATACACCTACTTTCCGCAACACCTCACTGGATGCGTGCTTGCACCGAGCGATGAAAGTACAAACTTTGTCCATGTGAAAAAAAGAAAAGAAAAAAAAATGCCAATGTTCGATATAACCTCATCTTTAGTGCTCAGAATTTTGAAAATCTTGTCTCAATCTTTCAATATGATCGCGGCATGCGATGGGGCAATGCTAGCTGTCTGCAGGGGCCGATTCTCTTTTTCTCTCCGTCAATTTCTTGCAGTGAAAGCTGCGTTCCTACCTTCCTGACATTTCGCCGGCTGCAGTCATAGTCACATCTCATACGAACTTCGCAATAAAATCATCCGCGACACACACAAAAAAGAGGGCGGGACTACCTCGCTGCGCAACCGACCATAGGCAAACTGCACGCAACGCAGAAAGAAAAAGGGCAGGCAGCTAGGCCTGCTGGCTACTGCATTATAAACCTCAGCTTTGCGGGGGCACTAGGAGCTGGCACTAGATTTGCTGATGATGACAGCTACAGCCCTCGGACCATACACAGAAATGGCAGTTTGTTTAAAGCACGAGTTGCGAGCTGATGCAGGGATGGTGCTACGGAGTGATTTGAGTCTGTGCTGCACGCCTCTTATGGATCAACCTTGTTCTGCAGTGTTGGTGGTCTTCGAGATACCTCTCATCTCAGGGTGCAGAGCGTGTTGCAGATTCGCATAGGAATCGGCAAGCAGAAGGATGAGGAGGAAGAAGTGATCTTGAGGGACTCGGAGCGCGCGAGGTAGAGACTGAGCGCCATGTTGGAAGATTGAGAGTCGAGGAAATAGCTGGGATTAAATGCAGTGAGAGGCGTCCTGGTGTTCGCCCTGCTTCTTCTACAACATCTACTAAGAGAGCCCACACACTCCAGAGCACGACGCCTCCTACTTACTACGCACACACACAAACACCATTAAAAAACGAGCAGAAATGGGGGTAAAAAAAATAGATTGTCAAGCAAATCATTCCAATGCCTTTAAATAGAAACAGGCTTCTCTAAACACTACGCACTTTTAGGAGGGCCCATGTCGTCAACATACTGTTGGATACTTGACATCCTTGAACCGCTCCCAGTTCTTCTTCCCCAATTACCAGCTGTAAGAGAACGGAAGGTGATTTTTTTTTTTTAAGTCCACACAATGCACTTTACTCACACACACCAACAGCCAAGAATGAATTTTATTACCAATACACGCTGAACCACTTCGTGTTCTTCTTCCCCAATTACCAGCTGTAAGAGAACGGAAGGTGACTTTTTTTTAAGTCAACACAATGCACTTTACTCACTCACACGAACAGCCAAGAATGAATTTTATTACCAATGCACGCAGGCTATCGTCCATCAAACATACATCCACCATATTTTTGTGAAAACTTATATATCACAACAAGTGAATATTTTGCTGAGGCACTGAAAGTTTGGCTTTTCTGGTTTGTAAGGACAGAACGCTGAAATTTAGGCCTCAAATCGGCACAATGGAACGTCTGTTGTAAACTGCAGAGTGGTTTTATAAAAAATGCTGCACATAATTTTGCCCAGAATTCAATTTATCCGTGAATAAGCATGCTTTTATGTAGCCTGATGCTGGTGGTAGACAAAACACTAGAAAAAACAAATATTGTAAATTTAACCCGTCAGACAGTAGTCGGACGTTTTCAGTGTAAGAGGAACCCACTTCTGTTTAAAATCTGTACAACACCTCTTCAATGAAAGTTTTAGTGGGCTCAATCAGCACTTCATCTAAGGAGTTCAAAACACTGTGGCACCATCTAGTGACAAAAGCTGAAAGCATGGCACTCAACTGAAGGGTGCACTGAAGAATGCAGAATATATGACATGCACTCCTGAAGAAAAACTAACTCTGCCCAATCCGCCTTTTGCGCGAATTTTATGCGCATGAGCGAAGTCGTAGCAGCGAACGACGGAAACACATTGGACGGCGTCAACGGCGTCGCCAGTGCACAGGGGCTGGCGGCGCCGGGCGGCACGGTGACCGCCACAGGCTTGGCAAAACAATGCAAACCACACCTGCCGCGTACGGTTGCCACTCTCTAAGCGTGCCGAATTGCAAGACACGGTTTTTCAGGTTTCCTTCAGCGAGCCGCGACCAACGACATGAAGCTTGAATTAGGGCCACCAAGCGTCAAGATGTGAATGGCCGACCTTAGCAACCGACTGCGTACGCTCGACTGTGGAAAAACATTTCGTTACAGGTATGTATGCATCTAAAGGAAATGTGCATGATGAAAAGTATCTAACGGAGTTTGCACCAAGCCTGTAACCTAGCAGTCATAGCCGCAATGAGCATTTGTTCGGCGCGTCTGATGACGAGGGGCCGGGTAGCGCAGATATCACAGGTGGCTGTGTACGCCACACCGTAATACTTAGCATGTTTTATCACGACTGCCGCCTGACCAAAAGGAAAAAAAAATTGGCCGTCTGTTGTGATGCACCGCCGTTCGCGAGCCGAGCAGTTGATCTCGTCATGAGGCTCGCGAACGGCAGTGCATTAAAACGCCGCATTTTTTTCTTGTTAGTCAGGTGGCAGTCACGATAAAACATGCTAAATATTACGGCCTTGCGCACACAGCCGCCTGTGATATCTAAGCTACCTAGCCCTTTCGCACATTAAGAAAAGAAACGACAAAATACATCACCTTCAGGCCCCGGCACAACTAAAGCAATCACGCACCGAAGAAATCCTCATTGCAGCTACCACTGCTGCGTTACAGGCTGGGTGCAAACTTCAGTAGGTACATTTCAAAATGCATATTTCCTTTAGATGCATAGATACCTGTAGTATCTGTGTTTTTGCCGCTCGGAGCAAATGATGCACTTGACACTCTTGCACGACGCACAGTATTTTTTTTTTTTTTTTACCTTAAAGGCTCGCCTCTGTCCGCACCAAAGCATTCGGATTTTGTTCCTTTGGTGTACGCAATCAGATGCACTTTGTTAGGAAGCTTAATAATCGCCGTCTTCGTCCGACCGTTTGCAACGGCAAGGACACCGCCCGGCAAAAATGAGTCTCCTGGAGGGTTCATGCTCGTTCACTTGCAGAGTGGATCGCTCTGGACGTAGAACAGGGTTGGTTCCTGACTGAGATGCACATGTGTGACCAAGTCGTTGATACCGCAGAAATCGCGCCGGAGGCAGAAAGGTTGTGGATCCTTTCACAACAGAATGACCATTCGCTGTGCACTGAGAACCTTTTCACCACTGCGACCACATCCGTTCCGACACCTGAGGGCAGAAACCGGCTAGAGCGCTGAATCATCCTTAGCCAGAAAAATGCCGTTCGTTTCCTGCAGGGGTGCATTCCGACCAGGATAATAGCTGCACGATTGTAGATGACGCGAGGAGGAAGCGACGCCCATTGCACCACGCCGGCGCCGCGGTGACCGCATTGTGCTCGGTAACTCAAGACAGCTTACGCATATGCGGGGCTCAAAGTCACAGGAGATGATTCCACCTAGCTCTGCAGCATCAACAAAGCCCTGGCTGCTTTGACCTTTGAGATCCCTCTCTCTGTCTCTCTGCCTCCGCGCTTTCTTGTCTGCCAAAAACCTGCACGCTGAGAGCGTCTCATTCTGTCACGTCGAACACGGCCCGCGCTACACGGTTTTACAATACGAAGATAGTATATGCGTGCATCAGGAGTGGATTCTGAAAATGCTGTACACTCCCCCATACTGCGTGAACATGATATACTTTAATCACTCTCTACTTTCTGCCCAGAGGCCAAAAAAGGGGGGAGCTTTCACTTTCTACCTGCGTTGGCGTGGCCTTTTCGTATGGTGCACTTTCGCGTCGTCTGCTACACTGCCGTCCAATGTGTTTCTCGCCCACTCCCGCATGATGGCACCATATCGTCCCGCAAAAGGCGGATTTTGAAAATAACCGATATTTTCCCGAATGTGATCACGTGAGGTACTACAGTGATGTAACAGTGTTCTCAATATGATGTCACCTCAGTTGTTTGTCTTTATGCGATTTTCAAAGTATTCATGCAACTAATTTGAAATGCCGCTGGTGCCTGCTGTACTGTGTCTGCTTCTGTATGCTGTGTGGTGCGGCGTAACAATGTTTCTCAATATCATGTCACGACAGTTGTTTTTTTTTTTTATGCGATTTTCAAAGTATTCATGCAAACTAATTTGAATTGCCACTGGTGCCTGCTGTAATGCGTCTGTACGCTGTGTGGTGCGGCGTTAGAGAAAGCACCAAATGAAAGGCGCAGCACAGATGCTTGGCAGGACCAACTTCGTACAGTCAAATCTCGATATAACAAAGACTGCGAAACCGCAAAGAGTTGTTCATTTTGAAATGTTGTAGTGAAAAATATGCTATAAGCCAGCAGTCGAACCTAGGTAAAAAATGACATACCTCGGCAGAAGGCACAATTGTAGGAAAGCAAAGCCTCAAATGAAACTGTTGTACTAACTTCAATGCTGATTTATTTATAGAAATCAATTGCTTTTCTTCTGCCGAGTGCAGCAAACTACCACGCACTACATTCTATTACTATAGTACATACACCTACTTTCCGCAACACCACACTGGATGCGTGCTTGCACCGAGCGATGAAAGTACAAACTTTGTCCATGTGAAAAAAAAGAAAAGAAAAAAAGAACGCCAATGTTCAATACAACCTCATCTTCAGTGCTCTGGAGTTTGAAAATCTTGTCTCAATCTTTCAATATGATCGCGGCATTCGATGGGGCAATGCTAGCTGTCTGGAGGGGGCCGATTCGCTTTTTATCTCCGTCAATTTCTTGCAGTGAAAGCTGCGTTCCTATCTTCCTGGCATTTCGCCGGCTGCAGTCATAGTCACATCTCATACGAACTTCGCAATAAAATCATCCGCGACACACACAAAAAAGAGGGCGGGGCTACCCCGCTGCGCAACCAACCATAGGCAAACGACACGCAACGCAGAAAGAAAAAAGGCAGGCAGCTAGGCCTGCTGGCTACTGCATTATAAACCTCAGCTTTGTGGGGGCACTAGGAGCTGGCACTAGATGTGCTGATGATGACAGCTACAGCCCTCGGACCATACACAGAAACGGCAGTTTGTTTCACGCACGAGTTGCGAGCTGATGCGCTTAAGACGATTTTGTAAGACTGATGTTCCTAGATAACAGAAGAAAAAATAAGATACGCACGTTATTCTGAAATAATCGTTATTTTGAAATTCATAATTCTGAAATGGTTTTACCTTAGTAAAAGCAGTTGTTGGGCGAGTTGGTGTTTTCAATGATCCATTTTTATAGCGCCAAACACAGGACAGAGATGAAGAAGGGACACCACGCATTGAAAATATCGAAAATCTGCTGGGGATTATTAAAACATTCGTTAATGTGATGTTCGCAATAATGAGATTAAACATGTATATGCATGAATCGCCTGCTACCTGGTGACATCAGTTCCAGTTATTATACATGACCGGAGACAATTTCGGTGGATGCGATTGGTGTCCACGCTATTTTGATGCAATTTTGACTATAACTAATTAACTAATCAATGTAGAGTCATCAAACTTGTCTTCTAGGTCAATGTTTTCCTCCTCTATCTGATGCAAGCATTCTTTTTGTCTGATCTTTATTATTTCCAACTTAAAGAAAGCATTACGGACACACACTAGCATAGCTGCGAGCATGAGCCTTTAAAGGGGCGATGACAGGCCTGTTCGATGTATTGCCGTTTTATACTTCTGTGAATATTATACAGGTCCGTGATTCTACTCGCAAAGTTTTAGTGCCTAGCGTGCGGCTTAGTACCTAGCGTGCGGCTCATATTATACAAAACCGCGATAGAAATCAAAATTGGGAAGCTCCTCCCACTAAGAGCAACCGCCATTTCGAAATGCTCATGCGACGCCACGGAGGATACCCGGCAGAGCGTCGTCTGCAATATCAAAGGATATCTCTTTGTTTTCTTAGGACGATTGACACAGCGGTTGTCCCTCATTCAGAAGTGCTTGGTGACGATGTTACCGCACAAAAGCGATATAGTGAAGGCATGTTCTCTTCAGCATAAGGCACGGTCACAGTCAGTGGGCGGCACAGTTATAGGTTCCTTATCTTATCGACGCACTGAACTTTTGCATTATACCGGCGACGACTCCAGCAAGGCCAACGGTTACTTATCACCGTAGTGTGAAGTTACTTACCCTGTATACAGTAGAGCAGCATGTTCAGGCTCTTTCCAAGACGAGAGTTTTTCTTAAGGTGCAGGTCTTTTAGTCTGAGTGAAAGGTGGGAAGCAGTAGACAATGTAATTTAAGAGTGCACCTCTGAATACGCAAACTGCTCGTGCTCTAACTAATTTCCGGCCGGTCATCCGATCTGTTTTGGTCGGATCGGAGGCCGAGCGAGAATTTGACACCCAATACTCGAGTGAACAGCCTGATGCTGCGCTTGTCTGTAGCTTGCAGAGTTAGAAAAATGAAAACAAGAAGCTACATCTTCTGTTTTTTGTTTGTTGTGTTGTGTTTTATGGTGCATAAGCAACTCAGGCTATCATGCGCCAAGCTCGAGGTATAATATGCTTTTTTTTTTTTTTATTAGAAAGAATGAAGTGTTAAGATATCATAGCTTGTTCAGGAAAGATGTTTCTTCTAAGCAACTAAAAACACATGAAATGTCTACAATTGCATTCTCTCCTAGGAGAAGTGTGTTCCCCCTTGTCATCAGTAATGACCTTGGCTAGAAATGTTAATCGGCACGAACTGCCAGCTCATTTAGCGACGAGTAGGCCTAGCGCGAGTATGCACAACGGGTCTAGAGTTTTGGCAATTACGGAGTGCGCATTCACAAGCTTTAGCGGTTGTATGTGGCCATCGAGTGTAGATCTGGCCGTAGCGACCATAAATCCACGACTGCACATAGAGCGGGAAGTGCCGATATATGTGACCCTGTCTATAGCGAGCGCAGCTGGCAGCTGTCAGTGCCACTTGTGTGTATACTCGGCGCAGGCAGGGGACGTAGCATTAACGGTTCTTGCAGCGCAGTTGCAGCTTGTGAACAAATCAAGGTGCAACTGTTGCGAAAACAAGTGGATAGTTTTGGTATTGCTAGCTCAGCTCACATTTTATGCCGTGCGAACGAGGAGCATACATCCAGTCAATTCAAAAGCTATAAACAACAAGCTGGGGGCGCAGTCGTATTCTGCAAATCAGCGCATTCCTGTTGAGTTTAGGGTTCACACACTAAATACTAAATGGTGTATGCTTATGTTGAAACATTCAAGAGTGATTTGCTGGAGAAGCACAAGAAAAACGGAAGGTGAGGCTTGGGAGTCTGTCGCAATCACGGGCGCAGCTGCGGGGGAAGCAAGAAGGAGACGGTAGCGACTGGGAGGCTCTTGGTCGGTGCGGGCATGCAGTGAGGAGCTATCGAATCGCGTTGGGTTTTGCCATGACAGGACTGAAGCGGCAGCACATACTTTTGTGAGCTGGCCGTGGCCAGACTGAACATAGTTTTGCAGAAATGCTTTACAGCCGAAAATAATTCAGTCTAACACGTGCATATATCAGCAAGTCACGAGGTAGCGATTCGTTCAAAAGATTTGGCTGCTCCTCTAATTATGTAACGCATGCTCTCGCGTCGAGGTATACTCGTTTTATATTGACTTTCAGTTTTTGGACCCAAGGAGCGACGGCAATAGCTCAACAATCAGGAACACAATGCTATCCCCTCCCCATTTTCACGGCACATGCACATGTATACTCGTTTTATATTGACTTTCAGTTTTTGGACCCAAGGAGCGACGGCAATAGCTCAACAATCAGGAACACAATGCTATCCCCTCCTCATTTTCATGGCACATGCACATGTACGGCCGAAGGAAACATTGGACAAGTGCCTTTTTATATGCGGGAGTGCTTGTTGCTAAAAAAAGCTACCTCTCATAACGTAAGAAAAATACGCTTTTGATTGCATACCTTAATTATATGCATGAGTCATCGATTTCAGCCTCCTCAGCAATCACTAGAAGAAACCCAAAACAAGTCCAAGAATCTCTAAGGTTGCGTATTATAATGAAGGCTCCACAATGAAAAGAGGATATGTCAACAAAATATTTTTGCTGAAGAAAAAAAAAACTCAATGACCACCATCTACAACGTGCATGCAAGAGCGAAGCCGGCACCGCTAATAGCAGACGACATGGGGACGTAAATGTTGACGTGACGTCAGCCGCCAATGGTTGCCAGACCAGAAAGCAGATTCCGATATTAATAATCAAAATTAACTTTAAAACTATCTACTGCACGGAATGAGCTCAAATTCCGAGGATTTGTAATATAATGTGTGAGGAGTGAAACGCAATAATCATTTTATGCTGTTGTAGCTGTCATGAGCCCTTTAAAGGCTTTTGCCTTAAAATCGTAAGGCCTTGTTTCTTTCATATTGTAGTGCTTGATGTGTACCATGATGCAGGGCCTTCTCATTCCTACAATAATATCAAGACATATTTTGGGCAGTGTTCAGTCCCTTTACCGTCCCCCAAAAAAACATGAGCAATGCCAAAGAGGAGGACTCCGGAAATTTCATCCCCATGGGGATCTTTAACATGCACCGACATAGCACAGCACATGGGTGCCTTGCTTTTTGCCTCCATCAAAAAACAGCCGCCGTGGCCGGGAATTCATCCTGCATCCTTGGGCACAGAAGTCAAACCCCCTAAATCCCTCCATCAAGCACTACAAGTGTTGCACAAGCATACACACACACACAAAAGAAAGGTGCAACAGGAATTTTTTTGTGGAAAAAAAAAAAAAATTTCGCACGGTTAGGCAAAATGTAAATAAGGTGCATTAAAAACATTTAGCTGGCATTAACCCAGTGAATTCAAGACTTGCAGAACTGGCAAGTCGTTTCAAACGTAAAGTTCTATACATTAAGGCACACAGCTCACGATAAGGCCTTGTGAGGATGGTGGCATGTTGAGCGTTTTGTGCTCGGGCTATAGAAGCTGCCACTGTATTGTCGGAAGAACGCCACCGCACCGGCGGCAGAGGAAAAATGCTGTGCCTATCTAGAGAAGCACGGTATACAACAAATGTAGTATGTTCTCAGGTTAATTTTGAAACAAGCACATGAAAGGTCTTAGTTGTGAAAAGTTCTTAGTTTACGTGACACAAATTTCCTTCCACGAATTTGAATAGCTGATGGAGAGTGTGGCGGGAGGCGTGATGAGCTGGCACCACAGACTACTATGGGCTGTTACGTGGTTTTGTAAAAGTGAGAGGTGAAAGCAAGCAGCCTGATGCTCATATGATGTGTAAAAAAGTAGTGAAACAGTACCGGCTACTAAGAACTGCATTAGATGTATGAACTCCATGAGCTGTTCTTCAGTTTCTGTTACCACAGAAGTGCACACGGAGGATACATGGGGTAGCCGGCAAAAACGTCAAAGTGTGCATCATGTAAACAACTTCACTTACCTTGCATCTCATGGTGCTGTATATCTGCTGCCTCTGCTTCTTTGACATGTCGTTTTTATTTGAAACATATCCAGGTGCAGCCGGCAGGGGCTCCGCGAATGCTATACAGCAAGGAAAAGTATCCGGTTATATTGTTTATGTTTTGCAAATTATTACAAAGAGCTCATACATTTGACCCGCCATCAAAACAATCCACATCTACCGTCCAGTTTAATTCTAGTGCCAGAAGAGTCTACGTGTCATGAATAAGCAGAAATGGTTGTTTGCTGCCTTTTGTGCAGCTCATGTGTAGGAGGTTAACACAAATTTATTGAACATATCATGCGGATGAAAGGCAGTTTTCTTATATGTTAAAGGTTATAGTTATAGGTTTCTTATCTTATCGACACACTGAACTTTCGCATTACACCGGCGACGGAGCCAGCATGGCCAACGATTGCTTATCACCATAGAGTGAAGTTACTTACCCTGTTTAGAGGTCAACACAAATTTATTGAACATATGTGGCACATATAAGGAAACTGCTTTTCATCCAAACAAATACCATGTTATTGCAGCAAACACTAAATCTAAACATCAAATGAAAATCGACTTGAACACTGGCAAGACGCATAATTATATCTGCCTTGATTTCTTCAGAATGCATCCAGACCTTCCTATCGAAAACAATTCACTACTGAGGCAATGCTGATATATAACGTCACATATATATGAAATCTAGATCTATCAGAGAGTAAACGACAGGTAGCAATATTAAGAATTGAAAACATTATACTTTAGAAACTCTCTTTGATGGCCTTGAAATAAGAGCCTTCGCCTGCTTTACCCAAGTATGCATGATCGAATCCCGCTAGCGGCCACCGCTTCTCGATGGAGGCGAAACCCAAGGCACCTATGCATATTTTGATGTCTGAGCACGTAAAACGCATGGGGAGGAAATCATGAGCACTGCACTGTCCCGTCCCACAGATTCTGTCACTTTGGTACGTTAAACCCTCTGAACCAAACCAAGCCTTTATTCTTTCCCATTAAGCATTTGTTGCTTGTTGCTCATTGTCCTATTCCTGTTATGACTTGGGCCAGAACATATGTTTCTATACGTGCTGCTCTATACATGACTGCAATAGGCCAAGAACATTAAAAGGTGGAATGCAGGGCTTCAATCCATAGATTAAATGCAAAGCAATGGTGGCTTTACTTAAAGAGCTTGAAAATGAGAACAAAGCTAAAACTTTTTTACTCGTTTCAGAAAAATTTGTTATCGGCTTACCTGCATCCTCTGCAATTGCAGGGTGTCTACCAAACTGCTGTTTACAAATTCCCTGAGTGCATTTGTAAAATTCCCTGAGTGACACTGTACTTTGTTTTATGCTAAAAAATGGGCTGACACAATGTTGCCTGATGCTATCCCTCTCCAGTTAGCTTGTTAAGGGGGGACTGACTTTTAAAGCTATTTTTCTTAAATTTTCACCAAATTTTCACCAACATGGCGCTCAGTCTCTACCTCGCGAGCTCCGAGTCCCTCAAGATCACTTCTTCCTCCTCATCCTTCTGCTTGCCGATTCCTATATGAATCTGCAACACGCTCTGCACCCTGAGATGAGAGGTATCTCGAAGACCACCAACGCAGCTGCAGGGGAAGCAAGATGGAGACGTTAGCGACTGGGAGGCTCTTGGTCGGTGCGGGCATGCAGTGAGGAGCTATCGAATCGCGTTGGGTTTTGCAGCGACCCCCACTTCTTTCCTCGTATTCTTCGGTTGCTGCGCACGTGTTCCTGCTACGCTCCGGTTGCCAAAGCGCCGGCTCGAACTAGGCGGCTGAAAAGGGAGCAGAGCTGGGTTACGAGGCCAACGCGGCTGACGCCGACAGACACGCAAAACCCAGCAACGGGCGCCAAAGAGCTGTGCTCTAAAAAATAACCACACAACAAAAATAAAAAGCCTGCGCACGTGTTCCTGCGACAATATCCTGATTGTTTCTTGCACCAATTTCAAATATGTCACCATTTTTCAAACTGGCCAATTAGTTCAAAAGATAAATGAAATTATTTGTTCATAACCTGCAAAAACAATGAAAAAAACTGCCCACGATTACATTACTTATTAATGCGAAATTTGAGAGCAGCTCATCAGCTGTTTCACCTTTTCGATAGATTGAGGGAAAGATTTCGAGCAAGACGCAAATGTACAATTACAGGCAACCTTTTTTTTATTTTTCACGTGCATTCCTTCAAAAAACACTCCACTAACAATTTATGCAGTCATAAAAGAAGCTTTACGGTCAGAAAATCGAAGAGAGCAATTGAGTTATCGGGAGGTTGCAGGAGGCAGTGCATGGGCCCGTTGTACAGATAGAGGGCGCTGACGCCGCTAGCGAGTGAAGCGAGAGAGAATGGGATGCAGGCACCGTGATCCGCTGATAGCCAGCCGACGTCTCGGCAAGCGGAGAGCACCCTCGCCACCACGCAAGAACAGGGGGCAACCCCCTCCTCCTTTTTCTGCATGGCGGCGACAGCGTTCAACACAGTCTACACAGTTACGGCGGCGTGATCCCTCGTCTCTGAGGAAACAGATGAATGTGCCGAACCCCTCTTTCATCATCCCCAACAAGAACCACCCTCTCTCTCTCTACGCAGTCACGTTGTCTTGACTCGCTAGCGACGTCAGCGGCATCAATCAGTCGCCGCTATCTCTTCGCCGCCCAGGCAGCGACCTCCCCCCCCTCCTTTCCTCGTATTCTCCGGTTGCTGCGCACGTGTTCTATCGACGCTCCGATTGCCAAAGCGCCGGCTCGAACTGGGGGGCTGAAAAGGGAGCGGAGCTGGGTTACGAGGCCAATGAGGCTGACGCCGACAGACACGCAAAACCCAGGAACGGGCGCCAATGAGCTAGCTGTGCCCTAAAAAATAACCACACAACAAAAATAAAAAGTCAACGAACCTTCGAACAGCCTGAAAAATTGGCTACCGCTGTTTCACAGACTCTGAAAGAGAAGGCCAGTGCGCAGGAAAAGAGCATGGTGGAAACCGAGGGTTGCATCAACGTGTTATGCTGCGTTGTGCTAGTGTTTGTGCACGAGTATTGTCAGTGTTGACTTCAAGGATGTGTGTCTAGAACTTCGAGCTGTGCAATGAAATCACCTGGACACAAGCAAGTGGTGTCAAAGATGATACCAGCAGGGGTGGTGCTCTGGTCGCAGTTAACAGAACCTGAACCCCTGGACGTCGTTGCAGAGTTCCGGAAGCAAGGCATGCCTACGGCTACAGGAAACCTACCCAGGTGGTTGAGCAGTACATACTCCTATATGTAGTTTAGAAGAACGCTCGAAAGAACTTGGACAGAATGTAGGCTATGGAGTGATTTGAGTCTGTGCTGCACGCCTCTTATGGATCAACCTTGTTCTGCAGTGTTGGTGGTCTTCGAGATACCTCTCATCTCAGGGTGCAGAGCGTGTTGCAGATTCGCATAGGAATCGGCAAGCAGAAGGATGAGGAGGAAGAAGTGATCTTGAGGGACTCGGAGCGCGCGAGGTAGAGACTGAGCGCCATGTTAGAAGATTGAGAGTCGTGGGAATAGCTGGGATTAAATGCAGTGAGAGGCGTCCTGGTGTTCGCCCTGCTTCTTCTACAACATCTACTAAGAGAGCCCACACACTCCAGAGCACGACGCCTCCTACTTACTACGCACACACACAAACACCATTAAAAAACGAGCAGAAATGGGGGTAAAACAAATAGATTGTCAAGCAAATCATTCCAATGCTTTTAAATAGAAACAGGCTTCTCTAAACACTACGCACTTTTAGGAGGGCCCATGTCGTCAACATACTGTTGGATACTTGACATCCTTGAACCGCTCCCAGTTCTTCTTCCCCAATTACCAGCTGTAAGAGAACGGAAGGTGATTTTTTTTTTTTAAGTCCACACAATGCACTTTACTCACACACACCAACAGCCAAGAATGAATTTTATTACCAATACACGCTGAACCACTTCGTGCTCTTCTTCCCCAATTACCAGCTGTAAGAGAACGGAAGGTGACTTTTTTTTTTAAGTCAACACAATGCACTTTACTCACACACATGAACAGCCAAGAATGAATTTTATTACCAATACACGCTGAACCACTTCGTGCTCTTCTTCCCCAATTACCAGCTGTAAGAGAACGGAAGGTGACTTTTTTTTTTTAAGTCAACACAATGCACTTTACTCACACACATGAACAGCCAAGAATGAATTTTATTACCAATACACGCTGAACCACTTCGTGCTCTTCTTCCCCAATTACCAGCTGTAAGAGAACGGAAGGTGACTTTTTTTTTTAAGTCAACACAATGCACTTTACTCACACACATGAACAGCCAAGAATGAATTTTATTACCAATACACGCTGAACCACTTCGTGCTCTTCTTCCCCAATTACCAGCTGTAAGAGAACGGAAGGTGACTTTTTTTTTTAAGTCAACACAATGCACTTTACTCACACACATGAACAGCCAAGAATGAATTTTATTACCAATGCACGCAGACTATCGTCCATCAAACATACATCCACCATATTTTTGTGAAAACTTATATATCACAACAAGTGAATATTTTGCTGAGGCACTGAAAGTTTGGCTTTTCTGGTTTGTAAGGACAGAACACTGAAATTTAGGCCTCAAATCGGCACAATGGAACGTCTGTTGTAAACTGCAGAGTGGTTTTATAAAAAATGCTGCACATAATTTTGCCCAGAATTCAATTTATCCGTGAATAAGCATGCTTTTATGTAGCCTGATGCTGGTGGTAGACAAAACACTAGAAAAAACAAATATTGTAAATTTAACCCGTCAGACGTTTTCAGTGTAAGAGGAACCCACTTCTGTTTAAAATCTGTACATCACCTCTTCAATGAAAGTTTTAGTGGGCTCAATCAGCACTTCATCTAAGAGTTCAAAACAGTGTGGCACCATCTAGTGACAAAAGCTGAAAGCATGGCACTCAACTGAAGGGTGCACTGAAGAATGCAGAATATATGACATGCACTCCTGAAGAAAAACCAACTCTGCCCAATCCGCCTTTTGCGCGAATTTTATGCGCATGAGCGAAGTCGTAGCAGCGAACGACGGAAACACATTGGACGGCGTCAACGGCGTCGCCAGTGCACAGGGGCTGGCGGCGCCGGGCGGCACGGTGACCGCCACAGGCTTGGCAAAACAATGCAAACCACACCTGCCGCGTACGGTTGCCACTCTCTAAGCGTGCCGAATTGCAAGACACGGTTTTTCAGGTTTCCTTCAGCGAGCCGCGACCAACGACATGAAGCTTGAATTAGGGCCACCAAGCGTCAAGATGTGAATGGCCGACCTTAGCAACCGACTGCGTACGCTCGACTGTGGAAAAACATTTCGTTACAGGTATGTATGCATCTAAAGGAAATGTGCATGATGAAAAGTATCTAACGGAGTTTGCACCAAGCCTGTAACCCAGCAGTCATAGCCGCAATGAGCATTTGTTCGGCGCGTCTGATGACAAGGGGCCGGGTAGCGCAGATATCACAGGTGGCTGTGTACGCCACACCGTAATATTTAGCATGTTTTATCACGACTGCCGCCTGACCAAAAGGAAAAAAAAATTGGCCGTCTGTTGCGATGCACCGCCGTTCGCGAGCCGAGCAGTTGATCTGGTCATGAGGCTCGCGAACGGCAGTGCATTAAAACGCCGCATTTTTTTCTTGTTAGTCAGGTGGCAGTCACGATAAAACATGCTAAATATTACGGCCTTGCGCACACAGCCGCCTGTGATATCTAAGCTACCTAGCCCTTTCGCACATTAAGAAAAGAAACGACAAAATACATCACCTTCAGGCCCCGGCACAACTAAAGCAATCACGCACCGAAGAAATCCTCATTGCAGCTACCACTGCTGCGTTACAGGCTGGGTGCAAACTTCAGTAGGTGCATTTCAAAATGCATATTTCCTTTAGATGCATAGATACCTGTAGTATCTGTGTTTTTGCCGCTCGGAGCAAATGATGCACTTGACACTCTTGCACGACGCACAGTATTTTTTTTTTTTTTTTACCTTAAAGGCTCGCCTCCGTCCACACCAAAGCATTCGGATTTTGTTCCTTTGGTGTACGCAATCAGATGCACTTTGTTAGGAAGCTTGATAATCGCCGTCTTCGTCCGACCGTTTGCAACGGCAAGGACACCACCCGGCACAAATGAGTCTCCTGGAGGGTTCATGCTCGTTCACTTGCAGAGTGGATCGCTCTGGACGTAGAACAGGGTTGGTTCCTGACTGAGATGCGCATCTGATATGTAGGAGATGCACATGTGTGACCAAGTCGATACCGCAGAAATCGCGGCGGAGGCAGAAAGGTTGTGAATCCTTTACAACAGAATGACCATTCGCTGTGCACTGAGAACCTTTTCACCACTGCGACCACATCCGTTCCGACTCCCGAGGGCAGAAACCGGCTAGAGCCCTGAATCATCCTTAGCCAGAAAAATGCCGTTCGTTTCCTGCAGGTGTGCATTCTGGCCAGGACAATAGCTGCACGATTGTAGATGACGCGAGGAGGAAGCGACGCCCATTGCACCATGCCAAAGTCACAGGAGACGATTCCACCTAGCTCTGCAGCATCAACAAAGCCCTGGCTGCTTTGGCCTTTGAGATCCCTCTCTCTGTCTCTCTGCCTCCGCGCTCTCCTGTCTGTCGAAAACCTGCACGCTGAGAGCGTCCCATTCTGTCACGTCGAACACGGCCCGCGCTACACGCTTTTACAATACGAAGATAGTATATGCGTGCATTATGAGTGGATTCATGGATCACTGCCTTGTCGTGGCGGAGGGGCTTGCGAAACTCGATGAAGTCGTGAGCTCTGCTGTGTAGGGCCACCCAAGAAGACAGGTCACGGCAGAGAGTTCTGACAAAATGTGATTCACTGGAGAAGGTAATGGCAACCCACTCCAGTATTTCCTGCCAAGAAAACCCTATGGCCAGTCACAATACCATTATCGATATGGCGCCGGAAGATGAGCCCCCCAGGTTGGAAGGCGTCCCACATGTTACTGGGGATGAACAAAGGGCGATTCCTAGTAGCTCCAGGACGAATGAAGCGGCTGGGCTAAAGCCAAAAGGATGCTCAGTTGTGGATGTGTCGGGAAGCGACCGGAAAGTCCGATGTTGCAAGGAGATATATCACATAGCAACATGGAATGTAAGATCTATGACGCAAGGTAAACTGGATATCGTCAAGCGAGAAATGGACAGATTGAACATTGATATCTTGGGTATCAGCGAACTCAAGTGGACCGGAATGGGAGAATTTAACTCCGGCGACCATTATGTCTTTTATTGTGGGCACGAATCCAAGAGAAGGAATGGGGTCGCTCTCATAGTAAACAGAAGAATGGGCAAAGCAGTGCTAGGGTACAACCCCAAAAACGACCGAATGATTTCACTTCGGATCCAAGGTCACCCTTTCAACATAACAGTTATCCAAGTCTATGCACCGACCACTGCTGCTGAAGAAGCGCTGAAGAAGCTGACGTTGAGAGATTTTATGCGGACCTACAATGCCTTTTAGACCGCACCCCATCATCAGACGTCGTTTTTCTCATAGGAGACTGGAATGCTAAGGTCGGGAGTGAAGAAATATCCGGAATTACAGGCAAGTTCGGTCTTGGTGAGCCAAATGAAGCTGGGCAGAGGCTAGTAGAGTTCTGTCAAGAAAACAACCTGACCATAGCGAATACTCATTTTCAACAGCACAAGAGGCGCCTGTACACATGGATTTCACCGGACGGTCTGTACAGGAATCAGATCGATTATATTATTTGCCGGCAGAGATGGAGAAGCGCTATACAAGCAGTAAAAACAAGGCCTGGGGCCAATTGTGGCACCGATCATCAGCTTCTTGTTGCCAAAATTAAGCTTCGATTGAGGAAAACGCAGAAAACTAGAAGGCCTTTCAGGTATGATCTGGATCAGATTCCATTAGAATATGCTGTGGAAGTGAGGAATCGATTTCAAGAATTAGATCTAACCCTAAAAGAGCCCAAAGAGATGTGGACTGATGTTCGTGATATAATACAAGAAGTTGCTACTAAGGTAGTTCCAAAGCAAAAGAAATGCAAAAAAGCAAACTGGTTATCTGAAGAGGCTTTGCAAATAGCTGAGGAAAGGAGGATGGCAAAAGGTATGGGGGAAAGAGAAAGATACAAGGTTCTCAATGCGGATTTTCAGAAAATAGCAAGGAGAGATAAGAATGCCTTCCTGAACATACAGTGTCAAGCAGTTGAGGACAACAGCCAATTAAGGAACACAAGAGCTCTGTATAAGACAATCAAAGATATCAAAGGAAGCTTCTGTGCTAAGCTGGGCGTGATAAAGGACAAACGAGGCAAGGACCTCACTGAAGCCTCAGAGATGAAGAGGTGGCAGGAATACACAGAAGAACTGTACAAGAAGGATCCGGATGTGCAAACCCAACATAAGCTGGTTGTGATTACTGATCTCGAGCCGGGCATCCTGAAGAGTGAAGTTGAACGAGCCTTAGCCAGCCTTGCCAAGAACAAAGCTAGCGGAATTGATGGTATTCCAGCTGAGTTGCTTCAAAACCTCAACCACGACGCTGTTAACACACTGCATACATTATGTCAAAAGATTTGGACAACCCTGCAGTGGCCACAGGATTGGAGGAGGTCAGTTTACATCCCCATTCCAAAGAAAGGCAGTGCCAAAGATTGTTCCAACTACCGCACGATCGCGCTTATTTCGCATGCTAGCAAGGTGATGTTAAAAATCCTCCAAGGTAGGCTGCAGCAGTATGTGGATCGGGAGCTTCCGGACGTGCAAGCTGCGTTTCGCAAGGGCAGAGGAACTAGAGACCAAATTGCCAACCTTCGCTGGATCATGGAAAAAGCAAGAGTTCCAGAAACCGATTTACTTCTGCTTTATTGATTGTGGCAAGCTCTCCAAGAGATGGGAGTTCCAATTCACCTCATCTGTCTCCTCAGGAACCTTTATGAAGGGCAAGAGGCCACAGTCAGAACTGGGCATGGTCTTACTGATTGGTTTCCGATTGAGAAAGGGGTGAGGCAAGGCTGCATACTGTCGCCCTGCCTATTTAACCTATATGCAGAGTGCATCATGAGAAAGGCCGGTCTGGACGAGTCTTCAGCTGGAAAACGTATCAACAACCTTAGATATGCGGATGATACCACTTTAATGGCAGAAAGTGAAGTGGAACTCAAGAGACTTCTGATGCGCGTACAAGAAGAGAGTGAGAAGTTTGGGCTTAAACTGAACATTAAAGAGACGAAGATCATGGCGTCTTGCCCTATCAAGTCCTGGAGCATCAATGGACAAGAAGTGGAAGCTGTGACAGATTTTCTGTTCTTGGGCGCCAAGATTACCTCGGAAGGAGACTGCAGCCATGAAATTAGGAGACGCCTGCTTCTGGGAAAGAGAGCAATGGTTAGCCTTGACCACCTAGTAAAGAGCAGAGACATTAGTCTGCCAACCAAGATCCGTATAACCCGTGCTATGGTCTTTCCAGTTGTGATGTATGGATGCGAGAGTTGGACTGTGAAAAAGGCTGACCGCCGAAGAATTGACGCGTTTGAATTGTGGTGCTGGCGAAGACTCTTAAGAGTTCCTTGGACTGCCAGAAGATCAAATCAGTCGATATTGTCGACCATAAACCCTGACTGCTCATTGGAGGGTCAAATTCTAAAGTTAAAGCTCAGCTACTTTGGTCATCTGATGAGAAGAGAGGAGTCGCTGGAGAAAGATTTGATGTTGGGAAAGGTTGAGGGTCGCCGGAGAAGGGGTAGGCAGCGAACGCGATGGTTAGATGGCATTCTCGAGGCATTGCAGATGAAGCTATGTGATGTTAAGAAGATAGTGAGAGACCGGAAAGCGTGGCGTGACATGGTCCATAGGGTCACGAAGAGTCGGACACGACTGAACGCCTGAACTGAACTGATTGAGTGGATTGTGAAAATGCTGTACATTCCCCCATACTGCGTGAACATGATATACTTCAATCACTCTCTACTTTCTGCCCCGAGGCCAAAAAAGGGGGGAGTTTCACTTTCTACCTGCGTTGGAGTGGCCTTTTCGTTTGGTGCACTTTCGCGTCGTCTGCTACACTGCCGTCCAATGTGTTTCTCGCCCACTCCCCCATGATGGCACCATATCGTCCCGCAAAAGGCGGATTTTGAAAATAACTGATATTTTCCCGAATGTGATCACGTGAGGTACTACAGTGATGTAACAGTGTTCTCAATATGACGTCACCTCAGTTGTTTGTCTTTATGCAATTTTCAAAGTATTCATGCAACTAATTTGAAATGCCACTGGTGCCTGCTGTACTGCGTCTGCTTCTGTATGTTGTGGGGTGCGGCGTTAGAGAAAGCGCCAAATGAAAGGCGCAGCACAGATGCTTGGCAGGACCAACTTCGTACAGTCAAATCTCGATATAACAAACACTGCGAAACTGCAAAGAATTGAAATGTTGTAATGAAAAATATGCTACAAAAGCCAGCAGTCAAAGCTAGGTAAAAAATGGCATACCTTGGCAGTAGGCACAATTGTAGGAAAGCAAAGCCTCAAATGAAACTGTTGTACTAACTTCAATGCTGATTTATTTAAAGAAATCAATTGCTTTTCTTCTGCCAAGTGCCGCAAACTACCACGCACTACATTCTATTACTATAGTACATACACCTACTTTCCGCAACACCTCACTGGATGCGTGCTTGCACCGAGCGATGAAAGTACAAACTTTGTCCATGTGAAAAAAAGAAAAGAAAAAAAAATGCCAATGTTCGATATAACCTCATCTTTAGTGCTCAGAATTTTGAAAATCTTGTCTCAATCTTTCAATATGATCGCGGCATGCGATGGGGCAATGCTAGCTGTCTGCAGGGGCCGATTCTCTTTTTCTCTCCGTCAATTTCTTGCAGTGAAAGCTGCGTTCCTACCTTCCTGACATTTCGCCGGCTGCAGTCATAGTCACATCTCATACGAACTTCGCAATAAAATCATCCGCGACACACACAAAAAAGAGGGCGGGACTACCTCGCTGCGCAACCGACCATAGGCAAACTGCACGCAACGCAGAAAGAAAAAGGGCAGGCAGCTAGGCCTGCTGGCTACTGCATTATAAACCTCAGCTTTGCGGGGGCACTAGGAGCTGGCACTAGATTTGCTGATGATGACAGCTACAGCCCTCGGACCATACACAGAAATGGCAGTTTGTTTAAAGCACGAGTTGCGAGCTGATGCAGGGATGGTGCTACGGAGTGATTTGAGTCTGTGCTGCACGCCTCTTATGGATCAACCTTGTTCTGCAGTGTTGGTGGTCTTCGAGATACCTCTCATCTCAGGGTGCAGAGCGTGTTGCAGATTCGCATAGGAATCGGCAAGCAGAAGGATGAGGAGGAAGAAGTGATCTTGAGGGACTCGGAGCGCGCGAGGTAGAGACTGAGCGCCATGTTGGAAGATTGAGAGTCGAGGAAATAGCTGGGATTAAATGCAGTGAGAGGCGTCCTGGTGTTCGCCCTGCTTCTTCTACAACATCTACTAAGAGAGCCCACACACTCCAGAGCACGACGCCTCCTACTTACTACGCACACACACAAACACCATTAAAAAACGAGCAGAAATGGGGGTAAAAAAAATAGATTGTCAAGCAAATCATTCCAATGCCTTTAAATAGAAACAGGCTTCTCTAAACACTACGCACTTTTAGGAGGGCCCATGTCGTCAACATACTGTTGGATACTTGACATCCTTGAACCGCTCCCAGTTCTTCTTCCCCAATTACCAGCTGTAAGAGAACGGAAGGTGATTTTTTTTTTTAAGTCCACACAATGCACTTTACTCACACACACCAACAGCCAAGAATGAATTTTATTACCAATACACGCTGAACCACTTCGTGTTCTTCTTCCCCAATTACCAGCTGTAAGAGAACGGAAGGTGACTTTTTTTTAAGTCAACACAATGCACTTTACTCACTCACACGAACAGCCAAGAATGAATTTTATTACCAATGCACGCAGGCTATCGTCCATCAAACATACATCCACCATATTTTTGTGAAAACTTATATATCACAACAAGTGAATATTTTGCTGAGGCACTGAAAGTTTGGCTTTTCTGGTTTGTAAGGACAGAACGCTGAAATTTAGGCCTCAAATCGGCACAATGGAACGTCTGTTGTAAACTGCAGAGTGGTTTTATAAAAAATGCTGCACATAATTTTGCCCAGAATTCAATTTATCCGTGAATAAGCATGCTTTTATGTAGCCTGATGCTGGTGGTAGACAAAACACTAGAAAAAACAAATATTGTAAATTTAACCCGTCAGACAGTAGTCGGACGTTTTCAGTGTAAGAGGAACCCACTTCTGTTTAAAATCTGTACAACACCTCTTCAATGAAAGTTTTAGTGGGCTCAATCAGCACTTCATCTAAGGAGTTCAAAACACTGTGGCACCATCTAGTGACAAAAGCTGAAAGCATGGCACTCAACTGAAGGGTGCACTGAAGAATGCAGAATATATGACATGCACTCCTGAAGAAAAACTAACTCTGCCCAATCCGCCTTTTGCGCGAATTTTATGCGCATGAGCGAAGTCGTAGCAGCGAACGACGGAAACACATTGGACGGCGTCAACGGCGTCGCCAGTGCACAGGGGCTGGCGGCGCCGGGCGGCACGGTGACCGCCACAGGCTTGGCAAAACAATGCAAACCACACCTGCCGCGTACGGTTGCCACTCTCTAAGCGTGCCGAGATGCAAGACACGGTTTTTCAGGTTTCCTTCAGCGAGCCGCGACCAACGACATGAAGCTTGAATTAGGGCCACCAAGCGTCAAGATGTGAATGGCCGACCTTAGCAACCGACTGTGTACGCTCGACTGTGGAAAAACATTTCGTTACAGGTATGTATGCATCTAAAGGAAATGTGCATGATGAAAAGTATCTAACGGAGTTTGCACCAAGCCTGTAACCCAGCAGTCATAGCCGCAATGAGCGTTTGTTCGGCGCGTCTGATGACGAGGGGCCGGGTAGCGCAGATATCACAGGTGGCTGTGTACGCCACACCGTAATACTTAGCATGTTTTATCACGACTGCCGCCTGAACAAAAGGAAAAAAAAATTGGCCGTCTGTTGTGATGCACCGCCGTTCGCGAGCCGAGCAGTTGATCTGGTCATGAGGCTCGCGAACGGCAGTGCAGTAAAACGCCGCATTTTTTTCTTGTTAGTCAGGTGGCAGTCACGATAAAACATGCTAAATATTACGGCCTTGCGCACACAGACGCCTGTGATATCTAAGCTACCTAGCCCTTTCGCACATTAAGAAAAGAAACGACAAAATACATCACCTTCAGGCCCCGGCACAACAAAAGCAATCACGCAGCGAAGAAATCCTCATTGCAGCTACCACTGCAGCGTTACAGGCTGGGTGCAAACTTCAGTAGGTACATTTCAGAATGCATATTTCCTTTAGATGCATAGATACCTGTAGTATCTGTGTTTTTGCCGCTCGGAGCAAATGATGCACTTGACACTCTTGCACGACGCACAGTATTTTTTTTTTTTTTTTACCTTAAAGGCTCGCCTCTGTCCGCACCAAAGCATTCGGATTTTGTTCCTTTGGTGTACGCAATCAGATGCACTTTGTTAGGAAGCTTGATAATCGCCGTCTTCGTCCGACCGTTTGCAACGGCAAGGACACCGCCCGGCAAAAATGAGTCTCCTGGAGGGTTCATGCTCGTTCACTTGCAGAGTGGATCGCTCTGGACGTAGAACAGGGTTGGTTCCTGACTGAGATGCACATCTGTGACCAAGTCGTTGATACCGCAGAAATCGCGCCGGAGGCAGAAAGGTTGTGGATCCTTTCACAACAGAATGACCATTCGCTGTGCACTGAGAACCTTTTCACCACTGCGACCACATCCGTTCCGACACCTGAGGGCAAAAAACCGGCTAGAGCGCTGAATCATCCTTAGCCAGAAAAATGCCGTTCGTTTCCTGCAGGGGTGCATTCCGACCAGGATAATAGCTGCACGATTGTAGATGACGCGAGGAGGAAGCGACGCCCATTGCACCACGCCGGCGCCGCGGTGACCGCATTGTGCTCGGTAACTCAAGACAGCTTACGCATATGCGGGGCTCAAAGTCACAGGAGATGATTCCACCTAGCTCTGCAGCATCAACAAAGCCCTGGCTGCTTTGACCTTTGAGATCCCTCTCTCTGTCTCTCTGCCTCCGCGCTTTCTTGTCTGTCAAAAACCTGCACGCTGAGAGCGTCTCATTCTGTCACGTCGAACACGGCCCGCGCTACACGCTTTTACAATACGAAGATAGTATATGCGTGCATCAGGAGTGGATTCTGAAAATGCTGTACACTCCCCCATACTGCGTGAACATGATATACTTCAATCACTCTCTACTTTCTGCCCAGAGGCCAAAAAAGGGGAGAGCTTTCACTTTCTACCTGCGTTGGCGTGGCCTTTTCGTATGGTGCACTTTCGCGTCGTCTGCTACACTGCCGTCCAACGTGGTTCTCGCCCACTCCCGCATGATGGCACCATATCGTCCCGCAAAAGGCGGATTTTGAAAATAACCGATATTTTCCCGAATGTGATCACGTGAGGTACTACAGTGATGTAACAGTGTTCTCAATATGATGTCACCTCAGTTGTTTGTCTTTATGCGATTTTCAAAGTATTCATGCAACTAATTTGAAATGCCGCTGGTGCCTGCTGTACTGTGTCTGCTTCTGTATGCTGTGTGGTGCGGCGTAACAATGTTTCTCAATATCATGTCACGACAGTTGTTTTTTTTTTATGCGATTTTCAAAGTATTCATGCAAACTAATTTGAATTGCCACTGGTGCCTGCTGTAATGCGTCTGTACGCTGTGTGGTGCGGCGTTAGAGAAAGCACCAAATGAAAGGCGCAGCACAGATGCTTGGCAGGACCAACTTCGTACAGTCAAATCTCGATATAACAAAGACTGCGAAACCGCAAAGAGTTGTTCATTTTGAAATGTTGTAGTGAAAAATATGCTATAAGCCAGCAGTCGAACCTAGGTAAAAAAATGACATACCTCGGCAGAAGGCACAATTGTAGGAAAGCAAAGCCTCAAATGAAACTGTTGTACTAACTTCAATGCTGATTTATTTAAAGAAATCAATTGCTTTTCTTCTGCCGAGTGCAGCAAACTACCACGCACTACATTCTATTACTATAGTACATACACCTACTTTCCGCAACACCACACTGGATGCGTGCTTGCACCGAGCGATGAAAGTACAAACTTTGTCCATGTGAAAAAAAGAAAAGAAAAAAAGAACGCCAATGTTCGATACAACCTCATCTTCAGTGCTCTGGAGTTTGAAAATCTTGTCTCAATCTTTCAATATGATCGCGGCATTCGATGGGGCAATGCTAGCTGTCTGGAGGGGGCCGATTCGCTTTTTATCTCCGTCAATTTCTTGCAGTGAAAGCTGCGTTCCTATCTTCCTGGCATTTCGCCGGCTGCAGTCATAGTCACATCTCATACGAACTTCGCAATAAAATCATCCGCAACACACACAAAAAAGAGGGCGGGACTACCCCGCTGCGCAACCAACCATAGGCAAACGACACGCAACGCAGAAAGAAAAAAGGCAGGCAGCTAGGCCTGCTGGCTACTGCATTATAAACCTCAGCTTTGTGGGGGCACTAGGAGCTGGCACTAGATGTGCTGATGATGACAGCTACAGCCCTCGGACCATACACAGAAACGGCAGTTTGTTTCACGCACGAGTTGCGAGCTGATGCGCTTAAGACGATTTTGTAAGACTGATGTTCCTAGATAACAGAAGAAAAAATAAGATACGCACGTTATTCTGAAATAATCGTTATTTTGAAATTCATAATTCTGAAATGGTTTTACCTTAGTAAAAGCAGTTGTTGGGCGAGTTGGTGTTTTCAATGATCCATTTTTATAGCGCCAAACACAGGACAGAGATGAAGAAGGGACACCACGCATTGAAAATATCGAAAATCTGCTGGGGATTATTAAAACATTCGTTAATGTGATGTTCGCAATAATGAGATTAAACATGTATATGCATGAATCGCCTGCTACCTGGTGACATCAGTTCCAGTTATTATACATGACCGGAGACAACTTCGGTGGATGCGATTGGTGTCCACGCTATTTTGATGCAATTTTGACTATAATTAATTAACTAATCAATGTAGAGTCATCAAACTTGTCTTCTAGGTCAATGTTTTCCTCCTCTATCTGATGCAAGCATTCTTTTTGTCTGATCTTTATTATTTCCAACTTAAAGAAAGCATTACGGACACACACTAGCATAGCTGCGAGCATGAGCCTTTAAAGGGGCGATGACAGGCCTGTTCGATGTATTGCCGTTTTATACTTCTGTGAATATTATACAGGTCCGTGATTCTACTCGCAAAGTTTTAGTGCCTAGCGTGCGGCTCATATTATACAAAACCACGATAGAAATCAAAATTGGGAAGCTCCTCCCACTAAGAGCAACCGCCATTTCGAAATGCTCATGCGACGTCACGGAGGATACCCGGCAGAGCGTCGTCTGCAATATCAAAGGATATCTCTTTGTTTTCTTAGGACGATTGACACAGCGGTTGTCCCTCATTCAGAAGTGCTTGGTGACGAGGTTACCACACAAAAGCGATATAGTGAAGGCATGTTCTCTTCAGCATAAGGCACGGTCACAGTCAGTGGGCGGCACAGTTATAGGTTCCTTATCTTATCGACGCACTGAACTTTTGCATTATACCGGCGACGACTCCAGCAAGGCCAACGGTTACTTATCACCGTAGTGTGAAGTTACTTACCCTGTATACAGTAGAGCAGCATGTTCAGGCTCTTTCCAAGACGAGAGTTTTTCTTAAGGTGCAGGTCTTTTAGTCTGAGTGAAAGGTGGGAAGCAGTAGACAATGTAATTTAAGAGTGCACCTCTGAATACGCAAACTGCTCGTGCTCTAACTAATTTCCGGCCGGTCATCCGATCTGTTTTGGTCGGATCGGAGGCCGAGCGAGAATTTGACACCCAATACTCGAGTGAACAGCCTGATGCTGCGCTTGTCTGTAGCTTGCAGAGTTAGAAAAATGAAAACAAGAAGCTACATCTTCTGTTTTTTGTTTGTTGTGTTGTGTTTTATGGTGCATAAGCAACTCAGGCTATCATGCGCCAAGCTCGAGGTATAATATGCTCTTTTTTTTTTTTTTATTAGAAGGAATGAAGTGTTAAGATATCATAGCTTGTTCAGGAAAGATGTTTCTTCTAAGCAACTAAAAACACATGAAATGTCTACAATTGCATTCTCTCCTAGGAGAAGTGTGTTCCCCCTTGTCATCAGTAATGACCTTGGCTAGAAATGTTAATCGGCACGAACTGCCAGCTCATTTAGCGACGAGTAGGCCTAGCGCGAGTATGCACAACGGGTCTAGAGTTTTGGCAATTACGGAGTGCGCATTCACAAGCTTTAGCGGTTGTATGTGGCCATCGAGTGTAGATCTGGCCGTAGCGACCATAAATCCACGACTGCACATAGAGCGGGAAGTGCCGATATATGTGACCCTGTCTATAGCGAGCGCAGCTGGCAGCTGTCAGTGCCACTTGTGTGTATACTCGGCGCAGGCAGGGGACGTAGCATTAACGGTTCTTGCAGCGCAGTTGCAGCTTGTGAACAAATCAAGGTGCAACTGTTGCGAAAACAAGTGGATAGTTTTGGTATTGCTAGCTCAGCTCACATTTTATGCCGTGCGAACGAGGAGCATACATCCAGTCAATTCAAAAGCTATAAACAACAAGCTGGGGGCGCAGTCGTATTCTGCAAATCAGCGCATTCCTGTTGAGTTTAGGGTTCACACACTAAATACTAAATGGTGTATGCTTATGTTGAAACATTCAAGAGTGATTTGCTGGAGAAGCACAAGAAAAACGGAAGGTGAGGCTTGGGAGTCTGTCGCAATCACGGGCGCAGCTGCGGGGGAAGCAAGAAGGAGACGGTAGCGACTGGGAGGCTCTTGGTCGGTGCGGGCATGCAGTGAGGAGCTATCGAATCGCGTTGGGTTTTGCCATGACAGGACTGAAGCGGCAGCACATACTTTTGTGAGCTGGCCGTGGCCAGACTGAACATAGTTTTGCAGAAATGCTTTACAGCCGAAAATAATTCAGTCTAACACGTGCATATATCAGCAAGTCACGAGGTAGCGATTCGTTCAAAAGATTTGGCTGCTCCTCTAATTATGTAACGCATGCTCTCGCGTCGAGGTATACTCGTTTTATATTGACTTTCAGTTTTTGGACCCAAGGAGCGACGGCAATAGCTCAACTATCAGGAACACAATGCTATCCCCTCCCCATTTTCATGGCACATGCACATGTACGGCCGAAGGAAACATTGGACAAGTGCCTTTTTATATGCGGGAGTGCTTGTTGCTAAAAAAAGCTACCTCTCATAACGTAAGAAAAATACGCTTTTGATTGCATACCTTAATTATATGCATGAGTCATCGATTTCAGCCTCCTCAGCAATCACTAGAAGAAACCCAAAACAAGTCCAAGAATCTCTAAGGTTGCGTATTATAATGAAGGCTCCACAATGAAAAGAGGATATGTCAACAAAATATTTTCGCTGAAGAAAAAAAAAACTCAATGACCACCATCTACAACGTGCATGCAAGAGCGAAGCCGGCACCGCTAATAGCAGACGACATGGGGACGTAAATGTTGACGTGACGTCAGCCGCCAATGGTTGCCAGACCAGAAAGCAGATTCCGATATTAATAATCAAAATTAACTTTAAAACTATCTACTGCACGGAATGAGCTCAAATTCCGAGGATTTGTAATATAATGTGTGAGGAGTGAAATGCAATAATCATTTTATGCTGTTGTAGCTGTCATGAGCCCTTTAAAGGCTTTTGCCTTAAAATCGTAAGGCCTTGTTTCTTTCATATTGTAGTGCTTGATGTGTACCATGATGCAGGGCCTTCTCATTCCTACAATAATATCAAGACATATTTTGGGCAGTGTTCAGTCCCTTTACCGTCCCCCAAAAAAACATGAGCAATGCCAAAGAGGAGGACTCCGGAAATTTCAACCCCATGGGGATCTTTAACATGCACCGACATAGCACAGCACATGGGTGCCTTGCTTTTTGCCTCCATCAAAAAACAGCCGCCGTGGCCGGGAATTCATCCTGCATCCTTGGGCACAGAAGTCAAACCCCCTAAATCCCTCCATCAAGCACTACAAGTGTTGCACAAGCATACACACACACACAAAAGAAAGGTGCAACAGAAATTTTTTTGTGGAAAAAAAAAAAAAAAAAATTCGCACGGTTAGGCAAAATGTAAATAAGGTGCATTAAAAACATTTAGCTGGCATTAACCCAGTGAATTTAAGACTTGCAGAACTGGCAAGTCGTTTCAAACGTAAAGTTCTATACATTAAGGCACACAGCTCACGATAAGGCCTTGTGAGGATGGTGGAATGTTGAGCGTTTTGTGCTCGGGCTATAGAAGCTGCCACTGTATTGTCGGAAGAACGCCACCGCACCGGCGGCAGAGGAAAAATGCTGTGCCTATCTAGAGAAGCACGGTATACAACAAATGTAGTATGTTCTCAGGTTAATTTTGAAACAAGCACATGAAAGGTCTTAGTTGTGAAAAATTCTTAGTTTACGTGACACAAATTTCCTTCCACGAATTTGAATAGCTGATGGAAAGTGTGGCGGGAGGCGTGATGAGCTCGCACCACAGACTACTATGGGCTGTTACGTGGTTTTGTAAAAGTGAGAGGTGAAAGCAAGCAGCCTGATGCTCATATGATGTGTAAAAAAGTAGTGAAACAGTACCGGCTACTAAGAACTGCATTAGATGTATGAGCTCCATGAGCTGTTCTTCAGTTTCTGTTACCACAGAAGTGCACACGGAGGATACATGGGGTAGCCGGCAAAAACGTCAAAGTGTGCATCATGTAAACAACTTCACTTACCTTGCATCTCATGGTGCTGTATATCTGCTGCCTCTGCTTCTTTGACATGTCGTTTTTATTTGAAACACATCCAGGTGCAGCCGGCAGGGGCTCCGCGAATGCTATACAGCAAGGAAAAGTATCCGGTTATATTGTTTATGTTTTGCAAATTATTACAAAGAGCTCATACATTTGACCCGCCATCAAAACAATCCACATCTACCGTCCAGTTTAATTCTAGTGCCAGAAGAGTCTACGTGTCATGAATAAGCAGAAATGGTTGTTTGCTGCCTTTTGTGCAGCTCATGTGTAGGAGGTTAACACAAATTTACTGAACATATCATGCGGATGAAAGGCAGTTTTCTTATATGTTATAGGTTATAGTTATAGGTTTCTTATCTTATCGACGCACTGAACTTTCGCATTACACCGGCGACGGAGCCAGCATGGCCAACGATTGCTTATCACCATAGAGTGAAGTTACTTACCCTGTTTAGAGGTCAACACAAATTTATTGAACATATGTGGCACATATAAGGAAACTGCTTTTCATCCAAACAAATACCATATTATTGCAGCAAACACTAAATCTAAACATCAAATGAAAATCGACTTGAACACTGGCAAGACGCATAATTGTATCTGCCTTGATTTCTTCAGAATGCATCCAGACCTTCCTATCGAAAACAATTCACTACTGAGGCAATGCTGATATATAACGTCACATATATATGAAATCTAGATCTATCAGAGAGTAAACGACAGGTAGCAATATTAAGTATTGAAAACATTATACTTTAGAAACTCTCTTTGATGGCCTTGAAATAAGAGCCTTCGCCTGCTTTACCCAAGTATGCATGATCGAATCCCGCTAGCGGCCACCGCTTCTCGATGGAGGCGAAACCCAAGGCACCTATGCATATTTTGATGTCTGAGCACGTAAAACGCATGGGGAGGAAATCATGAGCACTGCACTGTCCCGTCCCTCAGATTCTGTCACTTTGGTACGTTAAACCCTCTGAACCAAACCAAGCCTTTATTCTTTCCCATTAAGCATTTGTTGCTTGTTGCTCATTGTCCTATTCCTGTTATGACTTGGGCCAGAACATATGCTTCTATACGTGCTGCTCTATACATGACTGCAATAGGCCAAGAACATTAAAAGGTGGAATGCAGGGCTTCAATCCATAGATTAAATGCAAAGCAATGGTGGCTTTACTTAAAGAGCTTGAAAATGAGAACAAAGCTAAAACTTTTTTACTCGTTTCAGAAAAATTTGTTATCGGCTTACCTGCATCCTCTGCAATTGCAGGGTGTCTACCAAACTGCTGTTTACAAATTCCCTGAGTGCATTTGTAAAATTCCCTGAGTGACACTGTACTTTGTTTTATGCTAAAAAATGGGCTGACACAATGTTGCCTGATGCTATCCCTCTCCAGTTAGCTTGTTAAGGGGGGACTGACTTTTAAAGCTATTTTTCTTAAATTTTCACCAAATTTTCACCAACATGGCGCTCAGTCTCTACCTCGCGAGCTCCGAGTCCCTCAAGATCACTTCTTCCTCCTCATCCTTCTGCTTGCCGATTCCTATATGAATCTGCAACACGCTCTGCACCCTGAGATGAGAGGTATCTCGAAGACCACCAACGCAGCTGCAGGGGAAGCAAGATGGAGACGTTAGCGACTGGGAGGCTCTTGGTCGGTGCGGGCATGCAGTGAGGAGCTATCGAATCGCGTTGGGTTTTGCAGCGACCCCCACTTCTTTCCTCGTATTCTTTGGTTGCTGCGCACGTGTTCCTGCTACGCTCCGGTTGCCAAAGCGCCGGCTCGAACTAGGCGGCTGAAAAGGGAGCAGAGCTGGGTTACGAGGCCAACGCGGCTGACGCCGACAGACACGCAAAACCCAGCAACGGGCGCCAAAGAGCTGTGCTCTAAAAAATAACCACACAACAAAAATAAAAAGCCTGCGCACGTGTTCCTGCGACAATATCCTGATTGTTTCTTGCACCAATTTCAAATATGTCACCATTTTTCAAACTGGCCAATTAGTTCAAAAGATAAATGAAATTATTTGTTCATAACCTGCAAAAACAATGAAAAAAACTGCCCACGATTACATTACTTATTAATGCGAAATTTGAGAGCAGCTCATCAGCTGTTTCACCTTTTCAAAAGATTGAGGGAAAGATTTCGAGCAAGACGCAAATGTACAATTACAGGCAACCTTTTTTTTATTTTTCACGTGCATTCCTTCAAAAAACACTCCACTAACAATTTATGCAGTCATAAAAGAAGCTTTACGGTCAGAAAATCGAAGAGAGCAATTGAGTTATCGGGAGGTTGCGGGAGGCAGCGCATGGGCCCGTTGTACAGATAGAGGGCGCTGACGCCGCTAGCGAGTGAAGCGAGAGAGAATGGGATGCAGGCACCGTGATCCGCTGATAGCCAGCCGACGTCTCGGCAAGCGGAGAGCACCCTCGCCACCACGCAAGAACAGGGGGCAACCCCCTCCTCCTTTTTCTGCATGGCGGCGACAGCGTTCAACACAGTCTACACAGTTACGGCGGCGTGATCCCTCGTCTCTGAGGAAACAGATGAATGTGCCGAACCCCTCTTTCATCATCCCCAACAAGAACCACCCTCTCTCTCTCTACGCAGTCACGTTGTCTTGACTCGCTAGCGACGTCAGCGGCATCAATCAGTCGCCGCTATCTCTTCGCCGCCCAGGCAGCGACCTCCCCCCCCTCCTTTCCTCGTATTCTCCGGTTGCTGCGCACGTGTTCTATCGACGCTCCGATTGCCAAAGCGCCGGCTCGAACTGGGGGGCTGAAAAGGGAGCGGAGCTGGGTTACGAGGCCAATGCGGCTGACGCCGACAGACACGCAAAACCCAGGAACGGGCGCCAATGAGCTAGCTGTGCCCTAAAAAATAACCACACAACAAAAATAAAAAGTCAACGAACCTTCGAACAGCCTGAAAAATTGGCTACCGCTGTTTCACAGACTCTGGAAGAGAAGGCCAGTGCGCAGGAAAAGAGCATGGTGGAAACCGAGGGTTGCATCAACGTGTTATGCTGCGTTGTGCTAGTGTTTGTGCACGAGTATTGTCAGTGTTGACTTCAAGGATGTGTGTCTAGAACTTCGAGCTGTGCAATGAAATCACCTGGACAAAAGCAAGTGGTGTCAAAGATGATACCAGCAGGGGTGGTGCTCTGGTCGCAGTTAACAGAACCTGAACCCCTGGACGTCGTTGCAGAGTTCCGGAAGCAAGGCATGCCAACGGCTACAGGAAACCTACCCAGGTGGTTGAGCAGTACATACTCCTATATGTAGTTTAGAAGAACGCTCGAAAGAACTTGGACAGAATGTAGGCTATGGAGTGATTTGAGTCTGTGCTGCACGCCTCTTATGGATCAACCTTGTTCTGCAGTGTTGGTGGTCTTCGAGATACCTCTCATCTCAGGGTGCAGAGCGTGTTGCAGATTCGCATAGGAATCGGCAAGCAGAAGGATGAGGAGGAAGAAGTGATCTTGAGGGACTCGGAGCGCGCGAGGTAGAGACTGAGCGCCATGTTAGAAGATTGAGAGTCGTGGGAATAGCTGGGATTAAATGCAGTGAGAGGCGTCCTGGTGTTCGCCCTGCTTCTTCTACAACATCTACTAAGAGAGCCCACACACTCCAGAGCACGACGCCTCCTACTTACTACGCACACACACAAACACCATTAAAAAACGAGCAGAAATGGGGGTAAAACAAATAGATTGTCAAGCAAATCATTCCAATGCTTTTAAATAGAAACAGGCTTCTCTAAACACTACGCACTTTTAGGAGGGCCCATGTCGTCAACATACTGTTGGATACTTGACATCCTTGAACCGCTCCCAGTTCTTCTTCCCCAATTACCAGCTGTAAGAGAACGGAAGGTGATTTTTTTTTTTTAAGTCCACACAATGCACTTTACTCACACACATGAACAGCCAAGAATGAATTTTATTACCAATACACGCTGAACCACTTCGTGCTCTTCTTCCCCAATTACCAGCTGTAAGAGAACGGAAGGTGACTTTTTTTTTTTTAAGTCAACACAATGCACTTTACTCACACACATGAACAGCCAAGAATGAATTTTATTACCAATGCACGCAGACTATCGTCCATCAAACATACATCCACCATATTTTTGTGAAAACTTATATATCACAACAAGTGAATATTTTGCTGAGGCACTGAAAGTTTGGCTTTTCTGGTTTGTAAGGACAGAACACTGAAATTTAGGCCTCAAATCGGCACAATGGAACGTCTGTTGTAAACTGCAGAGTGGTTTTATAAAAAATGCTGCACATAATTTTGCCCAGAATTCAATTTATCCGTGAATAAGCATGCTTTTATGTAGCCTGATGCTGGTGGTAGACAAAACACTAGAAAAAACAAATATTGTAAATTTAACCCGTCAGACGTTTTCAGTGTAAGAGGAACCCACTTCTGTTTAAAATCTGTACAACACCTCTTCAATGAAAGTTTTAGTGGGCTCAATCAGCACTTCATCTAAGGAGTTCAAAACAGTGTGGCACCATCTAGTGACAAAAGCTGAAAGCATGGCACTCAACTGAAGGGTGCACTGAAGAATGCAGAATATATGACATGCACTCCTGAAGAAAAACTAACTCTGCCCAATCCGCCTTTTGCGCAAATTTTATGCGCATGAGCGAAGTCGTAGCAGCGAACGACGGAAACACATTGGACGGCGTCAACGGCGTCGCCAGTGCACAGGGGCTGGCGGCGCCGGGCGGCACGGTGACCGCCACAGGCTTGGCAAAACAATGCAAACCACACCTGCCGCGAACGGTTGCCAATCTCTAAGCGTGCCGAATTGCAAGACACGGTTTTTCAGGTTTCCTTCAGCGAGCCGCGACCAACGACATGAAGCTTGAATTAGGGCCACCAAGCGTCAAGATGTGAATGGCCGACCTTAGCAACCGACTGCGTACGCTCGACTGTGGAAAAACATTTCGTTACAGGTATGTATGCATCTAAAGGAAATGTGCATGATGAAAAGTATCTAACGGAGTTTGCCCCAAGCCTGTAACCCAGCAGTCATAGCCGCAATGAGCATTTGTTCGGCGCGTCTGATGACAAGGGGCCGGGTAGCGCAGATATCACAGGTGGCTGTGTACGCCACACCGTAATATTTAGCATGTTTTATCACGACTGCCGCCTGACCAAAAGGAAAAAAAAATTGGCCGTCTGTTGCGATGCACCGCCGTTCGCGAGCCGAGCAGTTGATCTGGTCATGAGGCTCGCGAACGGCAGTGCATTAAAACGCCGCATTTTTTTCTTGTTAGTCAGGTGGCAGTCACGATAAAACATGCTAAATATTACGGCCTTGCGCACACAGCCGCCTGTGATATCTAAGCTACCTAGCCCTTTCGCACATTAAGAAAAGAAACGACAAAATACATCACCTTCAGGCCCCGGCACAACTAAAGCAATCACGCACCGAAGAAATCCTCATTGCAGCTACCACTGCTGCGTTACAGGCTGGGTGCAAACTTCAGTAGGTGCATTTCAAAATGCATATTTCCTTTAGATGCATAGATACCTGTAGTATCTGTGTTTTTGCCGCTCGGAGCAAATGATGCACTTGACACTCTTGCACGACGCACAGTATTTTTTTTTTTTTTTTACCTTAAAGGCTCGCCTCCGTCCACACCAAAGCATTCGGATTTTGTTCCTTTGGTGTGCGCAATCATATGCACTTTGTTAGGAAGCTTGATAATCGCCGTCTTCGTCCGACCGTTTGCAACGGCAAGGACACCGCCCGGCACAAATGAGTCTCCTGGAGGGTTCATGCTCGTTCACTTGCAGAGTGGATCGCTCTGGACGTAGAACAGGGTTGGTTCCTGACTGAGATGCGCATCTGATATGTAGGAGATGCACATGTGTCACCAAGTCGATACCGCAGAAATCGCGGCGGAGGCAGAAAGGTTGTGAATCCTTTCACAACAGAATGACCATTCGCTGTGCACTGAGAACCTTTTCACCACTGCGACCACATCCGTTCCGACTCCCGAGGGCAGAAACCGGCTAGAGCCCTGAATCATCCTTAGCCAGAAAAATGCCGTTCGTTTCCTGCAGGTGTGCATTCTGGCCAGGACAATAGCTGCACGATTGTAGATGACGCGAGGAGGAAGCGACGCCCATTGCACCATGCCAAAGTCACAGGAGACGATTCCACCTAGCTCTGCAGCATCAACAAAGCCCTGGCTGCTTTGGCCTTTGAGATCCCTCTCTCTGTCTCTCTGCCTCCGCGCTCTCCTGTCTGTCGAAAACCTGCACGCTGAGAGCGTCCCATTCTGTCACGTCGAACACGGCCCGCGCTACACGCTTTTACAATACGAAGATAGTATATGCGTGCATTATGAGTGGATTCATGGATCACTGCCTTGTCGTGGCGGAGGGGCTTGCGAAACTCGATGAAGTCGTGAGCTCTGCTGTGTAGGGCCACCCAAGAAGACAGGTCACGGCAGAGAGTTCTGACAAAATGTGATTCACTGGAGAAGGTAATGGCAACCCACTCCAGTATTTCCTGCCAAGAAAACCCTATGGCCAGTCACAATACCATTATCGATATGGCGCCGGAAGATGAGCCCCCCAGGTTGGAAGGCGTCCCACATGTTACTGGGGATGAACAAAGGGCGATTCCTAGTAGCTCCAGGACGAATGAAGCGGCTGGGCTAAAGCCAAAAGGATGCTCAGTTGTGGATGTGTCGGGAAGCGACCGGAAAGTCCGATGTTGCAAGGAGATATATCACATAGCAACATGGAATGTAAGATCTATGACGCAAGGTAAACTGGATATCGTCAAGCGAGAAATGGACAGATTGAACATTGATATCTTGGGTATCAGCGAACTCAAGTGGACCGGAATGGGAGAATTTAACTCCGGCGACCATTATGTCTTTTATTGTGGGCACGAATCCAAGAGAAGGAATGGGGTCGCTCTCATAGTAAACAGAAGAATGGGCAAAGCAGTGCTAGGGTACAACCCCAAAAACGACCGAATGATTTCACTTCGGATCCAAGGTCACCCTTTCAACATAACAGTTATCCAAGTCTATGCACTGACCACTGCTGCTGAAGAAGCGCTGAAGAAGCTGACGTTGAGAGATTTTATGCGGACCTACAATGCCTTTTAGACCGCACCCCATCATCAGACGTCGTTTTTCTCATAGGAGACTGGAATGCTAAAGTCGGGAGTGAAGAAATATCCGGAATTACAGGCAAGTTCGGTCTTGGTGAGCCAAATGAAGCTGGGCAGAGGCTAGTAGAGTTCTGTCAAGAAAACAACCTGACCATAGCGAATACTCATTTTCAACAGCACAAGAGGCGCCTGTACACATGGATTTCACCGGACGGTCTGTACAGGAATCAGATCGATTATATTATTTGCCGGCAGAGATGGAGAAGCGCTATACAAGCAGTAAAAACAAGGCCTGGGGCCAATTGTGGCACCGATCATCAGCTTCTTGTTGCCAAAATTAAGCTTCGATTGAGGAAAACGCAGAAAACTAGAAGGCCTTTCAGGTATGATCTGGATCAGATTCCATTAGAATATGCTGTGGAAGTGAGGAATCGATTTCAAGAATTAGATCTAACCCTAAAAGAGCCCAAAGAGATGTGGACTGATGTTCGTGATATAATACAAGAAGTTGCTACTAAGGTAGTTCCAAAGCAAAAGAAATGCAAAAAAGCAAACTGGTTATCTGAAGAGGCTTTGCAAATAGCTGAGGAAAGGAGGATGGCAAAAGGTATGGGGGAAAGAGAAAGATACAAGGTTCTCAATGCGGATTTTCAGAAAATAGCAAGGAGAGATAAGAATGCCTTCCTGAACATAGTGTCAAGCAGTTGAGGACAACAGCCAATTAAGGAACACAAGAGCTCTGTATAAGACAATCAAAGATATCAAAGGAAGCTTCTGTGCTAAGCTGGGCGTGATAAAGGACAAACGAGGCAAGGACCTCACTGAAGCCTCAGAGATGAAGAAGAGGTGGCAGGAATACACAGAAGAACTGTACAAGAAGGATCCGGATGTGCAAACCCAACATAAGCTGGTTGTGATTACTGATCTCGAGCCGGGCATCCTGAAGAGTGAAGTTGAACGAGCCTTAGCCAGCCTTGCCAAGAACAAAGCTAGCGGAATTGATGGTATTCCAGCTGAGTTGCTTCAAAACCTCAACCACGACGCTGTTAACACACTGCATACATTATGTCAAAAGATTTGGACAACCCTGCAGTGGCCACAGGATTGGAGGAGGTCAGTTTACATCCCCATTCCAAAGAAAGGCAGTGCCAAAGATTGTTCCAACTACCGCACGATCGCGCTTATTTCGCATGCTAGCAAGGTGATGTTAAAAATCCTCCAAGGTAGGCTGCAGCAGTATGTGGATCGGGAGCTTCCGGACGTGCAAGCTGCGTTTCGCAAGGGCAGAGGAACTAGAGACCAAATTGCCAACCTTCGCTGGATCATGGAAAAAGCAAGAGTTCCAGAAACCGATTTACTTCTGCTTTATTGATTGTGGCAAGCTCTCCAAGAGATGGGAGTTCCAATTCACCTCATCTGTCTCCTCAGGAACCTTTATGAAGGGCAAGAGGCCACAGTCAGAACTGGGCATGGTCTTACTGATTGGTTTCCGATTGAGAAAGGGGTGAGGCAAGGCTGCATACTGTCGCCCTGCCTATTTAACCTATATGCAGAGTGCATCATGAGAAAGGCCGGTCTGGACGAGTCTTCAGCTGGAAAACGTATCAACAACCTTAGATATGCGGATGATACCACTTTAATGGCAGAAAGTGAAGTGGAACTCAAGAGACTTCTGATGCGCGTACAAGAAGAGAGTGAGAAGTTTGGGCTTAAACTGAACATTAAAGAGACGAAGATCATGGCGTCTTGCCCTATCAAGTCCTGGAGCATCAATGGACAAGAAGTGGAAGCTGTGACAGATTTTCTGTTCTTGGGCGCCAAGATTACCTCGGAAGGAGACTGCAGCCATGAAATTAGGAGACGCCTGCTTCTGGGAAAGAGAGCAATGGTTAGCCTTGACCACCTAGTAAAGAGCAGAGACATTAGTCTGCCAACCAAGATCCGTATAACCCGTGCTATGGTCTTTCCAGTTGTGATGTATGGATGCGAGAGTTGGACTGTGAAAAAGGCTGACCGCCGAAGAATTGACGCGTTTGAATTGTGGTGCTGGCGAAGACTCTTAAGAGTTCCTTGGACTGCCAGAAGATCAAATCAGTCGATATTGTCGACCATAAACCCTGACTGCTCATTGGAGGGTCAAATTCTAAAGTTAAAGCTCAGCTACTTTGGTCATCTGATGAGAAGAGAGGAGTCGCTGGAGAAAGATTTGATGTTGGGAAAGGTTGAGGGTCGTCGGAGAAGGGGTAGGCAGCGAACGCGATGGTTAGATGGCATTCTCGAGGCATTGCAGATGAAGCTATGTGATGTTAAGAAGATAGTGAGAGACCGGAAAGCGTGGCGTGACATGGTCCATAGGGTCACGAAGAGTCGGACACGACTGAACGCCTGAACTGAACTGATTGAGTGGATTGTGAAAATGCTGTACATTCCCCCATACTGCGTGAACATGATATACTTCAATCACTCTCTACTTTCTGCCCCGAGGCCAAAAAAGGGGGGAGTTTCACTTTCTACCTGCGTTGGAGTGGCCTTTTCGTTTGGTGCACTTTCGCGTCGTCTGCTACACTGCCGTCCAATGTGTTTCTCGCCCACTCCCCCATGATGGCACCATATCGTCCCGCAAAAGGCGGATTTTGAAAATAACTGATATTTTCCCGAATGTGATCACGTGAGGTACTACAGTGATGTAACAGTGTTCTCAATATGACGTCACCTCAGTTGTTTGTCTTTATGCAATTTTCAAAGTATTCATGCAACTAATTTGAAATGCCACTGGTGCCTGCTGTACTGCGTCTGCTTCTGTATGTTGTGGGGTGCGGCGTTAGAGAAAGCGCCAAATGAAAGGCGCAGCACAGATGCTTGGCAGGACCAACTTCGTACAGTCAAATCTCGATATAACAAACACTGCGAAACTGCAAAGAATTGAAATGTTGTAATGAAAAATATGCTACAAAAGCCAGCAGTCAAAGCTAGGTAAAAAAATGGCATACCTTGGCAGTAGGCACAATTGTAGGAAAGCAAAGCCTCAAATGAAACTGTTGTACTAACTTCAATGCTGATTTATTTAAAGAAATCAATTGCTTTTCTTCTGCCGAGTGCCGCAAACTACCACGCACTACATTCTATTACTATAGTACATACACCTACTTTCCGCAACACCTCACTGGATGCGTGCTTGCACCGAGCGATGAAAGTACAAACTTTGTCCATGTGAAAAAAAGAAAAGAAAAAAAAATGCCAATGTTCGATATAACCTCATCTTTAGTGCTCAGAATTTTGAAAATCTTGTCTCAATCTTTCAATATGATCGCGGCATGCGATGGGGCAATGCTAGCTGTCTGCAGGGGCCGATTCTCTTTTTCTCTCCGTCAATTTCTTGCAGTGAAAGCTGCGTTCCTACCTTCCTGACATTTCGCCGGCTGCAGTCATAGTCACATCTCATACGAACTTCGCAATAAAATCATCCGCGACACACACAAAAAAGAGGGCGGGACTACCTCGCTGCGCAACCGACCATAGGCAAACTGCACGCAACGCAGAAAGAAAAAGGGCAGGCAGCTAGGCCTGCTGGCTACTGCATTATAAACCTCAGCTTTGCGGGGGCACTAGGAGCTGGCACTAGATTTGCTGATGATGACAGCTACAGCCCTCGGACCATACACAGAAATGGCAGTTTGTTTAAAGCACGAGTTGCGAGCTGATGCAGGGATGGTGCTACGGAGTGATTTGAGTCTGTGCTGCACGCCTCTTATGGATCAACCTTGTTCTGCAGTGTTGGTGGTCTTCGAGATACCTCTCATCTCAGGGTGCAGAGCGTGTTGCAGATTCGCATAGGAATCGGCAAGCAGAAGGATGAGGAGGAAGAAGTGATCTTGAGGGACTCGGAGCGCGCGAGGTAGAGACTGAGCGCCATGTTGGAAGATTGAGAGTCGAGGAAATAGCTGGGATTAAATGCAGTGAGAGGCGTCCTGGTGTTCGCCCTGCTTCTTCTACAACATCTACTAAGAGAGCCCACACACTCCAGAGCACGACGCCTCCTACTTACTACGCACACACACAAACACCATTAAAAAACGAGCAGAAATGGGGGTAAAAAAAATAGATTGTCAAGCAAATCATTCCAATGCCTTTAAATAGAAACAGGCTTCTCTAAACACTACGCACTTTTAGGAGGGCCCATGTCGTCAACATACTGTTGGATACTTGACATCCTTGAACCGCTCCCAGTTCTTCTTCCCCAATTACCAGCTGTAAGAGAACGGAAGGTGATTTTTTTTTTTTAAGTCCACACAATGCACTTTACTCACACACACCAACAGCCAAGAATGAATTTTATTACCAATACACGCTGAACCACTTCGTGTTCTTCTTCCCCAATTACCAGCTGTAAGAGAACGGAAGGTGACTTTTTTTTAAGTCAACACAATGCACTTTACTCACTCACACGAACAGCCAAGAATGAATTTTATTACCAATGCACGCAGGCTATCGTCCATCAAACATACATCCACCATATTTTTGTGAAAACTTATATATCACAACAAGTGAATATTTTGCTGAGGCACTGAAAGTTTGGCTTTTCTGGTTTGTAAGGACAGAACGCTGAAATTTAGGCCTCAAATCGGCACAATGGAACGTCTGTTGTAAACTGCAGAGTGGTTTTATAAAAAATGCTGCACATAATTTTGCCCAGAATTCAATTTATCCGTGAATAAGCATGCTTTTATGTAGCCTGATGCTGGTGGTAGACAAAACACTAGAAAAAACAAATATTGTAAATTTAACCCGTCAGACAGTAGTCGGACGTTTTCAGTGTAAGAGGAACCCACTTCTGTTTAAAATCTGTACAACACCTCTTCAATGAAAGTTTTAGTGGGCTCAATCAGCACTTCATCTAAGGAGTTCAAAACACTGTGGCACCATCTAGTGACAAAAGCTGAAAGCATGGCACTCAACTGAAGGGTGCACTGAAGAATGCAGAATATATGACATGCACTCCTGAAGAAAAACTAACTCTGCCCAATCCGCCTTTTGCGCGAATTTTATGCGCATGAGCGAAGTCGTAGCAGCGAACGACGGAAACACATTGGACGGCGTCAACGGCGTCGCCAGTGCACAGGGGCTGGCGGCGCCGGGCGGCACGGTGACCGCCACAGGCTTGGCAAAACAATGCAAACCACACCTGCCGCGTACGGTTGCCACTCTCTAAGCGTGCCGAATTGCAAGACACGGTTTTTCAGGTTTCCTTCAGCGAGCCGCGACCAACGACATGAAGCTTGAATTAGGGCCACCAAGCGTCAAGATGTGAATGGCCGACCTTAGCAACCGACTGCGTACGCTCGACTGTGGAAAAACATTTCGTTACAGGTATGTATGCATCTAAAGGAAATGTGCATGATGAAAAGTATCTAACGGAGTTTGCACCAAGCCTGTAACCTAGCAGTCATAGCCGCAATGAGCATTTGTTCGGCGCGTCTGATGACGAGGGGCCGGGTAGCGCAGATATCACAGGTGGCTGTGTACGCCACACCGTAATACTTAGCATGTTTTATCACGACTGCCGCCTGACCAAAAGGAAAAAAAAATTGGCCGTCTGTTGTGATGCACCGCCGTTCGCGAGCCGAGCAGTTGATCTCGTCATGAGGCTCGCGAACGGCAGTGCATTAAAACGCCGCATTTTTTTCTTGTTAGTCAGGTGGCAGTCACGATAAAACATGCTAAATATTACGGCCTTGCGCACACAGCCGCCTGTGATATCTAAGCTACCTAGCCCTTTCGCACATTAAGAAAAGAAACGACAAAATACATCACCTTCAGGCCCCGGCACAACTAAAGCAATCACGCACCGAAGAAATCCTCATTGCAGCTACCACTGCTGCGTTACAGGCTGGGTGCAAACTTCAGTAGGTACATTTCAAAATGCATATTTCCTTTAGATGCATAGATACCTGTAGTATCTGTGTTTTTGCCGCTCGGAGCAAATGATGCACTTGACACTCTTGCACGACGCACAGTATTTTTTTTTTTTTTTTACCTTAAAGGCTCGCCTCTGTCCGCACCAAAGCATTCGGATTTTGTTCCTTTGGTGTACGCAATCAGATGCACTTTGTTAGGAAGCTTAATAATCGCCGTCTTCGTCCGACCGTTTGCAACGGCAAGGACACCGCCCGGCAAAAATGAGTCTCCTGGAGGGTTCATGCTCGTTCACTTGCAGAGTGGATCGCTCTGGACGTAGAACAGGGTTGGTTCCTGACTGAGATGCACATGTGTGACCAAGTCGTTGATACCGCAGAAATCGCGCCGGAGGCAGAAAGGTTGTGGATCCTTTCACAACAGAATGACCATTCGCTGTGCACTGAGAACCTTTTCACCACTGCGACCACATCCGTTCCGACACCTGAGGGCAGAAACCGGCTAGAGCGCTGAATCATCCTTAGCCAGAAAAATGCCGTTCGTTTCCTGCAGGGGTGCATTCCGACCAGGATAATAGCTGCACGATTGTAGATGACGCGAGGAGGAAGCGACGCCCATTGCACCACGCCGGCGCCGCGGTGACCGCATTGTGCTCGGTAACTCAAGACAGCTTACGCATATGCGGGGCTCAAAGTCACAGGAGATGATTCCACCTAGCTCTGCAGCATCAACAAAGCCCTGGCTGCTTTGACCTTTGAGATCCCTCTCTCTGTCTCTCTGCCTCCGCGCTTTCTTGTCTGCCAAAAACCTGCACGCTGAGAGCGTCTCATTCTGTCACGTCGAACACGGCCCGCGCTACACGGTTTTACAATACGAAGATAGTATATGCGTGCATCAGGAGTGGATTCTGAAAATGCTGTACACTCCCCCATACTGCGTGAACATGATATACTTTAATCACTCTCTACTTTCTGCCCAGAGGCCAAAAAAGGGGGGAGCTTTCACTTTCTACCTGCGTTGGCGTGGCCTTTTCGTATGGTGCACTTTCGCGTCGTCTGCTACACTGCCGTCCAATGTGTTTCTCGCCCACTCCCGCATGATGGCACCATATCGTCCCGCAAAAGGCGGATTTTGAAAATAACCGATATTTTCCCGAATGTGATCACGTGAGGTACTACAGTGATGTAACAGTGTTCTCAATATGATGTCACCTCAGTTGTTTGTCTTTATGCGATTTTCAAAGTATTCATGCAACTAATTTGAAATGCCGCTGGTGCCTGCTGTACTGTGTCTGCTTCTGTATGCTGTGTGGTGCGGCGTAACAATGTTTCTCAATATCATGTCACGACAGTTGTTTTTTTTTTTTATGCGATTTTCAAAGTATTCATGCAAACTAATTTGAATTGCCACTGGTGCCTGCTGTAATGCGTCTGTACGCTGTGTGGTGCGGCGTTAGAGAAAGCACCAAATGAAAGGCGCAGCACAGATGCTTGGCAGGACCAACTTCGTACAGTCAAATCTCGATATAACAAAGACTGCGAAACCGCAAAGAGTTGTTCATTTTGAAATGTTGTAGTGAAAAATATGCTATAAGCCAGCAGTCGAACCTAGGTAAAAAATGACATACCTCGGCAGAAGGCACAATTGTAGGAAAGCAAAGCCTCAAATGAAACTGTTGTACTAACTTCAATGCTGATTTATTTATAGAAATCAATTGCTTTTCTTCTGCCGAGTGCAGCAAACTACCACGCACTACATTCTATTACTATAGTACATACACCTACTTTCCGCAACACCACACTGGATGCGTGCTTGCACCGAGCGATGAAAGTACAAACTTTGTCCATGTGAAAAAAAAGAAAAGAAAAAAAGAACGCCAATGTTCAATACAACCTCATCTTCAGTGCTCTGGAGTTTGAAAATCTTGTCTCAATCTTTCAATATGATCGCGGCATTCGATGGGGCAATGCTAGCTGTCTGGAGGGGGCCGATTCGCTTTTTATCTCCGTCAATTTCTTGCAGTGAAAGCTGCGTTCCTATCTTCCTGGCATTTCGCCGGCTGCAGTCATAGTCACATCTCATACGAACTTCGCAATAAAATCATCCGCGACACACACAAAAAAGAGGGCGGGGCTACCCCGCTGCGCAACCAACCATAGGCAAACGACACGCAACGCAGAAAGAAAAAAGGCAGGCAGCTAGGCCTGCTGGCTACTGCATTATAAACCTCAGCTTTGTGGGGGCACTAGGAGCTGGCACTAGATGTGCTGATGATGACAGCTACAGCCCTCGGACCATACACAGAAACGGCAGTTTGTTTCACGCACGAGTTGCGAGCTGATGCGCTTAAGACGATTTTGTAAGACTGATGTTCCTAGATAACAGAAGAAAAAATAAGATACGCACGTTATTCTGAAATAATCGTTATTTTGAAATTCATAATTCTGAAATGGTTTTACCTTAGTAAAAGCAGTTGTTGGGCGAGTTGGTGTTTTCAATGATCCATTTTTATAGCGCCAAACACAGGACAGAGATGAAGAAGGGACACCACGCATTGAAAATATCGAAAATCTGCTGGGGATTATTAAAACATTCGTTAATGTGATGTTCGCAATAATGAGATTAAACATGTATATGCATGAATCGCCTGCTACCTGGTGACATCAGTTCCAGTTATTATACATGACCGGAGACAATTTCGGTGGATGCGATTGGTGTCCACGCTATTTTGATGCAATTTTGACTATAACTAATTAACTAATCAATGTAGAGTCATCAAACTTGTCTTCTAGGTCAATGTTTTCCTCCTCTATCTGATGCAAGCATTCTTTTTGTCTGATCTTTATTATTTCCAACTTAAAGAAAGCATTACGGACACACACTAGCATAGCTGCGAGCATGAGCCTTTAAAGGGGCGATGACAGGCCTGTTCGATGTATTGCCGTTTTATACTTCTGTGAATATTATACAGGTCCGTGATTCTACTCGCAAAGTTTTAGTGCCTAGCGTGCGGCTTAGTACCTAGCGTGCGGCTCATATTATACAAAACCGCGATAGAAATCAAAATTGGGAAGCTCCTCCCACTAAGAGCAACCGCCATTTCGAAATGCTCATGCGACGCCACGGAGGATACCCGGCAGAGCGTCGTCTGCAATATCAAAGGATATCTCTTTGTTTTCTTAGGACGATTGACACAGCGGTTGTCCCTCATTCAGAAGTGCTTGGTGACGATGTTACCGCACAAAAGCGATATAGTGAAGGCATGTTCTCTTCAGCATAAGGCACGGTCACAGTCAGTGGGCGGCACAGTTATAGGTTCCTTATCTTATCGACGCACTGAACTTTTGCATTATACCGGCGACGACTCCAGCAAGGCCAACGGTTACTTATCACCGTAGTGTGAAGTTACTTACCCTGTATACAGTAGAGCAGCATGTTCAGGCTCTTTCCAAGACGAGAGTTTTTCTTAAGGTGCAGGTCTTTTAGTCTGAGTGAAAGGTGGGAAGCAGTAGACAATGTAATTTAAGAGTGCACCTCTGAATACGCAAACTGCTCGTGCTCTAACTAATTTCCGGCCGGTCATCCGATCTGTTTTGGTCGGATCGGAGGCCGAGCGAGAATTTGACACCCAATACTCGAGTGAACAGCCTGATGCTGCGCTTGTCTGTAGCTTGCAGAGTTAGAAAAATGAAAACAAGAAGCTACATCTTCTGTTTTTTGTTTGTTGTGTTGTGTTTTATGGTGCATAAGCAACTCAGGCTATCATGCGCCAAGCTCGAGGTATAATATGCTTTTTTTTTTTTTTATTAGAAAGAATGAAGTGTTAAGATATCATAGCTTGTTCAGGAAAGATGTTTCTTCTAAGCAACTAAAAACACATGAAATGTCTACAATTGCATTCTCTCCTAGGAGAAGTGTGTTCCCCCTTGTCATCAGTAATGACCTTGGCTAGAAATGTTAATCGGCACGAACTGCCAGCTCATTTAGCGACGAGTAGGCCTAGCGCGAGTATGCACAACGGGTCTAGAGTTTTGGCAATTACGGAGTGCGCATTCACAAGCTTTAGCGGTTGTATGTGGCCATCGAGTGTAGATCTGGCCGTAGCGACCATAAATCCACGACTGCACATAGAGCGGGAAGTGCCGATATATGTGACCCTGTCTATAGCGAGCGCAGCTGGCAGCTGTCAGTGCCACTTGTGTGTATACTCGGCGCAGGCAGGGGACGTAGCATTAACGGTTCTTGCAGCGCAGTTGCAGCTTGTGAACAAATCAAGGTGCAACTGTTGCGAAAACAAGTGGATAGTTTTGGTATTGCTAGCTCAGCTCACATTTTATGCCGTGCGAACGAGGAGCATACATCCAGTCAATTCAAAAGCTATAAACAACAAGCTGGGGGCGCAGTCGTATTCTGCAAATCAGCGCATTCCTGTTGAGTTTAGGGTTCACACACTAAATACTAAATGGTGTATGCTTATGTTGAAACATTCAAGAGTGATTTGCTGGAGAAGCACAAGAAAAACGGAAGGTGAGGCTTGGGAGTCTGTCGCAATCACGGGCGCAGCTGCGGGGGAAGCAAGAAGGAGACGGTAGCGACTGGGAGGCTCTTGGTCGGTGCGGGCATGCAGTGAGGAGCTATCGAATCGCGTTGGGTTTTGCCATGACAGGACTGAAGCGGCAGCACATACTTTTGTGAGCTGGCCGTGGCCAGACTGAACATAGTTTTGCAGAAATGCTTTACAGCCGAAAATAATTCAGTCTAACACGTGCATATATCAGCAAGTCACGAGGTAGCGATTCGTTCAAAAGATTTGGCTGCTCCTCTAATTATGTAACGCATGCTCTCGCGTCGAGGTATACTCGTTTTATATTGACTTTCAGTTTTTGGACCCAAGGAGCGACGGCAATAGCTCAACAATCAGGAACACAATGCTATCCCCTCCCCATTTTCACGGCACATGCACATGTATACTCGTTTTATATTGACTTTCAGTTTTTGGACCCAAGGAGCGACGGCAATAGCTCAACAATCAGGAACACAATGCTATCCCCTCCTCATTTTCATGGCACATGCACATGTACGGCCGAAGGAAACATTGGACAAGTGCCTTTTTATATGCGGGAGTGCTTGTTGCTAAAAAAAGCTACCTCTCATAACGTAAGAAAAATACGCTTTTGATTGCATACCTTAATTATATGCATGAGTCATCGATTTCAGCCTCCTCAGCAATCACTAGAAGAAACCCAAAACAAGTCCAAGAATCTCTAAGGTTGCGTATTATAATGAAGGCTCCACAATGAAAAGAGGATATGTCAACAAAATATTTTTGCTGAAGAAAAAAAAAACTCAATGACCACCATCTACAACGTGCATGCAAGAGCGAAGCCGGCACCGCTAATAGCAGACGACATGGGGACGTAAATGTTGACGTGACGTCAGCCGCCAATGGTTGCCAGACCAGAAAGCAGATTCCGATATTAATAATCAAAATTAACTTTAAAACTATCTACTGCACGGAATGAGCTCAAATTCCGAGGATTTGTAATATAATGTGTGAGGAGTGAAACGCAATAATCATTTTATGCTGTTGTAGCTGTCATGAGCCCTTTAAAGGCTTTTGCCTTAAAATCGTAAGGCCTTGTTTCTTTCATATTGTAGTGCTTGATGTGTACCATGATGCAGGGCCTTCTCATTCCTACAATAATATCAAGACATATTTTGGGCAGTGTTCAGTCCCTTTACCGTCCCCCAAAAAAACATGAGCAATGCCAAAGAGGAGGACTCCGGAAATTTCATCCCCATGGGGATCTTTAACATGCACCGACATAGCACAGCACATGGGTGCCTTGCTTTTTGCCTCCATCAAAAAACAGCCGCCGTGGCCGGGAATTCATCCTGCATCCTTGGGCACAGAAGTCAAACCCCCTAAATCCCTCCATCAAGCACTACAAGTGTTGCACAAGCATACACACACACACAAAAGAAAGGTGCAACAGGAATTTTTTTGTGGAAAAAAAAAAAAAATTTCGCACGGTTAGGCAAAATGTAAATAAGGTGCATTAAAAACATTTAGCTGGCATTAACCCAGTGAATTCAAGACTTGCAGAACTGGCAAGTCGTTTCAAACGTAAAGTTCTATACATTAAGGCACACAGCTCACGATAAGGCCTTGTGAGGATGGTGGCATGTTGAGCGTTTTGTGCTCGGGCTATAGAAGCTGCCACTGTATTGTCGGAAGAACGCCACCGCACCGGCGGCAGAGGAAAAATGCTGTGCCTATCTAGAGAAGCACGGTATACAACAAATGTAGTATGTTCTCAGGTTAATTTTGAAACAAGCACATGAAAGGTCTTAGTTGTGAAAAGTTCTTAGTTTACGTGACACAAATTTCCTTCCACGAATTTGAATAGCTGATGGAGAGTGTGGCGGGAGGCGTGATGAGCTGGCACCACAGACTACTATGGGCTGTTACGTGGTTTTGTAAAAGTGAGAGGTGAAAGCAAGCAGCCTGATGCTCATATGATGTGTAAAAAAGTAGTGAAACAGTACCGGCTACTAAGAACTGCATTAGATGTATGAACTCCATGAGCTGTTCTTCAGTTTCTGTTACCACAGAAGTGCACACGGAGGATACATGGGGTAGCCGGCAAAAACGTCAAAGTGTGCATCATGTAAACAACTTCACTTACCTTGCATCTCATGGTGCTGTATATCTGCTGCCTCTGCTTCTTTGACATGTCGTTTTTATTTGAAACATATCCAGGTGCAGCCGGCAGGGGCTCCGCGAATGCTATACAGCAAGGAAAAGTATCCGGTTATATTGTTTATGTTTTGCAAATTATTACAAAGAGCTCATACATTTGACCCGCCATCAAAACAATCCACATCTACCGTCCAGTTTAATTCTAGTGCCAGAAGAGTCTACGTGTCATGAATAAGCAGAAATGGTTGTTTGCTGCCTTTTGTGCAGCTCATGTGTAGGAGGTTAACACAAATTTATTGAACATATCATGCGGATGAAAGGCAGTTTTCTTATATGTTAAAGGTTATAGTTATAGGTTTCTTATCTTATCGACACACTGAACTTTCGCATTACACCGGCGACGGAGCCAGCATGGCCAACGATTGCTTATCACCATAGAGTGAAGTTACTTACCCTGTTTAGAGGTCAACACAAATTTATTGAACATATGTGGCACATATAAGGAAACTGCTTTTCATCCAAACAAATACCATGTTATTGCAGCAAACACTAAATCTAAACATCAAATGAAAATCGACTTGAACACTGGCAAGACGCATAATTATATCTGCCTTGATTTCTTCAGAATGCATCCAGACCTTCCTATCGAAAACAATTCACTACTGAGGCAATGCTGATATATAACGTCACATATATATGAAATCTAGATCTATCAGAGAGTAAACGACAGGTAGCAATATTAAGAATTGAAAACATTATACTTTAGAAACTCTCTTTGATGGCCTTGAAATAAGAGCCTTCGCCTGCTTTACCCAAGTATGCATGATCGAATCCCGCTAGCGGCCACCGCTTCTCGATGGAGGCGAAACCCAAGGCACCTATGCATATTTTGATGTCTGAGCACGTAAAACGCATGGGGAGGAAATCATGAGCACTGCACTGTCCCGTCCCACAGATTCTGTCACTTTGGTACGTTAAACCCTCTGAACCAAACCAAGCCTTTATTCTTTCCCATTAAGCATTTGTTGCTTGTTGCTCATTGTCCTATTCCTGTTATGACTTGGGCCAGAACATATGTTTCTATACGTGCTGCTCTATACATGACTGCAATAGGCCAAGAACATTAAAAGGTGGAATGCAGGGCTTCAATCCATAGATTAAATGCAAAGCAATGGTGGCTTTACTTAAAGAGCTTGAAAATGAGAACAAAGCTAAAACTTTTTTACTCGTTTCAGAAAAATTTGTTATCGGCTTACCTGCATCCTCTGCAATTGCAGGGTGTCTACCAAACTGCTGTTTACAAATTCCCTGAGTGCATTTGTAAAATTCCCTGAGTGACACTGTACTTTGTTTTATGCTAAAAAATGGGCTGACACAATGTTGCCTGATGCTATCCCTCTCCAGTTAGCTTGTTAAGGGGGGACTGACTTTTAAAGCTATTTTTCTTAAATTTTCACCAAATTTTCACCAACATGGCGCTCAGTCTCTACCTCGCGAGCTCCGAGTCCCTCAAGATCACTTCTTCCTCCTCATCCTTCTGCTTGCCGATTCCTATATGAATCTGCAACACGCTCTGCACCCTGAGATGAGAGGTATCTCGAAGACCACCAACGCAGCTGCAGGGGAAGCAAGATGGAGACGTTAGCGACTGGGAGGCTCTTGGTCGGTGCGGGCATGCAGTGAGGAGCTATCGAATCGCGTTGGGTTTTGCAGCGACCCCCACTTCTTTCCTCGTATTCTTCGGTTGCTGCGCACGTGTTCCTGCTACGCTCCGGTTGCCAAAGCGCCGGCTCGAACTAGGCGGCTGAAAAGGGAGCAGAGCTGGGTTACGAGGCCAACGCGGCTGACGCCGACAGACACGCAAAACCCAGCAACGGGCGCCAAAGAGCTGTGCTCTAAAAAATAACCACACAACAAAAATAAAAAGCCTGCGCACGTGTTCCTGCGACAATATCCTGATTGTTTCTTGCACCAATTTCAAATATGTCACCATTTTTCAAACTGGCCAATTAGTTCAAAAGATAAATGAAATTATTTGTTCATAACCTGCAAAAACAATGAAAAAAACTGCCCACGATTACATTACTTATTAATGCGAAATTTGAGAGCAGCTCATCAGCTGTTTCACCTTTTCGATAGATTGAGGGAAAGATTTCGAGCAAGACGCAAATGTACAATTACAGGCAACCTTTTTTTTATTTTTCACGTGCATTCCTTCAAAAAACACTCCACTAACAATTTATGCAGTCATAAAAGAAGCTTTACGGTCAGAAAATCGAAGAGAGCAATTGAGTTATCGGGAGGTTGCAGGAGGCAGTGCATGGGCCCGTTGTACAGATAGAGGGCGCTGACGCCGCTAGCGAGTGAAGCGAGAGAGAATGGGATGCAGGCACCGTGATCCGCTGATAGCCAGCCGACGTCTCGGCAAGCGGAGAGCACCCTCGCCACCACGCAAGAACAGGGGGCAACCCCCTCCTCCTTTTTCTGCATGGCGGCGACAGCGTTCAACACAGTCTACACAGTTACGGCGGCGTGATCCCTCGTCTCTGAGGAAACAGATGAATGTGCCGAACCCCTCTTTCATCATCCCCAACAAGAACCACCCTCTCTCTCTCTACGCAGTCACGTTGTCTTGACTCGCTAGCGACGTCAGCGGCATCAATCAGTCGCCGCTATCTCTTCGCCGCCCAGGCAGCGACCTCCCCCCCCTCCTTTCCTCGTATTCTCCGGTTGCTGCGCACGTGTTCTATCGACGCTCCGATTGCCAAAGCGCCGGCTCGAACTGGGGGGCTGAAAAGGGAGCGGAGCTGGGTTACGAGGCCAATGAGGCTGACGCCGACAGACACGCAAAACCCAGGAACGGGCGCCAATGAGCTAGCTGTGCCCTAAAAAATAACCACACAACAAAAATAAAAAGTCAACGAACCTTCGAACAGCCTGAAAAATTGGCTACCGCTGTTTCACAGACTCTGAAAGAGAAGGCCAGTGCGCAGGAAAAGAGCATGGTGGAAACCGAGGGTTGCATCAACGTGTTATGCTGCGTTGTGCTAGTGTTTGTGCACGAGTATTGTCAGTGTTGACTTCAAGGATGTGTGTCTAGAACTTCGAGCTGTGCAATGAAATCACCTGGACACAAGCAAGTGGTGTCAAAGATGATACCAGCAGGGGTGGTGCTCTGGTCGCAGTTAACAGAACCTGAACCCCTGGACGTCGTTGCAGAGTTCCGGAAGCAAGGCATGCCTACGGCTACAGGAAACCTACCCAGGTGGTTGAGCAGTACATACTCCTATATGTAGTTTAGAAGAACGCTCGAAAGAACTTGGACAGAATGTAGGCTATGGAGTGATTTGAGTCTGTGCTGCACGCCTCTTATGGATCAACCTTGTTCTGCAGTGTTGGTGGTCTTCGAGATACCTCTCATCTCAGGGTGCAGAGCGTGTTGCAGATTCGCATAGGAATCGGCAAGCAGAAGGATGAGGAGGAAGAAGTGATCTTGAGGGACTCGGAGCGCGCGAGGTAGAGACTGAGCGCCATGTTAGAAGATTGAGAGTCGTGGGAATAGCTGGGATTAAATGCAGTGAGAGGCGTCCTGGTGTTCGCCCTGCTTCTTCTACAACATCTACTAAGAGAGCCCACACACTCCAGAGCACGACGCCTCCTACTTACTACGCACACACACAAACACCATTAAAAAACGAGCAGAAATGGGGGTAAAACAAATAGATTGTCAAGCAAATCATTCCAATGCTTTTAAATAGAAACAGGCTTCTCTAAACACTACGCACTTTTAGGAGGGCCCATGTCGTCAACATACTGTTGGATACTTGACATCCTTGAACCGCTCCCAGTTCTTCTTCCCCAATTACCAGCTGTAAGAGAACGGAAGGTGATTTTTTTTTTTTAAGTCCACACAATGCACTTTACTCACACACACCAACAGCCAAGAATGAATTTTATTACCAATACACGCTGAACCACTTCGTGCTCTTCTTCCCCAATTACCAGCTGTAAGAGAACGGAAGGTGACTTTTTTTTTTAAGTCAACACAATGCACTTTACTCACACACATGAACAGCCAAGAATGAATTTTATTACCAATACACGCTGAACCACTTCGTGCTCTTCTTCCCCAATTACCAGCTGTAAGAGAACGGAAGGTGACTTTTTTTTTTTAAGTCAACACAATGCACTTTACTCACACACATGAACAGCCAAGAATGAATTTTATTACCAATACACGCTGAACCACTTCGTGCTCTTCTTCCCCAATTACCAGCTGTAAGAGAACGGAAGGTGACTTTTTTTTTTAAGTCAACACAATGCACTTTACTCACACACATGAACAGCCAAGAATGAATTTTATTACCAATACACGCTGAACCACTTCGTGCTCTTCTTCCCCAATTACCAGCTGTAAGAGAACGGAAGGTGACTTTTTTTTTTAAGTCAACACAATGCACTTTACTCACACACATGAACAGCCAAGAATGAATTTTATTACCAATGCACGCAGACTATCGTCCATCAAACATACATCCACCATATTTTTGTGAAAACTTATATATCACAACAAGTGAATATTTTGCTGAGGCACTGAAAGTTTGGCTTTTCTGGTTTGTAAGGACAGAACACTGAAATTTAGGCCTCAAATCGGCACAATGGAACGTCTGTTGTAAACTGCAGAGTGGTTTTATAAAAAATGCTGCACATAATTTTGCCCAGAATTCAATTTATCCGTGAATAAGCATGCTTTTATGTAGCCTGATGCTGGTGGTAGACAAAACACTAGAAAAAACAAATATTGTAAATTTAACCCGTCAGACGTTTTCAGTGTAAGAGGAACCCACTTCTGTTTAAAATCTGTACAACACCTCTTCAATGAAAGTTTTAGTGGGCTCAATCAGCACTTCATCTAAGAGTTCAAAACAGTGTGGCACCATCTAGTGACAAAAGCTGAAAGCATGGCACTCAACTGAAGGGTGCACTGAAGAATGCAGAATATATGACATGCACTCCTGAAGAAAAACCAACTCTGCCCAATCCGCCTTTTGCGCGAATTTTATGCGCATGAGCGAAGTCGTAGCAGCGAACGACGGAAACACATTGGACGGCGTCAACGGCGTCGCCAGTGCACAGGGGCTGGCGGCGCCGGGCGGCACGGTGACCGCCACAGGCTTGGCAAAACAATGCAAACCACACCTGCCGCGTACGGTTGCCACTCTCTAAGCGTGCCGAATTGCAAGACACGGTTTTTCAGGTTTCCTTCAGCGAGCCGCGACCAACGACATGAAGCTTGAATTAGGGCCACCAAGCGTCAAGATGTGAATGGCCGACCTTAGCAACCGACTGCGTACGCTCGACTGTGGAAAAACATTTCGTTACAGGTATGTATGCATCTAAAGGAAATGTGCATGATGAAAAGTATCTAACGGAGTTTGCACCAAGCCTGTAACCCAGCAGTCATAGCCGCAATGAGCATTTGTTCGGCGCGTCTGATGACAAGGGGCCGGGTAGCGCAGATATCACAGGTGGCTGTGTACGCCACACCGTAATATTTAGCATGTTTTATCACGACTGCCGCCTGACCAAAAGGAAAAAAAAATTGGCCGTCTGTTGCGATGCACCGCCGTTCGCGAGCCGAGCAGTTGATCTGGTCATGAGGCTCGCGAACGGCAGTGCATTAAAACGCCGCATTTTTTTCTTGTTAGTCAGGTGGCAGTCACGATAAAACATGCTAAATATTACGGCCTTGCGCACACAGCCGCCTGTGATATCTAAGCTACCTAGCCCTTTCGCACATTAAGAAAAGAAACGACAAAATACATCACCTTCAGGCCCCGGCACAACTAAAGCAATCACGCACCGAAGAAATCCTCATTGCAGCTACCACTGCTGCGTTACAGGCTGGGTGCAAACTTCAGTAGGTGCATTTCAAAATGCATATTTCCTTTAGATGCATAGATACCTGTAGTATCTGTGTTTTTGCCGCTCGGAGCAAATGATGCACTTGACACTCTTGCACGACGCACAGTATTTTTTTTTTTTTTTTACCTTAAAGGCTCGCCTCCGTCCACACCAAAGCATTCGGATTTTGTTCCTTTGGTGTACGCAATCAGATGCACTTTGTTAGGAAGCTTGATAATCGCCGTCTTCGTCCGACCGTTTGCAACGGCAAGGACACCACCCGGCACAAATGAGTCTCCTGGAGGGTTCATGCTCGTTCACTTGCAGAGTGGATCGCTCTGGACGTAGAACAGGGTTGGTTCCTGACTGAGATGCGCATCTGATATGTAGGAGATGCACATGTGTGACCAAGTCGATACCGCAGAAATCGCGGCGGAGGCAGAAAGGTTGTGAATCCTTTCACAACAGAATGACCATTCGCTGTGCACTGAGAACCTTTTCACCACTGCGACCACATCCGTTCCGACTCCCGAGGGCAGAAACCGGCTAGAGCCCTGAATCATCCTTAGCCAGAAAAATGCCGTTCGTTTCCTGCAGGTGTGCATTCTGGCCAGGACAATAGCTGCACGATTGTAGATGACGCGAGGAGGAAGCGACGCCCATTGCACCATGCCAAAGTCACAGGAGACGATTCCACCTAGCTCTGCAGCATCAACAAAGCCCTGGCTGCTTTGGCCTTTGAGATCCCTCTCTCTGTCTCTCTGCCTCCGCGCTCTCCTGTCTGTCGAAAACCTGCACGCTGAGAGCGTCCCATTCTGTCACGTCGAACACGGCCCGCGCTACACGCTTTTACAATACGAAGATAGTATATGCGTGCATTATGAGTGGATTCATGGATCACTGCCTTGTCGTGGCGGAGGGGCTTGCGAAACTCGATGAAGTCGTGAGCTCTGCTGTGTAGGGCCACCCAAGAAGACAGGTCACGGCAGAGAGTTCTGACAAAATGTGATTCACTGGAGAAGGTAATGGCAACCCACTCCAGTATTTCCTGCCAAGAAAACCCTATGGCCAGTCACAATACCATTATCGATATGGCGCCGGAAGATGAGCCCCCCAGGTTGGAAGGCGTCCCACATGTTACTGGGGATGAACAAAGGGCGATTCCTAGTAGCTCCAGGACGAATGAAGCGGCTGGGCTAAAGCCAAAAGGATGCTCAGTTGTGGATGTGTCGGGAAGCGACCGGAAAGTCCGATGTTGCAAGGAGATATATCACATAGCAACATGGAATGTAAGATCTATGACGCAAGGTAAACTGGATATCGTCAAGCGAGAAATGGACAGATTGAACATTGATATCTTGGGTATCAGCGAACTCAAGTGGACCGGAATGGGAGAATTTAACTCCGGCGACCATTATGTCTTTTATTGTGGGCACGAATCCAAGAGAAGGAATGGGGTCGCTCTCATAGTAAACAGAAGAATGGGCAAAGCAGTGCTAGGGTACAACCCCAAAAACGACCGAATGATTTCACTTCGGATCCAAGGTCACCCTTTCAACATAACAGTTATCCAAGTCTATGCACCGACCACTGCTGCTGAAGAAGCGCTGAAGAAGCTGACGTTGAGAGATTTTATGCGGACCTACAATGCCTTTTAGACCGCACCCCATCATCAGACGTCGTTTTTCTCATAGGAGACTGGAATGCTAAGGTCGGGAGTGAAGAAATATCCGGAATTACAGGCAAGTTCGGTCTTGGTGAGCCAAATGAAGCTGGGCAGAGGCTAGTAGAGTTCTGTCAAGAAAACAACCTGACCATAGCGAATACTCATTTTCAACAGCACAAGAGGCGCCTGTACACATGGATTTCACCGGACGGTCTGTACAGGAATCAGATCGATTATATTATTTGCCGGCAGAGATGGAGAAGCGCTATACAAGCAGTAAAAACAAGGCCTGGGGCCAATTGTGGCACCGATCATCAGCTTCTTGTTGCCAAAATTAAGCTTCGATTGAGGAAAACGCAGAAAACTAGAAGGCCTTTCAGGTATGATCTGGATCAGATTCCATTAGAATATGCTGTGGAAGTGAGGAATCGATTTCAAGAATTAGATCTAACCCTAAAAGAGCCCAAAGAGATGTGGACTGATGTTCGTGATATAATACAAGAAGTTGCTACTAAGGTAGTTCCAAAGCAAAAGAAATGCAAAAAAGCAAACTGGTTATCTGAAGAGGCTTTGCAAATAGCTGAGGAAAGGAGGATGGCAAAAGGTATGGGGGAAAGAGAAAGATACAAGGTTCTCAATGCGGATTTTCAGAAAATAGCAAGGAGAGATAAGAATGCCTTCCTGAACATACAGTGTCAAGCAGTTGAGGACAACAGCCAATTAAGGAACACAAGAGCTCTGTATAAGACAATCAAAGATATCAAAGGAAGCTTCTGTGCTAAGCTGGGCGTGATAAAGGACAAACGAGGCAAGGACCTCACTGAAGCCTCAGAGATGAAGAGGTGGCAGGAATACACAGAAGAACTGTACAAGAAGGATCCGGATGTGCAAACCCAACATAAGCTGGTTGTGATTACTGATCTCGAGCCGGGCATCCTGAAGAGTGAAGTTGAACGAGCCTTAGCCAGCCTTGCCAAGAACAAAGCTAGCGGAATTGATGGTATTCCAGCTGAGTTGCTTCAAAACCTCAACCACGACGCTGTTAACACACTGCATACATTATGTCAAAAGATTTGGACAACCCTGCAGTGGCCACAGGATTGGAGGAGGTCAGTTTACATCCCCATTCCAAAGAAAGGCAGTGCCAAAGATTGTTCCAACTACCGCACGATCGCGCTTATTTCGCATGCTAGCAAGGTGATGTTAAAAATCCTCCAAGGTAGGCTGCAGCAGTATGTGGATCGGGAGCTTCCGGACGTGCAAGCTGCGTTTCGCAAGGGCAGAGGAACTAGAGACCAAATTGCCAACCTTCGCTGGATCATGGAAAAAGCAAGAGTTCCAGAAACCGATTTACTTCTGCTTTATTGATTGTGGCAAGCTCTCCAAGAGATGGGAGTTCCAATTCACCTCATCTGTCTCCTCAGGAACCTTTATGAAGGGCAAGAGGCCACAGTCAGAACTGGGCATGGTCTTACTGATTGGTTTCCGATTGAGAAAGGGGTGAGGCAAGGCTGCATACTGTCGCCCTGCCTATTTAACCTATATGCAGAGTGCATCATGAGAAAGGCCGGTCTGGACGAGTCTTCAGCTGGAAAACGTATCAACAACCTTAGATATGCGGATGATACCACTTTAATGGCAGAAAGTGAAGTGGAACTCAAGAGACTTCTGATGCGCGTACAAGAAGAGAGTGAGAAGTTTGGGCTTAAACTGAACATTAAAGAGACGAAGATCATGGCGTCTTGCCCTATCAAGTCCTGGAGCATCAATGGACAAGAAGTGGAAGCTGTGACAGATTTTCTGTTCTTGGGCGCCAAGATTACCTCGGAAGGAGACTGCAGCCATGAAATTAGGAGACGCCTGCTTCTGGGAAAGAGAGCAATGGTTAGCCTTGACCACCTAGTAAAGAGCAGAGACATTAGTCTGCCAACCAAGATCCGTATAACCCGTGCTATGGTCTTTCCAGTTGTGATGTATGGATGCGAGAGTTGGACTGTGAAAAAGGCTGACCGCCGAAGAATTGACGCGTTTGAATTGTGGTGCTGGCGAAGACTCTTAAGAGTTCCTTGGACTGCCAGAAGATCAAATCAGTCGATATTGTCGACCATAAACCCTGACTGCTCATTGGAGGGTCAAATTCTAAAGTTAAAGCTCAGCTACTTTGGTCATCTGATGAGAAGAGAGGAGTCGCTGGAGAAAGATTTGATGTTGGGAAAGGTTGAGGGTCGCCGGAGAAGGGGTAGGCAGCGAACGCGATGGTTAGATGGCATTCTCGAGGCATTGCAGATGAAGCTATGTGATGTTAAGAAGATAGTGAGAGACCGGAAAGCGTGGCGTGACATGGTCCATAGGGTCACGAAGAGTCGGACACGACTGAACGCCTGAACTGAACTGATTGAGTGGATTGTGAAAATGCTGTACATTCCCCCATACTGCGTGAACATGATATACTTCAATCACTCTCTACTTTCTGCCCCGAGGCCAAAAAAGGGGGGAGTTTCACTTTCTACCTGCGTTGGAGTGGCCTTTTCGTTTGGTGCACTTTCGCGTCGTCTGCTACACTGCCGTCCAATGTGTTTCTCGCCCACTCCCCCATGATGGCACCATATCGTCCCGCAAAAGGCGGATTTTGAAAATAACTGATATTTTCCCGAATGTGATCACGTGAGGTACTACAGTGATGTAACAGTGTTCTCAATATGACGTCACCTCAGTTGTTTGTCTTTATGCAATTTTCAAAGTATTCATGCAACTAATTTGAAATGCCACTGGTGCCTGCTGTACTGCGTCTGCTTCTGTATGTTGTGGGGTGCGGCGTTAGAGAAAGCGCCAAATGAAAGGCGCAGCACAGATGCTTGGCAGGACCAACTTCGTACAGTCAAATCTCGATATAACAAACACTGCGAAACTGCAAAGAATTGAAATGTTGTAATGAAAAATATGCTACAAAAGCCAGCAGTCAAAGCTAGGTAAAAAATGGCATACCTTGGCAGTAGGCACAATTGTAGGAAAGCAAAGCCTCAAATGAAACTGTTGTACTAACTTCAATGCTGATTTATTTAAAGAAATCAATTGCTTTTCTTCTGCCAAGTGCCGCAAACTACCACGCACTACATTCTATTACTATAGTACATACACCTACTTTCCGCAACACCTCACTGGATGCGTGCTTGCACCGAGCGATGAAAGTACAAACTTTGTCCATGTGAAAAAAAGAAAAGAAAAAAAAATGCCAATGTTCGATATAACCTCATCTTTAGTGCTCAGAATTTTGAAAATCTTGTCTCAATCTTTCAATATGATCGCGGCATGCGATGGGGCAATGCTAGCTGTCTGCAGGGGCCGATTCTCTTTTTCTCTCCGTCAATTTCTTGCAGTGAAAGCTGCGTTCCTACCTTCCTGACATTTCGCCGGCTGCAGTCATAGTCACATCTCATACGAACTTCGCAATAAAATCATCCGCGACACACACAAAAAAGAGGGCGGGACTACCTCGCTGCGCAACCGACCATAGGCAAACTGCACGCAACGCAGAAAGAAAAAGGGCAGGCAGCTAGGCCTGCTGGCTACTGCATTATAAACCTCAGCTTTGCGGGGGCACTAGGAGCTGGCACTAGATTTGCTGATGATGACAGCTACAGCCCTCGGACCATACACAGAAATGGCAGTTTGTTTAAAGCACGAGTTGCGAGCTGATGCAGGGATGGTGCTACGGAGTGATTTGAGTCTGTGCTGCACGCCTCTTATGGATCAACCTTGTTCTGCAGTGTTGGTGGTCTTCGAGATACCTCTCATCTCAGGGTGCAGAGCGTGTTGCAGATTCGCATAGGAATCGGCAAGCAGAAGGATGAGGAGGAAGAAGTGATCTTGAGGGACTCGGAGCGCGCGAGGTAGAGACTGAGCGCCATGTTGGAAGATTGAGAGTCGAGGAAATAGCTGGGATTAAATGCAGTGAGAGGCGTCCTGGTGTTCGCCCTGCTTCTTCTACAACATCTACTAAGAGAGCCCACACACTCCAGAGCACGACGCCTCCTACTTACTACGCACACACACAAACACCATTAAAAAACGAGCAGAAATGGGGGTAAAAAAAATAGATTGTCAAGCAAATCATTCCAATGCCTTTAAATAGAAACAGGCTTCTCTAAACACTACGCACTTTTAGGAGGGCCCATGTCGTCAACATACTGTTGGATACTTGACATCCTTGAACCGCTCCCAGTTCTTCTTCCCCAATTACCAGCTGTAAGAGAACGGAAGGTGATTTTTTTTTTTAAGTCCACACAATGCACTTTACTCACACACACCAACAGCCAAGAATGAATTTTATTACCAATACACGCTGAACCACTTCGTGTTCTTCTTCCCCAATTACCAGCTGTAAGAGAACGGAAGGTGACTTTTTTTTAAGTCAACACAATGCACTTTACTCACTCACACGAACAGCCAAGAATGAATTTTATTACCAATGCACGCAGGCTATCGTCCATCAAACATACATCCACCATATTTTTGTGAAAACTTATATATCACAACAAGTGAATATTTTGCTGAGGCACTGAAAGTTTGGCTTTTCTGGTTTGTAAGGACAGAACGCTGAAATTTAGGCCTCAAATCGGCACAATGGAACGTCTGTTGTAAACTGCAGAGTGGTTTTATAAAAAATGCTGCACATAATTTTGCCCAGAATTCAATTTATCCGTGAATAAGCATGCTTTTATGTAGCCTGATGCTGGTGGTAGACAAAACACTAGAAAAAACAAATATTGTAAATTTAACCCGTCAGACAGTAGTCGGACGTTTTCAGTGTAAGAGGAACCCACTTCTGTTTAAAATCTGTACAACACCTCTTCAATGAAAGTTTTAGTGGGCTCAATCAGCACTTCATCTAAGGAGTTCAAAACACTGTGGCACCATCTAGTGACAAAAGCTGAAAGCATGGCACTCAACTGAAGGGTGCACTGAAGAATGCAGAATATATGACATGCACTCCTGAAGAAAAACTAACTCTGCCCAATCCGCCTTTTGCGCGAATTTTATGCGCATGAGCGAAGTCGTAGCAGCGAACGACGGAAACACATTGGACGGCGTCAACGGCGTCGCCAGTGCACAGGGGCTGGCGGCGCCGGGCGGCACGGTGACCGCCACAGGCTTGGCAAAACAATGCAAACCACACCTGCCGCGTACGGTTGCCACTCTCTAAGCGTGCCGAATTGCAAGACACGGTTTTTCAGGTTTCCTTCAGCGAGCCGCGACCAACGACATGAAGCTTGAATTAGGGCCACCAAGCGTCAAGATGTGAATGGCCGACCTTAGCAACCGACTGCGTACGCTCGACTGTGGAAAAACATTTCGTTACAGGTATGTATGCATCTAAAGGAAATGTGCATGATGAAAAGTATCTAACGGAGTTTGCACCAAGCCTGTAACCTAGCAGTCATAGCCGCAATGAGCATTTGTTCGGCGCGTCTGATGACGAGGGGCCGGGTAGCGCAGATATCACAGGTGGCTGTGTACGCCACACCGTAATACTTAGCATGTTTTATCACGACTGCCGCCTGACCAAAAGGAAAAAAAAATTGGCCGTCTGTTGTGATGCACCGCCGTTCGCGAGCCGAGCAGTTGATCTCGTCATGAGGCTCGCGAACGGCAGTGCATTAAAACGCCGCATTTTTTTCTTGTTAGTCAGGTGGCAGTCACGATAAAACATGCTAAATATTACGGCCTTGCGCACACAGCCGCCTGTGATATCTAAGCTACCTAGCCCTTTCGCACATTAAGAAAAGAAACGACAAAATACATCACCTTCAGGCCCCGGCACAACTAAAGCAATCACGCACCGAAGAAATCCTCATTGCAGCTACCACTGCTGCGTTACAGGCTGGGTGCAAACTTCAGTAGGTACATTTCAAAATGCATATTTCCTTTAGATGCATAGATACCTGTAGTATCTGTGTTTTTGCCGCTCGGAGCAAATGATGCACTTGACACTCTTGCACGACGCACAGTATTTTTTTTTTTTTTTTACCTTAAAGGCTCGCCTCTGTCCGCACCAAAGCATTCGGATTTTGTTCCTTTGGTGTACGCAATCAGATGCACTTTGTTAGGAAGCTTGATAATCGCCGTCTTCGTCCGACCGTTTGCAACGGCAAGGACACCGCCCGGCAAAAATGAGTCTCCTGGAGGGTTCATGCTCGTTCACTTGCAGAGTGGATCGCTCTGGACGTAGAACAGGGTTGGTTCCTGACTGAGATGCACATGTGTGACCAAGTCGTTGATACCGCAGAAATCGCGCCGGAGGCAGAAAGGTTGTGGATCCTTTCACAACAGAATGACCATTCGCTGTGCACTGAGAACCTTTTCACCACTGCGACCACATCCGTTCCGACACCTGAGGGCAGAAACCGGCTAGAGCGCTGAATCATCCTTAGCCAGAAAAATGCCGTTCGTTTCCTGCAGGGGTGCATTCCGACCAGGATAATAGCTGCACGATTGTAGATGACGCGAGGAGGAAGCGACGCCCATTGCACCACGCCGGCGCCGCGGTGACCGCATTGTGCTCGGTAACTCAAGACAGCTTACGCATATGCGGGGCTCAAAGTCACAGGAGATGATTCCACCTAGCTCTGCAGCATCAACAAAGCCCTGGCTGCTTTGACCTTTGAGATCCCTCTCTCTGTCTCTCTGCCTCCGCGCTTTCTTGTCTGCCAAAAACCTGCACGCTGAGAGCGTCTCATTCTGTCACGTCGAACACGGCCCGCGCTACACGGTTTTACAATACGAAGATAGTATATGCGTGCATCAGGAGTGGATTCTGAAAATGCTGTACACTCCCCCATACTGCGTGAACATGATATACTTTAATCACTCTCTACTTTCTGCCCAGAGGCCAAAAAAGGGGGGAGCTTTCACTTTCTACCTGCGTTGGCGTGGCCTTTTCGTATGGTGCACTTTCGCGTCGTCTGCTACACTGCCGTCCAATGTGTTTCTCGCCCACTCCCGCATGATGGCACCATATCGTCCCGCAAAAGGCGGATTTTGAAAATAACCGATATTTTCCCGAATGTGATCACGTGAGGTACTACAGTGATGTAACAGTGTTCTCAATATGATGTCACCTCAGTTGTTTGTCTTTATGCGATTTTCAAAGTATTCATGCAACTAATTTGAAATGCCGCTGGTGCCTGCTGTACTGTGTCTGCTTCTGTATGCTGTGTGGTGCGGCGTAACAATGTTTCTCAATATCATGTCACGACAGTTGTTTTTTTTTTTATGCGATTTTCAAAGTATTCATGCAAACTAATTTGAATTGCCACTGGTGCCTGCTGTAATGCGTCTGTACGCTGTGTGGTGCGGCGTTAGAGAAAGCACCAAATGAAAGGCGCAGCACAGATGCTTGGCAGGACCAACTTCGTACAGTCAAATCTCGATATAACAAAGACTGCGAAACCGCAAAGAGTTGTTCATTTTGAAATGTTGTAGTGAAAAATATGCTATAAGCCAGCAGTCGAACCTAGGTAAAAAATGACATACCTCGGCAGAAGGCACAATTGTAGGAAAGCAAAGCCTCAAATGAAACTGTTGTACTAACTTCAATGCTGATTTATTTATAGAAATCAATTGCTTTTCTTCTGCCGAGTGCAGCAAACTACCACGCACTACATTCTATTACTATAGTACATACACCTACTTTCCGCAACACCACACTGGATGCGTGCTTGCACCGAGCGATGAAAGTACAAACTTTGTCCATGTGAAAAAAAAGAAAAGAAAAAAAGAACGCCAATGTTCAATACAACCTCATCTTCAGTGCTCTGGAGTTTGAAAATCTTGTCTCAATCTTTCAATATGATCGCGGCATTCGATGGGGCAATGCTAGCTGTCTGGAGGGGGCCGATTCGCTTTTTATCTCCGTCAATTTCTTGCAGTGAAAGCTGCGTTCCTATCTTCCTGGCATTTCGCCGGCTGCAGTCATAGTCACATCTCATACGAACTTCGCAATAAAATCATCCGCGACACACACAAAAAAGAGGGCGGGGCTACCCCGCTGCGCAACCAACCATAGGCAAACGACACGCAACGCAGAAAGAAAAAAGGCAGGCAGCTAGGCCTGCTGGCTACTGCATTATAAACCTCAGCTTTGTGGGGGCACTAGGAGCTGGCACTAGATGTGCTGATGATGACAGCTACAGCCCTCGGACCATACACAGAAACGGCAGTTTGTTTCACGCACGAGTTGCGAGCTGATGCGCTTAAGACGATTTTGTAAGACTGATGTTCCTAGATAACAGAAGAAAAAATAAGATACGCACGTTATTCTGAAATAATCGTTATTTTGAAATTCATAATTCTGAAATGGTTTTACCTTAGTAAAAGCAGTTGTTGGGCGAGTTGGTGTTTTCAATGATCCATTTTTATAGCGCCAAACACAGGACAGAGATGAAGAAGGGACACCACGCATTGAAAATATCGAAAATCTGCTGGGGATTATTAAAACATTCGTTAATGTGATGTTCGCAATAATGAGATTAAACATGTATATGCATGAATCGCCTGCTACCTGGTGACATCAGTTCCAGTTATTATACATGACCGGAGACAATTTCGGTGGATGCGATTGGTGTCCACGCTATTTTGATGCAATTTTGACTATAACTAATTAACTAATCAATGTAGAGTCATCAAACTTGTCTTCTAGGTCAATGTTTTCCTCCTCTATCTGATGCAAGCATTCTTTTTGTCTGATCTTTATTATTTCCAACTTAAAGAAAGCATTACGGACACACACTAGCATAGCTGCGAGCATGAGCCTTTAAAGGGGCGATGACAGGCCTGTTCGATGTATTGCCGTTTTATACTTCTGTGAATATTATACAGGTCCGTGATTCTACTCGCAAAGTTTTAGTGCCTAGCGTGCGGCTTAGTGCCTAGCGTGCGGCTCATATTATACAAAACCGCGATAGAAATCAAAATTGGGAAGCTCCTCCCACTAAGAGCAACCGCCATTTCGAAATGCTCATGCGACGCCACGGAGGATACCCGGCAGAGCGTCGTCTGCAATATCAAAGGATATCTCTTTGTTTTCTTAGGACGATTGACACAGCGGTTGTCCCTCATTCAGAAGTGCTTGGTGACGATGTTACCGCACAAAAGCGATATAGTGAAGGCATGTTCTCTTCAGCATAAGGCACGGTCACAGTCAGTGGGCGGCACAGTTATAGGTTCCTTATCTTATCGACGCACTGAACTTTTGCATTATACCGGCGACGACTCCAGCAAGGCCAACGGTTACTTATCACCGTAGTGTGAAGTTACTTACCCTGTATACAGTAGAGCAGCATGTTCAGGCTCTTTCCAAGACGAGAGTTTTTCTTAAGGTGCAGGTCTTTTAGTCTGAGTGAAAGGTGGGAAGCAGTAGACAATGTAATTTAAGAGTGCACCTCTGAATACGCAAACTGCTCGTGCTCTAACTAATTTCCGGCCGGTCATCCGATCTGTTTTGGTCGGATCGGAGGCCGAGCGAGAATTTGACACCCAATACTCGAGTGAACAGCCTGATGCTGCGCTTGTCTGTAGCTTGCCGAGTTAGAAAAATGAAAACAAGAAGCTACATCTTCTGTTTTTTGTTTGTTGTGTTGTGTTTTATGGTGCATAAGCAACTCAGGCTATCATGCGCCAAGCTCGAGGTATAATATGCTTTTTTTTTTTATTAGAAAGAATGAAGTGTTAAGATATCATAGCTTGTTCAGGAAAGATGTTTCTTCTAAGCAACTAAAAACACATGAAATGTCTACAATTGCATTCTCTCCTAGGAGAAGTGTGTTCCCCCTTGTCATCAGTAATGACCTTGGCTAGAAATGTTAATCGGCACGAACTGCCAGCTCATTTAGCGACGAGTAGGCCTAGCGCGAGTATGCACAACGGGTCTAGAGTTTTGGCAATTACGGAGTGCGCATTCACAAGCTTTAGCGGTTGTATGTGGCCATCGAGTGTAGATCTGGCCGTAGCGACCATAAATCCACGACTGCACATAGAGCGGGAAGTGCCGATATATGTGACCCTGTCTATAGCGAGCGCAGCTGGCAGCTGTCAGTGCCACTTGTGTGTATACTCGGCGCAGGCAGGGGACGTAGCATTAACGGTTCTTGCAGCGCAGTTGCAGCTTGTGAACAAATCAAGGTGCAACTGTTGCGAAAACAAGTGGATAGTTTTGGTATTGCTAGCTCAGCTCACATTTTATGCCGTGCGAACGAGGAGCATACATCCAGTCAATTCAAAAGCTATAAACAACAAGCTGGGGGCGCAGTCGTATTCTGCAAATCAGCGCATTCCTGTTGAGTTTAGGGTTCACACACTAAATACTAAATGGTGTATGCTTATGTTGAAACATTCAAGAGTGATTTGCTGGAGAAGCACAAGAAAAACGGAAGGTGAGGCTTGGGAGTCTGTCGCAATCACGGGCGCAGCTGCGGGGGAAGCAAGAAGGAGACGGTAGCGACTGGGAGGCTCTTGGTCGGTGCGGGCATGCAGTGAGGAGCTATCGAATCGCGTTGGGTTTTGCCATGACAGGACTGAAGCGGCAGCACATACTTTTGTGAGCTGGCCGTGGCCAGACTGAACATAGTTTTGCAGAAATGCTTTACAGCCGAAAATAATTCAGTCTAACACGTGCATATATCAGCAAGTCACGAGGTAGCGATTCGTTCAAAAGATTTGGCTGCTCCTCTAATTATGTAACGCATGCTCTCGCGTCGAGGTATACTCGTTTTATATTGACTTTCAGTTTTTGGACCCAAGGAGCGACGGCAATAGCTCAACAATCAGGAACACAATGCTATCCCCTCCCCATTTTCACGGCACATGCACATGTATACTCGTTTTATATTGACTTTCAGTTTTTGGACCCAAGGAGCGACGGCAATAGCTCAACAATCAGGAACACAATGCTATCCCCTCCTCATTTTCATGGCACATGCACATGTACGGCCGAAGGAAACATTGGACAAGTGCCTTTTTATATGCGGGAGTGCTTGTTGCTAAAAAAAGCTACCTCTCATAACGTAAGAAAAATACGCTTTTGATTGCATACCTTAATTATATGCATGAGTCATCGATTTCAGCCTCCTCAGCAATCACTAGAAGAAACCCAAAACAAGTCCAAGAATCTCTAAGGTTGCGTATTATAATGAAGGCTCCACAATGAAAAGAGGATATGTCAACAAAATATTTTTGCTGAAGAAAAAAAAAACTCAATGACCACCATCTACAACGTGCATGCAAGAGCGAAGCCGGCACCGCTAATAGCAGACGACATGGGGACGTAAATGTTGACGTGACGTCAGCCGCCAATGGTTGCCAGACCAGAAAGCAGATTCCGATATTAATAATCAAAATTAACTTTAAAACTATCTACTGCACGGAATGAGCTCAAATTCCGAGGATTTGTAATATAATGTGTGAGGAGTGAAACGCAATAATCATTTTATGCTGTTGTAGCTGTCATGAGCCCTTTAAAGGCTTTTGCCTTAAAATCGTAAGGCCTTGTTTCTTTCATATTGTAGTGCTTGATGTGTACCATGATGCAGGGCCTTCTCATTCCTACAATAATATCAAGACATATTTTGGGCAGTGTTCAGTCCCTTTACCGTCCCCCAAAAAAACATGAGCAATGCCAAAGAGGAGGACTCCGGAAATTTCATCCCCATGGGGATCTTTAACATGCACCGACATAGCACAGCACATGGGTGCCTTGCTTTTTGCCTCCATCAAAAAACAGCCGCCGTGGCCGGGAATTCATCCTGCATCCTTGGGCACAGAAGTCAAACCCCCTAAATCCCTCCATCAAGCACTACAAGTGTTGCACAAGCATACACACACACACAAAAGAAAGGTGCAACAGGAATTTTTTTGTGGAAAAAAAAAAAAAAATTTCGCACGGTTAGGCAAAATGTAAATAAGGTGCATTAAAAACATTTAGCTGGCATTAACCCAGTGAATTCAAGACTTGCAGAACTGGCAAGTCGTTTCAAACGTAAAGTTCTATACATTAAGGCACACAGCTCACGATAAGGCCTTGTGAGGATGGTGGCATGTTGAGCGTTTTGTGCTCGGGCTATAGAAGCTGCCACTGTATTGTCGGAAGAACGCCACCGCACCGGCGGCAGAGGAAAAATGCTGTGCCTATCTAGAGAAGCACGGTATACAACAAATGTAGTATGTTCTCAGGTTAATTTTGAAACAAGCACATGAAAGGTCTTAGTTGTGAAAAGTTCTTAGTTTACGTGACACAAATTTCCTTCCACGAATTTGAATAGCTGATGGAGAGTGTGGCGGGAGGCGTGATGAGCTGGCACCACAGACTACTATGGGCTGTTACGTGGTTTTGTAAAAGTGAGAGGTGAAAGCAAGCAGCCTGATGCTCATATGATGTGTAAAAAAGTAGTGAAACAGTACCGGCTACTAAGAACTGCATTAGATGTATGAACTCCATGAGCTGTTCTTCAGTTTCTGTTACCACAGAAGTGCACACGGAGGATACATGGGGTAGCCGGCAAAAACGTCAAAGTGTGCATCATGTAAAGAACTTCACTTACCTTGCATCTCATGGTGCTGTATATCTGCTGCCTCTGCTTCTTTGACATGTCGTTTTTATTTGAAACATATCCAGGTGCAGCCGGCAGGGGCTCCGCGAATGCTATACAGCAAGGAAAAGTATCCGGTTATATTGTTTATGTTTTGCAAATTATTACAAAGAGCTCATACATTTGACCCGCCATCAAAACAATCCACATCTACCGTCCAGTTTAATTCTAGTGCCAGAAGAGTCTACGTGTCATGAATAAGCAGAAATGGTTGTTTGCTGCCTTTTGTGCAGCTCATGTGTAGGAGGTTAACACAAATTTATTGAACATATCATGCGGATGAAAGGCAGTTTTCTTATATGTTAAAGGTTATAGTTATAGGTTTCTTATCTTATCGACACACTGAACTTTCGCATTACACCGGCGACGGAGCCAGCATGGCCAACGATTGCTTATCACCATAGAGTGAAGTTACTTACCCTGTTTAGAGGTCAACACAAATTTATTGAACATATGTGGCACATATAAGGAAACTGCTTTTCATCCAAACAAATACCATATTATTGCAGCAAACACTAAATCTAAACATCAAATGAAAATCGACTTGAACACTGGCAAGACGCATAATTATATCTGCCTTGATTTCTTCAGAATGCATCCAGACCTTCCTATCGAAAACAATTCACTACTGAGGCAATGCTGATATATAACGTCACATATATATGAAATCTAGATCTATCAGAGAGTAAACGACAGGTAGCAATATTAAGTATTGAAAACATTATACTTTAGAAACTCTCTTTGATGGCCTTGAAATAAGAGCCTTCGCCTGCTTTACCCAAGTATGCATGATCGAATCCCGCTAGCGGCCACCGCTTCTCGATGGAGGCGAAACCCAAGGCACCTATGCATATTTTGATGTCTGAGCACGTAAAACGCATGGGGAGGAAATCATGAGCACTGCACTGTCCCGTCCCACAGATTCTGTCACTTTGGTACGTTAAACCCTCTGAACCAAACCAAGCCTTTATTCTTTCCCATTAAGCATTTGTTGCTTGTTGCTCATTGTCCTATTCCTGTTATGACTTGGGCCAGAACATATGTTTCTATACGTGCTGCTCTATACATGACTGCAATAGGCCAAGAACATTAAAAGGTGGAATGCAGGGCTTCAATCCATAGATTAAATGCAAAGCAATGGTGGCTTTACTTAAAGAGCTTGAAAATGAGAACAAAGCTAAAACTTTTTTACTCGTTTCAGAAAAATTTGTTATCGGCTTACCTGCATCCTCTGCAATTGCAGGGTGTCTACCAAACTGCTGTTTACAAATTCCCTGAGTGCATTTGTAAAATTCCCTGAGTGACACTGTACTTTGTTTTATGCTAAAAAATGGGCTGACACAATGTTGCCTGATGCTATCCCTCTCCAGTTAGCTTGTTAAGGGGGGACTGACTTTTAAAGCTATTTTTCTTAAATTTTCACCAAATTTTCACCAACATGGCGCTCAGTCTCTACCTCGCGAGCTCCGAGTCCCTCAAGATCACTTCTTCCTCCTCATCCTTCTGCTTGCCGATTCCTATATGAATCTGCAACACGCTCTGCACCCTGAGATGAGAGGTATCTCGAAGACCACCAACGCAGCTGCAGGGGAAGCAAGATGGAGACGTTAGCGACTGGGAGGCTCTTGGTCGGTGCGGGCATGCAGTGAGGAGCTATCGAATCGCGTTGGGTTTTGCAGCGACCCCCACTTCTTTCCTCGTATTCTTCGGTTGCTGCGCACGTGTTCCTGCTACGCTCCGGTTGCCAAAGCGCTGGCTCGAACTAGGCGGCTGAAAAGGGAGCAGAGCTGGGTTACGAGGCCAACGCGGCTGACGCCGACAGACACGCAAAACCCAGCAACGGGCGCCAAAGAGCTGTGCTCTAAAAAATAACCACACAACAAAAATAAAAAGCCTGCGCACGTGTTCCTGCGACAATATCCTGATTGTTTCTTGCACCAATTTCAAATATGTCACCATTTTTCAAACTGGCCAATTAGTTCAAAAGATAAATGAAATTATTTGTTCATAACCTGCAAAAACAATGAAAAAAACTGCCCACGATTACATTACTTATTAATGCGAAATTTGAGAGCAGCTCATCAGCTGTTTCACCTTTTCGATAGATTGAGGGAAAGATTTCGAGCAAGACGCAAATGTACAATTACAGGCAACCTTTTTTTTATTTTTCACGTGCATTCCTTCAAAAAACACTCCACTAACAATTTATGCAGTCATAAAAGAAGCTTTACGGTCAGAAAATCGAAGAGAGCAATTGAGTTATCGGGAGGTTGCAGGAGGCAGTGCATGGGCCCGTTGTACAGATAGAGGGCGCTGACGCCGCTAGCGAGTGAAGCGAGAGAGAATGGGATGCAGGCACCGTGATCCGCTGATAGCCAGCCGACGTCTCGGCAAGCGGAGAGCACCCTCGCCACCACGCAAGAACAGGGGGCAACCCCCTCCTCCTTTTTCTGCATGGCGGCGACAGCGTTCAACACAGTCTACACAGTTACGGCGGCGTGATCCCTCGTCTCTGAGGAAACAGATGAATGTGCCGAACCCCTCTTTCATCATCCCCAACAAGAACCACCCTCTCTCTCTCTACGCAGTCACGTTGTCTTGACTCGCTAGCGACATCAGCGGCATCAATCAGTCGCCGCTATCTCTTCGCCGCCCAGGCAGCGACCTCCCCCCCCTCCTTTCCTCGTATTCTCCGGTTGCTGCGCACGTGTTCTATCGACGCTCCGATTGCCAAAGCGCCGGCTCGAACTGGGGGGCTGAAAAGGGAGCGGAGCTGGGTTACGAGGCCAATGCGGCTGACGCCGACAGACACGCAAAACCCAGGAACGGGCGCCAATGAGCTAGCTGTGCCCTAAAAAATAACCACACAACAAAAATAAAAAGTCAACGAACCTTCGAACAGCCTGAAAAATTGGCTACCGCTGTTTCACAGACTCTGGAAGAGAAGGCCAGTGCGCAGGAAAAGAGCATGGTGGAAACCGAGGGTTGCATCAACGTGTTATGCTGCGTTGTGCTAGTGTTTGTGCACGAGTATTGTCAGTGTTGACTTCAAGGATGTGTGTCTAGAACTTCGAGCTGTGCAATGAAATCACCTGGACACAAGCAAGTGGTGTCAAAGATGATACCAGCAGGGGTGGTGCTCTGGTCGCAGTTAACAGAACCTGAACCCCTGGACGTCGTTGCAGAGTTCCGGAAGCAAGGCATGCCTACGGCTACAGGAAACCTACCCAGGTGGTTGAGCAGTACATACTCCTATATGTAGTTTAGAAGAACGCTCGAAAGAACTTGGACAGAATGTAGGCTATGGAGTGATTTGAGTCTGTGCTGCACGCCTCTTATGGATCAACCTTGTTCTGCAGTGTTGGTGGTCTTCGAGATACCTCTCATCTCAGGGTGCAGAGCGTGTTGCAGATTCGCATAGGAATCGGCAAGCAGAAGGATGAGGAGGAAGAAGTGATCTTGAGGGACTCGGAGCGCGCGAGGTAGAGACTGAGCGCCATGTTAGAAGATTGAGAGTCGTGGGAATAGCTGGGATTAAATGCAGTGAGAGGCGTCCTGGTGTTCGCCCTCCTTCTTCTACAACATCTACTAAGAGAGCCCACACACTCCAGAGCACGACGCCTCCTACTTACTACGCACACACACAAACACCATTAAAAAACGAGCAGAAATGGGGGTAAAACAAATAGATTGTCAAGCAAATCATTCCAATGCTTTTAAATAGAAACAGGCTTCTCTAAACACTACGCACTTTTAGGAGGGCCCATGTCGTCAACATACTGTTGGATACTTGACATCCTTGAACCGCTCCCAGTTCTTCTTCCCCAATTACCAGCTGTAAGAGAACGGAAGGTGATTTTTTTTTTTTAAGTCCACACAATGCACTTTACTCACACACACCAACAGCCAAGAATGAATTTTATTACCAATACACGCTGAACCACTTCGTGCTCTTCTTCCCCAATTACCAGCTGTAAGAGAACGGAAGGTGACTTTTTTTTTTTAAGTCAACACAATGCACTTTACTCACACACATGAACAGCCAAGAATTAATTTTATTACCAATACACGCTGAACCACTTCGTGCTCTTCTTCCCCAATTACCAGCTGTAAGAGAACGGAAGGTGACTTTTTTTTTTTAAGTCAACACAATGCACTTTACTCACACACATGAACAGCCAAGAATGAATTTTATTACCAATACACGCTGAACCACTTCGTGCTCTTCTTCCCCAATTACCAGCTGTAAGAGAACGGAAGGTGACTTTTTTTTTTAAGTCAACACAATGCACTTTACTCACACACATGAACAGCCAAGAATGAATTTTATTACCAATACACGCTGAACCACTTCGTGCTCTTCTTCCCCAATTACCACCTGTAAGAGAACGGAAGGTGACTTCTTTTTTTAAAGTCAACACAATGCACTTTACTCACACACATGAACAGCCAAGAATGAATTTTATTACCAATGCACGCAGACTATCGTCCATCAAACATACATCCACCATATTTTTGTGAAAACTTATATATCACAACAAGTGAATATTTTGCTGAGGCACTGAAAGTTTGGCTTTTCTGGTTTGTAAGGACAGAACACTGAAATTTAGGCCTCAAATCGGCACAATGGAACGTCTGTTGTAAACTGCAGAGTGGTTTTATAAAAAATGCTGCACATAATTTTGCCCAGAATTCAATTTATCCGTGAATAAGCATGCTTTTATGTAGCCTGATGCTGGTGGTAGACAAAACACTAGAAAAAACAAATATTGTAAATTTAACCCGTCAGACGTTTTCAGTGTAAGAGGAACCCACTTCTGTTTAAAATCTGTACAACACCTCTTCAATGAAAGTTTTAGTGGGCTCAATCAGCACTTCATCTAAGAGTTCAAAACAGTGTGGCACCATCTAGTGACAAAAGCTGAAAGCATGGCACTCAACTGAAGGGTGCACTGAAGAATGCAGAATATATGACATGCACTCCTGAAGAAAAACCAACTCTGCCCAATCCGCCTTTTGCGCGAATTTTATGCGCATGAGCGAAGTCGTAGCAGCGAACGACGGAAACACATTGGACGGCGTCAACGGCGTCGCCAGTGCACAGGGGCTGGCGGCGCCGGGCGGCACGGTGACCGCCACAGGCTTGGCAAAACAATGCAAACCACACCTGCCGCGTACGGTTGCCACTCTCTAAGCGTGCCGAATTGCAAGACACGGTTTTTCAGGTTTCCTTCAGCGAGCCGCGACCAACGACATGAAGCTTGAATTAGGGCCACCAAGCGTCAAGATGTGAATGGCCGACCTTAGCAACCGACTGCGTACGCTCGACTGTGGAAAAACATTTCGTTACAGGTATGTATGCATCTAAAGGAAATGTGCATGATGAAAAGTATCTAACGGAGTTTGCACCAAGCCTGTAACCCAGCAGTCATAGCCGCAATGAGCATTTGTTCGGCGCGTCTGATGACAAGGGGCCGGGTAGCGCAGATATCACAGGTGGCTGTGTACGCCACACCGTAATATTTAGCATGTTTTATCACGACTGCCGCCTGACCAAAAGGAAAAAAAAATTGGCCGTCTGTTGCGATGCACCGCCGTTCGCGAGCCGAGCAGTTGATCTGGTCATGAGGCTCGCGAACGGCAGTGCATTAAAACGCCGCATTTTTTTCTTGTTAGTCAGGTGGCAGTCACGATAAAACATGCTAAATATTACGGCCTTGCGCACACAGCCGCCTGTGATATCTAAGCTACCTAGCCCTTTCGCACATTAAGAAAAGAAACGACAAAATACATCACCTTCAGGCCCCGGCACAACTAAAGCAATCACGCACCGAAGAAATCCTCATTGCAGCTACCACTGCTGCGTTACAGGCTGGGTGCAAACTTCAGTAGGTGCATTTAAAAATGCATATTTCCTTTAGATGCATAGATACCTGTAGTATCTGTGTTTTTGCCGCTCGGAGCAAATGATGCACTTGACACTCTTGCACGACGCACAGTATTTTTTTTTTTTTTTTTACCTTAAAGGCTCGCCTCCGTCCACACCAAAGCATTCGGATTTTGTTCCTTTGGTGTACGCAATCAGATGCACTTTGTTAGGAAGCTTGATAATCGCCGTCTTCGTCCGACCGTTTGCAACGGCAAGGACACCACCCGGCACAAATGAGTCTCCTGGAGGGTTCATGCTCGTTCACTTGCAGAGTGGATCGCTCTGGACGTAGAACAGGGTTGGTTCCTGACTGAGATGCGCATCTGATATGTAGGAGATGCACATGTGTGACCAAGTCGATACCGCAGAAATCGCGGCGGAGGCAGAAAGGTTGTGAATCCTTTCACAACAGAATGACCATTCGCTGTGCACTGAGAACCTTTTCACCACTGCGACCACATCCGTTCCGACTCCCGAGGGCAGAAACCGGCTAGAGCCCTGAATCATCCTTAGCCAGAAAAATGCCGTTCGTTTCCTGCAGGTGTGCATTCTGGCCAGGACAATAGCTGCACGATTGTAGATGACGCGAGGAGGAAGCGACGCCCATTGCACCATGCCAAAGTCACAGGAGACGATTCCACCTAGCTCTGCAGCATCAACAAAGCCCTGGCTGCTTTGGCCTTTGAGATCCCTCTCTCTGTCTCTCTGCCTCCGCGCTCTCCTGTCTGTCGAAAACCTGCACGCTGAGAGCGTCCCATTCTGTCACGTCGAACACGGCCCGCGCTACACGCTTTTACAATACGAAGATAGTATATGCGTGCATTATGAGTGGATTCATGGATCACTGCCTTGTCGTGGCGGAGGGGCTTGCGAAACTCGATGAAGTCGTGAGCTCTGCTGTGTAGGGCCACCCAAGAAGACAGGTCACGGCAGAGAGTTCTGACAAAATGTGATTCACTGGAGAAGGTAATGGCAACCCACTCCAGTATTTCCTGCCAAGAAAACCCTATGGCCAGTCACAATACCATTATCGATATGGCGCCGGAAGATGAGCCCCCCAGGTTGGAAGGCGTCCCACATGTTACTGGGGATGAACAAAGGGCGATTCCTAGTAGCTCCAGGACGAATGAAGCGGCTGGGCTAAAGCCAAAAGGATGCTCAGTTGTGGATGTGTCGGGAAGCGACCGGAAAGTCCGATGTTGCAAGGAGATATATCACATAGCAACATGGAATGTAAGATCTATGACGCAAGGTAAACTGGATATCGTCAAGCGAGAAATGGACAGATTGAACATTGATATCTTGGGTATCAGCGAACTCAAGTGGACCGGAATGGGAGAATTTAACTCCGGCGACCATTATGTCTTTTATTGTGGGCACGAATCCAAGAGAAGGAATGGGGTCGCTCTCATAGTAAACAGAAGAATGGGCAAAGCAGTGCTAGGGTACAACCCCAAAAACGACCGAATGATTTCACTTCGGATCCAAGGTCACCCTTTCAACATAACAGTTATCCAAGTCTATGCACCGACCACTGCTGCTGAAGAAGCGCTGAAGAAGCTGACGTTGAGAGATTTTATGCGGACCTACAATGCCTTTTAGACCGCACCCCATCATCAGACGTCGTTTTTCTCATAGGAGACTGGAATGCTAAGGTCGGGAGTGAAGAAATATCCGGAATTACAGGCAAGTTCGGTCTTGGTGAGCCAAGTGAAGCTGGGCAGAGGCTAGTAGAGTTCTGTCAAGAAAACAACCTGACCATAGCGAATACTCATTTTCAACAGCACAAGAGGCGCCTGTACACATGGATTTCACCGGACGGTCTGTACAGGAATCAGATCGATTATATTATTTGCCGGCAGAGATGGAGAAGCGCTATACAAGCAGTAAAAACAAGGCCTGGGGCCGATTGTGGCACCGATCATCAGCTTCTTGTTGCCAAAATTAAGCTTCGATTGAGGAAAACGCAGAAAACTAGAAGGCCTTTCAGGTATGATCTGGATCAGATTCCATTAGAATATGCTGTGGAAGTGAGGAATCGATTTCAAGAATTAGATCTAACCCTAAAAGAGCCCAAAGAGATGTGGACTGATGTTCGTGATATAATACAAGAAGTTGCTACTAAGGTAGTTCCAAAGCAAAAGAAATGCAAAAAAGCAAACTGGTTATCTGAAGAGGCTTTGCAAATAGCTGAGGAAAGGAGGATGGCAAAAGGTATGGGGGAAAGAGAAAGATACAAGGTTCTCAATGCGGATTTTCAGAAAATAGCAAGGAGAGATAAGAATGCCTTCCTGAACATACAGTGTCAAGCAGTTGAGGACAACAGCCAATTAAGGAACACAAGAGCTCTGTATAAGACAATCAAAGATATCAAAGGAAGCTTCTGTGCTAAGCTGGGCGTGATAAAGGACAAACGAGGCAAGGACCTCACTGAAGCCTCAGAGATGAAGAAGAGGTGGCAGGAATACACAGAAGAACTGTACAAGAAGGATCCGGATGTGCAAACCCAACATAAGCTGGTTGTGATTACTGATCTCGAGCCGGGCATCCTGAAGAGTGAAGTTGAACGAGCCTTAGCCAGCCTTGCCAAGAACAAAGCTAGCGGAATTGATGGTATTCCAGCTGAGTTGCTTCAAAACCTCAACCACGACGCTGTTAACACACTGCATACATTATGTCAAAAGATTTGGACAACCCTGCAGTGGCCACAGGATTGGAGGAGGTCAGTTTACATCCCCATTCCAAAGAAAGGCAGTGCCAAAGATTGTTCCAACTACCGCACGATCGCGCTTATTTCGCATGCTAGCAAGGTGATGTTAAAAATCCTCCAAGGTAGGCTGCAGCAGTATGTGGATCGGGAGCTTCCGGACGTGCAAGCTGCGTTTCGCAAGGGCAGAGGAACTAGAGACCAAATTGCCAACCTTCGCTGGATCATGGAAAAAGCAAGAGTTCCAGAAACCGATTTACTTCTGCTTTATTGATTGTGGCAAGCTCTCCAAGAGATGGGAGTTCCAATTCACCTCATCTGTCTCCTCAGGAACCTTTATGAAGGGCAAGAGGCCACAGTCAGAACTGGGCATGGTCTTACTGATTGGTTTCCGATTGAGAAAGGGGTGAGGCAAGGCTGCATACTGTCGCCCTGCCTATTTAACCTATATGCAGAGTGCATCATGAGAAAGGCCGGTCTGGACGAGTCTTCAGCTGGAAAACGTATCAACAACCTTAGATATGCGGATGATACCACTTTAATGGCAGAAAGTGAAGTGGAACTCAAGAGACTTCTGATGCGCGTACAAGAAGAGAGTGAGAAGTTTGGGCTTAAACTGAACATTAAAGAGACGAAGATCATGGCGTCTTGCCCTATCAAGTCCTGGAGCATCAATGGACAAGAAGTGGAAGCTGTGACAGATTTTCTGTTCTTGGGCGCCAAGATTACCTCGGAAGGAGACTGCAGCCATGAAATTAGGAGACGCCTGCTTCTGGGAAAGAGAGCAATGGTTAGCCTTGACCACCTAGTAAAGAGCAGAGACATTAGTCTGCCAACCAAGATCCGTATAACCCGTGCTATGGTCTTTCCAGTTGTGATGTATGGATGCGAGAGTTGGACTGTGAAAAAGGCTGACCGCCGAAGAATTGACGCGTTTGAATTGTGGTGCTGGCGAAGACTCTTAAGAGTTCCTTGGACTGCCAGAAGATCAAATCAGTCGATATTGTCGACCATAAACCCTGACTGCTCATTGGAGGGTCAAATTCTAAAGTTAAAGCTCAGCTACTTTGGTCATCTGATGAGAAGAGAGGAGTCGCTGGAGAAAGATTTGATGTTGGGAAAGGTTGAGGGTCGCCGGAGAAGGGGTAGGCAGCGAACGCGATGGTTAGATGGCATTCTCGAGGCATTGCAGATGAAGCTATGTGATGTTAAGAAGATAGTGAGAGACCGGAAAGCGTGGCGTGACATGGTCCATAGGGTCACGAAGAGTCGGACACGACTGAACGCCTGAACTGAACTGATTGAGTGGATTGTGAAAATGCTGTACATTCCCCCATACTGCGTGAACATGATATACTTCAATCACTCTCTACTTTCTGCCCCGAGGCCAAAAAAGGGGGGAGTTTCACTTTCTACCTGCGTTGGCGTGGCCTTTTCGTTTGGTGCACTTTCGCGTCGTCTGCTACACTGCCGTCCAATGTGTTTCTCGCCCACTCCCCCATGATGGCACCATATCGTCCCGCAAAAGGCGGATTTTGAAAATAACTGATATTTTCCCGAATGTGATCACGTGAGGTACTACAGTGATGTAACAGTGTTCTCAATATGACGTCACCTCAGTTGTTTGTCTTTATGCAATTTTCAAAGTATTCATGCAACTAATTTGAAATGCCACTGGTGCCTGCTGTACTGCGTCTGCTTCTGTATGTTGTGGGGTGCGGCGTTAGAGAAAGCGCCAAATGAAAGGCGCAGCACAGATGCTTGGCAGGACCAACTTCGTACAGTCAAATCTCGATATAACAAACACTGCGAAACCGCAAAGAATTGAAATGTTGTAATGAAAAATATGCTACAAAAGCCAGCAGTCAAACCTAGGTAAAAAAATGGCATACCTTGGCAGTAGGCACAATTGTAGGAAAGCAAAGCCTCAAATGAAACTGTTGTACTAACTTCAATGCTGATTTATTTAAAGAAATCAATTGCTCTTCTTCTGCCGAGTGCCGCAAACTACCACGCACTACATTCTATTACTATAGTACATACACCTACTTTCCGCAACACCTCACTGGATGCGTGCTTGCACCGAGCGATGAAAGTACAAACTTTGTCCATGTGAAAAAAAGAAAAGAAAAAAAAAAACGCCAATGTTCGATATAACCTCATCTTTAGTGCTCAGAATTTTGAAAATCTTGTCTCAATCTTTCAATATGATCGCGGCATGCGATGGGGCAATGCTAGCTGTCTGCAGGGGCCGATTCTCTTTTTCTCTCCGTCAATTTCTTGCAGTGAAAGCTGCGTTCCTACCTTCCCGACATTTCGCCGGCTGCAGTCATAGTCACATCTCATACGAACTTCGCAATAAAATCATCCGCGACACACACAAAAAAGAGGGCGGGACTACCTCGCTGCGCAACCGACCATAGGCAAACTGCACGCAACGCAGAAAGAAAAAGGGCAGGCAGCTAGGCCTGCTGGCTACTGCATTATAAACCTCAGCTTTGCGGGGGCACTAGGAGCTGGCACTAGATTTGCTGATGATGACAGCTACAGCCCTCGGACCATACACAGAAACGGCAGTTTGTTTCAAGCACGAGTTGCGAGCTGATGCAGGGATGGTGCTACGGAGTGATTTGAGTCTGTGCTGCACGCCTCTTATGGATCAACCTTGTTCTGCAGTGTTGGTGGTCTTCGAGATACCTCTCATCTCAGGGTGCAGAGCGTGTTGCAGATTCGCATAGGAATCGGCAAGCAGAAGGATGAGGAGGAAGAAGTGATCTTGAGGGACTCGGAGCGCGCGAGGTAGAGACTGAGCGCCATGTTGGAAGATTGAGAGTCGAGGAAATAGCTGGGATTAAATGAAGTGAGAGGCGTCCTGGTGTTCGCCCTGCTTCTTCTACAACATCTACTAAGAGAGCCCACACACTCCAGAGCACGACGCCTCCTACTTACTACGCACACACACAAACACCATTAAAAAACGAGCAGAAATGGGGGTAAAACAAATAGATTGTCAAGCAAATCATTCCAATGCTTTTAAATAGAAACAGGCTTCTCTAAACACTACGCACTTTTAGGAGGGCCCATGTCGTCAACATACTGTTGGATACTTGACATCCTTGAACCGCTCCCAGTTCTTCTTCCCCAATTACCAGCTGTAAGAGAACGGAAGGTGATTTTTTTTTTTTTAAGTCCACACAATGCACTTTACTCACACACACCAACAGCCAAGAATGAATTTTATTACCAATACACGCTGAACCACTTCGTGCTCTTCTTCCCCAATTACCAGCTGTAAGAGAACGGAAGGTGACTTTTTTTTTTTAAGTCAACACAATGCACTTTACTCACACACATGAACAGCCAAGAATGAATTTTATTACCAATGCACGCAGACTATCGTCCATCAAACATACATCCACCATATTTTTGTGAAAACTTATATATCACAACAAGTGAATATTTTGCTGAGGCACTGAAAGTTTGGCTTTTCTGGTTTGTAAGGACAGAACACTGAAATTTAGGCCTCAAATCGGCACAATGGAACGTCTGTTGTAAACTGCAGAGTGGTTTTATAAAAAATGCTGCACATAATTTTGCCCAGAATTCAATTTATCCGTGAATAAGCATGCTTTTATGTAGCCTGATGCTGGTGGTAGACAAAACACTAGAAAAAACAAATATTGTAAATTTAACCCGTCAGACGTTTTCAGTGTAAGAGGAACCCACTTCTGTTTAAAATCTGTACAACACCTCTTCAATGAAAGTTTTAGTGGGCTCAATCAGCACTTCATCTAAGGAGTTCAAAACACTGTGGCACCATCTAGTGACAAAAGCTGAAAGCATGGCACTCAACTGAAGGGTGCACTGAAGAATGCAGAATATATGACATGCACTCCTGAAGAAAAACTAACTCTGCCCAATCCGCCTTTTGCGCTAATTTTATGCGCATGAGCGAAGTCGTAGCAGCGAACGACGGAAACACATTGGACGGCGTCAACGGCGTCGCCAGTGCACAGGGGCTGGCGGCGCCGGGCGGCACGGTGACCGCCACAGGCTTGGCAAAACAATGCAAACCACACCTGCCGCGTACGGTTGCCACTCTCTAAGCGTGCCGAATTGCAAGACACGGTTTTTCAGGTTTCCTTCAGCGAGCCGCGACCAACGACATGAAGCTTGAATTAGGGCCACCAAGCGTCAAGATGTGAATGGCTGACCTTAGCAACCGACTGCGTACGCTCGACTGTGGAAAAACATTTCGTTACAGGTATGTATGCATCTAAAGGAAATGTGCATGATGAAAAGTATCTAACGGAGTTTGCACCAAGCCTGTAACCCAGCAGTCATAGCCGCAATGAGCATTTGTTCGGCGCGTCTGATGACAAGGGGCCGGGTAGCGCAGATATCACAGGTGGCTGTGTACGCCACACCGTAATATTTAGCATGTTTTATCACGACTGCCGCCTGACCAAAAGGAAAAAAAAATTGGCCGTCTGTTGTGATGCACCGCCGTTCGCGAGCCGAGCAGTTATCTGGTCATGAGGCTCGCGAACGGCAGTGCATTAAAACGCCGCATTTTTTTCTTGTTAGTCAGGTGGCAGTCACGATAAAACATGCTAAATATTACGGCCTTGCGCACACAGCCGCCTGTGATATCTAAGCTACCTACCCCTTTCGCACATTAAGAAAAGAAACGACAAAATACATCACCTTCAGGCCCCGGCACAACTAAAGCAATCACGCACCGAAGAAATCCTCATTGCAGCTACCACTGCTGCGTTACAGGCTGGGTGCAAACTTCAGTAGGTACATTTCAAAATGCATATTTCCTTTAGATGGATAGATACCTATAGTATCTGTTTTTGCCGCTCGGAGCAAATGATGCACTTGACACTCTTGCACGACGCACAGTATTTTTTTCTTTTACCTTAAAGGCTCGCCTCCGTGCACACCAAAGCATTCGGATTTTGTTCCTTTGGTGTAGGCAACCAGATGCACTTTGTTAGGAAGCTTGATAATCGTCGTCTTCGTCCAAAGGTTTGCAACGGCAAGGACACCGCCCGGCACAAATGAGTCTCCTGGAGGGTTCATGCTCGTTCACTTGCAGAGTGGATCGCTCTGGACGTAGAACAGGGTTGGTTCCTGACTGAGATGTGCATCCGATATGTAGGAGATGCACATGTGTGACCAAGTCGTTGATACCGCAGAAATCGCGGCGGAGGCAGAAAGGTTGTGGATCCTTTCACAACAGAATGACCATTCGCTGTGCACTGAGAACCTTTTCACCACTGAGACCACATCCGTTCTGACTCCCGAGGGCAGAAACAGGCTAGAGCCCTGAATCATCCTTAGCCAGAAAAATGCCGTTCGTTTCCTGCAGGTGTGCATTCTGGCCAGGACAATAGCTGCACGATTGTAGACGACGCGAGGAGGAAGCGACGCCCATTGCACCATGCCAAAGTCACAGGAGACGATTCCACCTAGCTATGCAGCATCAACAAAGCCCTGGCTGCTTTGGCCTTTGAGATCCCTCTCTCTGTCTCTCTGCCTCCGCGCTCTCCTGTCTGTAGAAAACCTGCACGCTGAGAGCGTCCCATTCTGTCACGTCGAACACGGCCCGCGCTACACGCTTTTACAATACGATGATAGTATATGCGTGCATTATGAGTGGATTGTGAAAATGCTGTGCATTCCCCCATACTGCGTGAACATGATATACTTCAATCACTCTCTACTTTCTGCCCCGAGGCCAAAAAAGGGGGGAGTTTCACTTTCTACCTGCGTTGGCGTGGCCTTTTCGTTTGGTGCACTTTCGCGTCGTCTGCTACACTGCCGTCCAATGTGTTTCTCGCCCACTCCCCCATGATGGCACCATATCGTCCCGCAAAAGGCGGATTTTGAAAATAACTGATATTTTCCCGAATGTGATCACGTGAGGTACTACAGTGATGTAACAGTGTTCTCAATATGATGTCACCTCAGTTGTTTGTCTTTATGCGATTTTCAAAGTATTCATGCAACTAATTTGAAATGCCACTAGTGCCTGCTGTACTGCGTCTGCTTCTGTATGTTGTGGGGTGCGGCGTTAGAGAAAGCGCCAAATGAAAGGCGCAGCACAGATGCTTGGCAGGACCAACTTCGTACAGTCAAATCTCGATATAACAAACACTGCGAAACCGCAAAGAATTGTTCATTTTGAAATGTTGTAATGAAAAATATGCTATAAAAGCCAGCAGTCAAACCTAGGTAAAAAAATGGCACACCTTGGCAGTAGGCACAATTGTAGGAAAGCAAAGCCTCAAATGAAACTGTTGTACTAACTTCAATGCTGATTTATTTAAAGAAATCAATTGCTTTTCTTCTGCCGAGTGCCGCAAACTACCACGCACTACATTCTATTACTATAGTACATACACCTACTTTCCGCAACACCTCACTGGATGCGTGCTTGCACTGAGCGATGAAAGTACAAACTTTGTCCATGTGAAAAAAAGAAAAGAAAAAAAAAACGCCAATGTTCGATATAACCTCATCTTCAGTGCTATGAATTTTGAAAATCTTGTCTCAATCTTTCAATATGATCGCGGCATGCGATGGGGCAATGCTAGCTGTCTGCAGGGGCCGATTCTCTTTTTCTCTCCGTCAATTTCTTGCAGTGAAAGCTGCGTTCCTACCTTCCTGGCATTTCGCCGGCTGCAGTCATAGTCACATCTCATACGAACTTCGCAATAAAATCATCCGCGACACACACAAAAAAAGAGGGCGGGACTACCTCGCTGCGCAACCGACCATAGGCAAACTGCACGCAACGCAGAAAGAAAAAGGGCAGGCAGCTAGGCCTGCTGGCTACTGCATTATAAACCTCAGCTTTGCGGGGGCACTAGGAGCTGGCACTAGATTTGCTGATGATGACAGCTACAGCCCTCGGACCATACACAGAAACGGCAGTTTGTTTCAAGCACGAGTTGCGAGCTGATGCAGGGATGGTGCTACGGAGTGATTTGAGTCTGTGCTGCACGGCTCTTATGGATCAACCTTGTTCTGCAGCGTTGGTGGTCTTCGAGATACCTCTCATCTCAGGGTGCAGAGCGTGTTGCAGATTCGCATAGGAATCAGCAAGCAGAAGGATGAGGAGGAAGAAGTGATCTTGAGGGACTCGGAGCGCGCGAGGTAGAGACTGAGCGCCATGTTGGAAGATTGAGAGTCGTGGGAATAGCTGGGATTAAATGCAGTGAGAGGCGTCCTGGTGTTCGCCCTGCTTCTTCTACAACATCTACTAAGAGAGCCCACACACTCCAGAGCACGACGCCTCCTACTTACTACGCACACACACAAACACCATTAAAAAACGAGCAGAAATGGGGGTAAAACAAATAGATTGTCAAGCAAATCATTCCAATGCCTTTAAATAGAAACAGGCTTCTCTAAACTCTACGCACTTTTAGGAGGGCCCATGTCGTCAACATACTGCTGGATACTTGACATCCTTTGACTGTTGAACCGCTCCCAGTTCTTCTTCCCCAATTACCAGCTGTAAGAGAACGGAAGGTGATTTTTTTTTTTTTAAGTCCACACAATGCACTTTACTCACACACACCAACAGCCAAGAATGAATTTTATTACCAATACACGCTGAACCACTTCGTGCTCTTCTTCCCCAATTACCAGCTGTAAGAGAACGGAAGGTGACTTTTTTTTTTTTAAGTCAACACAATGCACTTTACTCACACACACGAACAGCCAAGAATGAATTTTATTACCAATGCACGCAGGCTATCGTCCATCAAACATACATCCACCATATTTTTGTGAAAACTTATATATCACAACAAGTGAATATTTTGCTGAGGCACTGAAAGTTTGGCTTTTCTGGTTTGTAAGGACAGAACACTGAAATTTAGGCCTCAAATCGGCACAATGGAACGTCTGTTGTAAACTGCAGAGTGGTTTTATAAAAAATGCTGCACATAATTTTGCCCAGAATTCAATTGACAAAACACTAGAAAAAACAAATATTGTAAATTTAACCCGTCAGACAGTAGTCGGACGTTTTCAGTGTAAGTGGAACCCACTTCTGTTTAAAATCTGTTCAACACCTCTTCAATGAAAGTTTTAGTGGGCTCAATCAGCACTTCATCTAAGGAGTTCAAAACACTGTGGCACCATCTAGTGACAAAAGCTGAAAGCATGGCACTCAACTGAAGGGTGCACTGAAGAATGCAGAATATATGACATGCACTCCTGAAGAAAAACTAACTCTGCCCAATCCGCCTTTTGCGCGAATTTTATGCGCATGAGCGAAGTCGTAGCAGCGAACGACGGAAACACATTGGACGGCGTCAACGGCGTCGCCAGTGCACAGGGGCTGGCGGCGCCGGGCGGCGCGGTGACCGCCACAGGCTTGGCAAAACAATGCAAACCACACCTCGGCTGCCACTCTCAAAGCGTGCCGAGATGCAAGACACGGTTTTTCAGGTTTCCTTCAGCGAGCCGCGACCAACGACATGAAGCTTGAATTAGGGCCACCAGGCGTCAAGATGTGAATGGCCGACCTTAGCAACCGACTGCGTACGCTCGACTGTGGAAAAACATTTCGTTACAGGTATGTATGCATCTAAAGGAAATGTGCATGATGAAAAGTATCTAGCGGAGTTTGCACCATGCCTGTAACCCAGCAGTCAGAGCCGCAATGAGCATTTGTTCGGCGCGTCTGATGACGAGGGGCCGGGTAGCGCAGATATCACAGGTGGCTGTGTACGCCACACCGTAATATTTAGCATGTTTTATCACGACTGCCGCCTGACCAAAAGGAAAAAAAAATTGGCCGTCTGTTGTGATGCACCGCTGTTCGCGAGCCGAGCAGTTGATCTGGTCATGAGGCTCGCGAACGGCAGTGCATTAAAACGCCGCATTTTTTTCTTGTTAGTCAGGTGGCAGTCACGATAAAACATGCTAAATATTACGGCCTTGCGCACACAGCCGCCTGTGATATCTAAGCTACCTACCCCTTTCGCACATTAAGAAAAGAAACGACAAAATACATCACCTTCAGGCCCCGGCACAACTAAAGCAATCACGCACCGAAGAAATCCTCATTGCAGCTACCACTGCTGCGTTACAGGCTGGGTGCAAACTTCAGTAGGTACATTTCAAAATGCATATTTCCTTTAGATGCATAGGTACCTATAGTATCTGTGTTTTTGCCGCTCGGAGCAAATGATGCACTTGACACTCTTGCACGACGCACAGTATTTTTTCTTTTACCTTAAAGGCTCGCCTCCGTGCACACCAAAGCATTCGGATTTTGTTCCTTTGGTGTACGCAACCAGATGCACTTTGTTAGGAAGCTTGATAATCGTCGTCTTCGTCCAACCGTTTGCAACGGCAAGGACACCGCCCGGCACAAATGAGTCTCCTGGAGGGTTCATGCTCGTTCACTTGCAGAGTGGATCGCTCTGGACGTAGAACAGGGTTGGTTCCTGACTGAGATGCGCATCCGATATGTAGGAGATGCACATGTGTGACCAAGTCGATACCGCAGAAATCGCGGCGGAGGCAGAAAGGTTGTGGATCCTTTCACAACAGAATGACCATTCGCTGTGCACTGAGAACCTTTTCACCACTGCGACCACATCCGTTCCGACTCCCGAGGGCAGAAACCGGCTAGAGCCCTGAATCATCCTTAGCCAGAAAAATGCCGTTCGTTTCCTGCAGGTGTGCATTCTGGCCAGGACAATAGCTGCACGATTGTAGATGACGCGAGGAGGAAGCGACGCCCATTGCACCATGCCAAAGTCACAGGAGACGATTCCACCTAGCTCTGCAGCATCAACAAAGCCCTGGCTGCTTTGGCCTTTGAGATCCCTCTCTGTCTCTCTGCCTCCGCGCTCTCCTGTCTGTCGAAAACCTGCACGCTGAGAGCGTCCCATTCTGTCACGTCGAACACGGCCCGCGCTACACGCTTTTACAATACGAAGATAGTATATGCGTGCATTATGAGTGGATTCATGGATCACTGCCTTGTCGTGGCGGAGGGGCTTGCGAAACTCGATGAAGTCGTGAGCTCTGCTGTGTAGGGCCACCCAAGAAGACAGGTCACGGCAGAGAGTTCTGACAAAATGTGATTCACTGGAGAAGGTAATGGCAACCCACTCCAGTATTTCCTGCCAAGAAAACCCTATGGCCAGTCACAATACCATTATCGATATGGCGCCGGAAGATGAGCCCCCCAGGTTGGAAGGCGTCCCACATGTTACTGGGGATGAACAAAGGGCGATTCCTAGTAGCTCCAGGACGAATGAAGCGGCTGGGCTAAAGCCAAAAGGATGCTCAGTTGTGGATGTGTCGGGAAGCGACCGGAAAGTCCGATGTTGCAAGGAGATATATCACATAGCAACATGGAATGTAAGATCTATGACGCAAGGTAAACTGGATATCGTCAAGCGAGAAATGGACAGATTGAACATTGATATCTTGGGTATCAGCGAACTCAAGTGGACCGGAATGGGAGAATTTAACTCCGGCGACCATTATGTCTTTTATTGTGGGCACGAATCCAAGAGAAGGAATGGGGTCGCTCTCATAGTAAACAGAAGAATGGGCAAAGCAGTGCTAGGGTACAACCCCAAAAACGACCGAATGATTTCACTTCGGATCCAAGGTCACCCTTTCAACATAACAGTTATCCAAGTCTATGCACCGACCACTGCTGCTGAAGAAGCGCTGAAGAAGCTGACGTTGAGAGATTTTATGCGGACCTACAATGCCTTTTAGACCGCACCCCATCATCAGACGTCGTTTTTCTCATAGGAGACTGGAATGCTAAGGTCGGGAGTGAAGAAATATCCGGAATTACAGGCAAGTTCGGTCTTGGTGAGCCAAGTGAAGCTGGGCAGAGGCTAGTAGAGTTCTGTCAAGAAAACAACCTGACCATAGCGAATACTCATTTTCAACAGCACAAGAGGCGCCTGTACACATGGATTTCACCGGACGGTCTGTACAGGAATCAGATCGATTATATTATTTGCCGGCAGAGATGGAGAAGCGCTATACAAGCAGTAAAAACAAGGCCTGGGGCCGATTGTGGCACCGATCATCAGCTTCTTGTTGCCAAAATTAAGCTTCGATTGAGGAAAACGCAGAAAACTAGAAGGCCTTTCAGGTATGATCTGGATCAGATTCCATTAGAATATGCTGTGGAAGTGAGGAATCGATTTCAAGAATTAGATCTAACCCTAAAAGAGCCCAAAGAGATGTGGACTGATGTTCGTGATATAATACAAGAAGTTGCTACTAAGGTAGTTCCAAAGCAAAAGAAATGCAAAAAAGCAAACTGGTTATCTGAAGAGGCTTTGCAAATAGCTGAGGAAAGGAGGATGGCAAAAGGTATGGGGGAAAGAGAAAGATACAAGGTTCTCAATGCGGATTTTCAGAAAATAGCAAGGAGAGATAAGAATGCCTTCCTGAACATACAGTGTCAAGCAGTTGAGGACAACAGCCAATTAAGGAACACAAGAGCTCTGTATAAGACAATCAAAGATATCAAAGGAAGCTTCTGTGCTAAGCTGGGCGTGATAAAGGACAAACGAGGCAAGGACCTCACTGAAGCCTCAGAGATGAAGAAGAGGTGGCAGGAATACACAGAAGAACTGTACAAGAAGGATCCGGATGTGCAAACCCAACATAAGCTGGTTGTGATTACTGATCTCGAGCCGGGCATCCTGAAGAGTGAAGTTGAACGAGCCTTAGCCAGCCTTGCCAAGAACAAAGCTAGCGGAATTGATGGTATTCCAGCTGAGTTGCTTCAAAACCTCAACCACGACGCTGTTAACACACTGCATACATTATGTCAAAAGATTTGGACAACCCTGCAGTGGCCACAGGATTGGAGGAGGTCAGTTTACATCCCCATTCCAAAGAAAGGCAGTGCCAAAGATTGTTCCAACTACCGCACGATCGCGCTTATTTCGCATGCTAGCAAGGTGATGTTAAAAATCCTCCAAGGTAGGCTGCAGCAGTATGTGGATCGGGAGCTTCCGGACGTGCAAGCTGCGTTTCGCAAGGGCAGAGGAACTAGAGACCAAATTGCCAACCTTCGCTGGATCATGGAAAAAGCAAGAGTTCCAGAAACCGATTTACTTCTGCTTTATTGATTGTGGCAAGCTCTCCAAGAGATGGGAGTTCCAATTCACCTCATCTGTCTCCTCAGGAACCTTTATGAAGGGCAAGAGGCCACAGTCAGAACTGGGCATGGTCTTACTGATTGGTTTCCGATTGAGAAAGGGGTGAGGCAAGGCTGCATACTGTCGCCCTGCCTATTTAACCTATATGCAGAGTGCATCATGAGAAAGGCCGGTCTGGACGAGTCTTCAGCTGGAAAACGTATCAACAACCTTAGATATGCGGATGATACCACTTTAATGGCAGAAAGTGAAGTGGAACTCAAGAGACTTCTGATGCGCGTACAAGAAGAGAGTGAGAAGTTTGGGCTTAAACTGAACATTAAAGAGACGAAGATCATGGCGTCTTGCCCTATCAAGTCCTGGAGCATCAATGGACAAGAAGTGGAAGCTGTGACAGATTTTCTGTTCTTGGGCGCCAAGATTACCTCGGAAGGAGACTGCAGCCATGAAATTAGGAGACGCCTGCTTCTGGGAAAGAGAGCAATGGTTAGCCTTGACCACCTAGTAAAGAGCAGAGACATTAGTCTGCCAACCAAGATCCGTATAACCCGTGCTATGGTCTTTCCAGTTGTGATGTATGGATGCGAGAGTTGGACTGTGAAAAAGGCTGACCGCCGAAGAATTGACGCGTTTGAATTGTGGTGCTGGCGAAGACTCTTAAGAGTTCCTTGGACTGCCAGAAGATCAAATCAGTCGATATTGTCGACCATAAACCCTGACTGCTCATTGGAGGGTCAAATTCTAAAGTTAAAGCTCAGCTACTTTGGTCATCTGATGAGAAGAGAGGAGTCGCTGGAGAAAGATTTGATGTTGGGAAAGGTTGAGGGTCGCCGGAGAAGGGGTAGGCAGCGAACGCGATGGTTAGATGGCATTCTCGAGGCATTGCAGATGAAGCTATGTGATGTTAAGAAGATAGTGAGAGACCGGAAAGCGTGGCGTGACATGGTCCATAGGGTCACGAAGAGTCGGACACGACTGAACGCCTGAACTGAACTGATTGAGTGGATTGTGAAAATGCTGTACATTCCCCCATACTGCGTGAACATGATATACTTCAATCACTCTCTACTTTCTGCCCCGAGGCCAAAAAAGGGGGGAGTTTCACTTTCTACCTGCGTTGGCGTGGCCTTTTCGTTTGGTGCACTTTCGCGTCGTCTGCTACACTGCCGTCCAATGTGTTTCTCGCCCACTCCCCCATGATGGCACCATATCGTCCCGCAAAAGGCGGATTTTGAAAATAACTGATATTTTCCCGAATGTGATCACGTGAGGTACTACAGTGATGTAACAGTGTTCTCAATATGACGTCACCTCAGTTGTTTGTCTTTATGCAATTTTCAAAGTATTCATGCAACTAATTTGAAATGCCACTGGTGCCTGCTGTACTGCGTCTGCTTCTGTATGTTGTGGGGTGCGGCGTTAGAGAAAGCGCCAAATGAAAGGCGCAGCACAGATGCTTGGCAGGACCAACTTCGTACAGTCAAATCTCGATATAACAAACACTGCGAAACCGCAAAGAATTGAAATGTTGTAATGAAAAATATGCTACAAAAGCCAGCAGTCAAACCTAGGTAAAAAAATGGCATACCTTGGCAGTAGGCACAATTGTAGGAAAGCAAAGCCTCAAATGAAACTGTTGTACTAACTTCAATGCTGATTTATTTAAAGAAATCAATTGCTCTTCTTCTGCCGAGTGCCGCAAACTACCACGCACTACATTCTATTACTATAGTACATACACCTACTTTCCGCAACACCTCACTGGATGCGTGCTTGCACCGAGCGATGAAAGTACAAACTTTGTCCATGTGAAAAAAAGAAAAGAAAAAAAAAAACGCCAATGTTCGATATAACCTCATCTTTAGTGCTCAGAATTTTGAAAATCTTGTCTCAATCTTTCAATATGATCGCGGCATGCGATGGGGCAATGCTAGCTGTCTGCAGGGGCCGATTCTCTTTTTCTCTCCGTCAATTTCTTGCAGTGAAAGCTGCGTTCCTACCTTCCCGACATTTCGCCGGCTGCAGTCATAGTCACATCTCATACGAACTTCGCAATAAAATCATCCGCGACACACACAAAAAAGAGGGCGGGACTACCTCGCTGCGCAACCGACCATAGGCAAACTGCACGCAACGCAGAAAGAAAAAGGGCAGGCAGCTAGGCCTGCTGGCTACTGCATTATAAACCTCAGCTTTGCGGGGGCACTAGGAGCTGGCACTAGATTTGCTGATGATGACAGCTACAGCCCTCGGACCATACACAGAAACGGCAGTTTGTTTCAAGCACGAGTTGCGAGCTGATGCAGGGATGGTGCTACGGAGTGATTTGAGTCTGTGCTGCACGCCTCTTATGGATCAACCTTGTTCTGCAGTGTTGGTGGTCTTCGAGATACCTCTCATCTCAGGGTGCAGAGCGTGTTGCAGATTCGCATAGGAATCGGCAAGCAGAAGGATGAGGAGGAAGAAGTGATCTTGAGGGACTCGGAGCGCGCGAGGTAGAGACTGAGCGCCATGTTGGAAGATTGAGAGTCGAGGAAATAGCTGGGATTAAATGAAGTGAGAGGCGTCCTGGTGTTCGCCCTGCTTCTTCTACAACATCTACTAAGAGAGCCCACACACTCCAGAGCACGACGCCTCCTACTTACTACGCACACACACAAACACCATTAAAAAACGAGCAGAAATGGGGGTAAAACAAATAGATTGTCAAGCAAATCATTCCAATGCTTTTAAATAGAAACAGGCTTCTCTAAACACTACGCACTTTTAGGAGGGCCCATGTCGTCAACATACTGTTGGATACTTGACATCCTTGAACCGCTCCCAGTTCTTCTTCCCCAATTACCAGCTGTAAGAGAACGGAAGGTGATTTTTTTTTTTTTAAGTCCACACAATGCACTTTACTCACACACACCAACAGCCAAGAATGAATTTTATTACCAATACACGCTGAACCACTTCGTGCTCTTCTTCCCCAATTACCAGCTGTAAGAGAACGGAAGGTGACTTTTTTTTTTTAAGTCAACACAATGCACTTTACTCACACACATGAACAGCCAAGAATGAATTTTATTACCAATGCACGCAGACTATCGTCCATCAAACATACATCCACCATATTTTTGTGAAAACTTATATATCACAACAAGTGAATATTTTGCTGAGGCACTGAAAGTTTGGCTTTTCTGGTTTGTAAGGACAGAACACTGAAATTTAGGCCTCAAATCGGCACAATGGAACGTCTGTTGTAAACTGCAGAGTGGTTTTATAAAAAATGCTGCACATAATTTTGCCCAGAATTCAATTTATCCGTGAATAAGCATGCTTTTATGTAGCCTGATGCTGGTGGTAGACAAAACACTAGAAAAAACAAATATTGTAAATTTAACCCGTCAGACGTTTTCAGTGTAAGAGGAACCCACTTCTGTTTAAAATCTGTACAACACCTCTTCAATGAAAGTTTTAGTGGGCTCAATCAGCACTTCATCTAAGGAGTTCAAAACACTGTGGCACCATCTAGTGACAAAAGCTGAAAGCATGGCACTCAACTGAAGGGTGCACTGAAGAATGCAGAATATATGACATGCACTCCTGAAGAAAAACTAACTCTGCCCAATCCGCCTTTTGCGCTAATTTTATGCGCATGAGCGAAGTCGTAGCAGCGAACGACGGAAACACATTGGACGGCGTCAACGGCGTCGCCAGTGCACAGGGGCTGGCGGCGCCGGGCGGCACGGTGACCGCCACAGGCTTGGCAAAACAATGCAAACCACACCTGCCGCGTACGGTTGCCACTCTCTAAGCGTGCCGAATTGCAAGACACGGTTTTTCAGGTTTCCTTCAGCGAGCCGCGACCAACGACATGAAGCTTGAATTAGGGCCACCAAGCGTCAAGATGTGAATGGCTGACCTTAGCAACCGACTGCGTACGCTCGACTGTGGAAAAACATTTCGTTACAGGTATGTATGCATCTAAAGGAAATGTGCATGATGAAAAGTATCTAACGGAGTTTGCACCAAGCCTGTAACCCAGCAGTCATAGCCGCAATGAGCATTTGTTCGGCGCGTCTGATGACAAGGGGCCGGGTAGCGCAGATATCACAGGTGGCTGTGTACGCCACACCGTAATATTTAGCATGTTTTATCACGACTGCCGCCTGACCAAAAGGAAAAAAAAATTGGCCGTCTGTTGTGATGCACCGCCGTTCGCGAGCCGAGCAGTTATCTGGTCATGAGGCTCGCGAACGGCAGTGCATTAAAACGCCGCATTTTTTTCTTGTTAGTCAGGTGGCAGTCACGATAAAACATGCTAAATATTACGGCCTTGCGCACACAGCCGCCTGTGATATCTAAGCTACCTACCCCTTTCGCACATTAAGAAAAGAAACGACAAAATACATCACCTTCAGGCCCCGGCACAACTAAAGCAATCACGCACCGAAGAAATCCTCATTGCAGCTACCACTGCTGCGTTACAGGCTGGGTGCAAACTTCAGTAGGTACATTTCAAAATGCATATTTCCTTTAGATGGATAGATACCTATAGTATCTGTTTTTGCCGCTCGGAGCAAATGATGCACTTGACACTCTTGCACGACGCACAGTATTTTTTTCTTTTACCTTAAAGGCTCGCCTCCGTGCACACCAAAGCATTCGGATTTTGTTCCTTTGGTGTAGGCAACCAGATGCACTTTGTTAGGAAGCTTGATAATCGTCGTCTTCGTCCAAAGGTTTGCAACGGCAAGGACACCGCCCGGCACAAATGAGTCTCCTGGAGGGTTCATGCTCGTTCACTTGCAGAGTGGATCGCTCTGGACGTAGAACAGGGTTGGTTCCTGACTGAGATGTGCATCCGATATGTAGGAGATGCACATGTGTGACCAAGTCGTTGATACCGCAGAAATCGCGGCGGAGGCAGAAAGGTTGTGGATCCTTTCACAACAGAATGACCATTCGCTGTGCACTGAGAACCTTTTCACCACTGAGACCACATCCGTTCTGACTCCCGAGGGCAGAAACAGGCTAGAGCCCTGAATCATCCTTAGCCAGAAAAATGCCGTTCGTTTCCTGCAGGTGTGCATTCTGGCCAGGACAATAGCTGCACGATTGTAGACGACGCGAGGAGGAAGCGACGCCCATTGCACCATGCCAAAGTCACAGGAGACGATTCCACCTAGCTATGCAGCATCAACAAAGCCCTGGCTGCTTTGGCCTTTGAGATCCCTCTCTCTGTCTCTCTGCCTCCGCGCTCTCCTGTCTGTAGAAAACCTGCACGCTGAGAGCGTCCCATTCTGTCACGTCGAACACGGCCCGCGCTACACGCTTTTACAATACGATGATAGTATATGCGTGCATTATGAGTGGATTGTGAAAATGCTGTGCATTCCCCCATACTGCGTGAACATGATATACTTCAATCACTCTCTACTTTCTGCCCCGAGGCCAAAAAAGGGGGGAGTTTCACTTTCTACCTGCGTTGGCGTGGCCTTTTCGTTTGGTGCACTTTCGCGTCGTCTGCTACACTGCCGTCCAATGTGTTTCTCGCCCACTCCCCCATGATGGCACCATATCGTCCCGCAAAAGGCGGATTTTGAAAATAACTGATATTTTCCCGAATGTGATCACGTGAGGTACTACAGTGATGTAACAGTGTTCTCAATATGATGTCACCTCAGTTGTTTGTCTTTATGCGATTTTCAAAGTATTCATGCAACTAATTTGAAATGCCACTAGTGCCTGCTGTACTGCGTCTGCTTCTGTATGTTGTGGGGTGCGGCGTTAGAGAAAGCGCCAAATGAAAGGCGCAGCACAGATGCTTGGCAGGACCAACTTCGTACAGTCAAATCTCGATATAACAAACACTGCGAAACCGCAAAGAATTGTTCATTTTGAAATGTTGTAATGAAAAATATGCTATAAAAGCCAGCAGTCAAACCTAGGTAAAAAAATGGCACACCTTGGCAGTAGGCACAATTGTAGGAAAGCAAAGCCTCAAATGAAACTGTTGTACTAACTTCAATGCTGATTTATTTAAAGAAATCAATTGCTTTTCTTCTGCCGAGTGCCGCAAACTACCACGCACTACATTCTATTACTATAGTACATACACCTACTTTCCGCAACACCTCACTGGATGCGTGCTTGCACTGAGCGATGAAAGTACAAACTTTGTCCATGTGAAAAAAAGAAAAGAAAAAAAAAACGCCAATGTTCGATATAACCTCATCTTCAGTGCTATGAATTTTGAAAATCTTGTCTCAATCTTTCAATATGATCGCGGCATGCGATGGGGCAATGCTAGCTGTCTGCAGGGGCCGATTCTCTTTTTCTCTCCGTCAATTTCTTGCAGTGAAAGCTGCGTTCCTACCTTCCTGGCATTTCGCCGGCTGCAGTCATAGTCACATCTCATACGAACTTCGCAATAAAATCATCCGCGACACACACAAAAAAAGAGGGCGGGACTACCTCGCTGCGCAACCGACCATAGGCAAACTGCACGCAACGCAGAAAGAAAAAGGGCAGGCAGCTAGGCCTGCTGGCTACTGCATTATAAACCTCAGCTTTGCGGGGGCACTAGGAGCTGGCACTAGATTTGCTGATGATGACAGCTACAGCCCTCGGACCATACACAGAAACGGCAGTTTGTTTCAAGCACGAGTTGCGAGCTGATGCAGGGATGGTGCTACGGAGTGATTTGAGTCTGTGCTGCACGGCTCTTATGGATCAACCTTGTTCTGCAGCGTTGGTGGTCTTCGAGATACCTCTCATCTCAGGGTGCAGAGCGTGTTGCAGATTCGCATAGGAATCAGCAAGCAGAAGGATGAGGAGGAAGAAGTGATCTTGAGGGACTCGGAGCGCGCGAGGTAGAGACTGAGCGCCATGTTGGAAGATTGAGAGTCGTGGGAATAGCTGGGATTAAATGCAGTGAGAGGCGTCCTGGTGTTCGCCCTGCTTCTTCTACAACATCTACTAAGAGAGCCCACACACTCCAGAGCACGACGCCTCCTACTTACTACGCACACACACAAACACCATTAAAAAACGAGCAGAAATGGGGTTAAAACAAATAGATTGTCAAGCAAATCATTCCAATGCCTTTAAATAGAAACAGGCTTCTCTAAACTCTACGCACTTTTAGGAGGGCCCATGTCGTCAACATACTGCTGGATACTTGACATCCTTTGACTGTTGAACCGCTCCCAGTTCTTCTTCCCCAATTACCAGCTGTAAGAGAACGGAAGGTGATTTTTTTTTTTTTAAGTCCACACAATGCACTTTACTCACACACACCAACAGCCAAGAATGAATTTTATTACCAATACACGCTGAACCACTTCGTGCTCTTCTTCCCCAATTACCAGCTGTAAGAGAACGGAAGGTGACTTTTTTTTTTTTTAAGTCAACACAATGCACTTTACTCACACACACGAACAGCCAAGAATGAATTTTATTACCAATGCACGCAGGCTATCGTCCATCAAACATACATCCACCATATTTTTGTGAAAACTTATATATCACAACAAGTGAATATTTTGCTGAGGCACTGAAAGTTTGGCTTTTCTGGTTTGTAAGGACAGAACACTGAAATTTAGGCCTCAAATCGGCACAATGGAACGTCTGTTGTAAACTGCAGAGTGGTTTTATAAAAAATGCTGCACATAATTTTGCCCAGAATTCAATTGACAAAACACTAGAAAAAACAAATATTGTAAATTTAACCCGTCAGACAGTAGTCGGACGTTTTCAGTGTAAGTGGAACCCACTTCTGTTTAAAATCTGTTCAACACCTCTTCAATGAAAGTTTTAGTGGGCTCAATCAGCACTTCATCTAAGGAGTTCAAAACACTGTGGCACCATCTAGTGACAAAAGCTGAAAGCATGGCACTCAACTGAAGGGTGCACTGAAGAATGCAGAATATATGACATGCACTCCTGAAGAAAAACTAACTCTGCCCAATCCGCCTTTTGCGCGAATTTTATGCGCATGAGCGAAGTCGTAGCAGCGAACGACGGAAACACATTGGACGGCGTCAACGGCGTCGCCAGTGCACAGGGGCTGGCGGCGCCGGGCGGCGCGGTGACCGCCACAGGCTTGGCAAAACAATGCAAACCACACCTCGGCTGCCACTCTCAAAGCGTGCCGAGATGCAAGACACGGTTTTTCAGGTTTCCTTCAGCGAGCCGCGACCAACGACATGAAGCTTGAATTAGGGCCACCAGGCGTCAAGATGTGAATGGCCGACCTTAGCAACCGACTGCGTACGCTCGACTGTGGAAAAACATTTCGTTACAGGTATGTATGCATCTAAAGGAAATGTGCATGATGAAAAGTATCTAGCGGAGTTTGCACCATGCCTGTAACCCAGCAGTCAGAGCCGCAATGAGCATTTGTTCGGCGCGTCTGATGACGAGGGGCCGGGTAGCGCAGATATCACAGGTGGCTGTGTACGCCACACCGTAATATTTAGCATGTTTTATCACGACTGCCGCCTGACCAAAAGGAAAAAAAAATTGGCCGTCTGTTGTGATGCACCGCTGTTCGCGAGCCGAGCAGTTGATCTGGTCATGAGGCTCGCGAACGGCAGTGCATTAAAACGCCGCATTTTTTTCTTGTTAGTCAGGTGGCAGTCACGATAAAACATGCTAAATATTACGGCCTTGCGCACACAGCCGCCTGTGATATCTAAGCTACCTACCCCTTTCGCACATTAAGAAAAGAAACGACAAAATACATCACCTTCAGGCCCCGGCACAACTAAAGCAATCACGCACCGAAGAAATCCTCATTGCAGCTACCACTGCTGCGTTACAGGCTGGGTGCAAACTTCAGTAGGTACATTTCAAAATGCATATTTCCTTTAGATGCATAGGTACCTATAGTATCTGTGTTTTTGCCGCTCGGAGCAAATGATGCACTTGACACTCTTGCACGACGCACAGTATTTTTTCTTTTACCTTAAAGGCTCGCCTCCGTGCACACCAAAGCATTCGGATTTTGTTCCTTTGGTGTACGCAACCAGATGCACTTTGTTAGGAAGCTTGATAATCGTCGTCTTCGTCCAACCGTTTGCAACGGCAAGGACACCGCCCGGCACAAATGAGTCTCCTGGAGGGTTCATGCTCGTTCACTTGCAGAGTGGATCGCTCTGGACGTAGAACAGGGTTGGTTCCTGACTGAGATGCGCATCCGATATGTAGGAGATGCACATGTGTGACCAAGTCGATACCGCAGAAATCGCGGCGGAGGCAGAAAGGTTGTGGATCCTTTCACAACAGAATGACCATTCGCTGTGCACTGAGAACCTTTTCACCACTGCGACCACATCCGTTCCGACTCCCGAGGGCAGAAACCGGCTAGAGCCCTGAATCATCCTTAGCCAGAAAAATGCCGTTCGTTTCCTGCAGGTGTGCATTCTGGCCAGGACAATAGCTGCACGATTGTAGATGACGCGAGGAGGAAGCGACGCCCATTGCACCATGCCAAAGTCACAGGAGACGATTCCACCTAGCTCTGCAGCATCAACAAAGCCCTGGCTGCTTTGGCCTTTGAGATCCCTCTCTGTCTCTCTGCCTCCGCGCTCTCCTGTCTGTCGAAAACCTGCACGCTGAGAGCGTCCCATTCTGTCACGTCGAACACGGCCCGCGCTACACGCTTTTACAATACGAAGATAGTATATGCGTGCATTATGAGTGGATTCATGGATCACTGCCTTGTCGTGGCGGAGGGGCTTGCGAAACTCGATGAAGTCGTGAGCTCTGCTGTGTAGGGCCACCCAAGAAGACAGGTCACGGCAGAGAGTTCTGACAAAATGTGATTCACTGGAGAAGGTAATGGCAACCCACTCCAGTATTTCCTGCCAAGAAAACCCTATGGCCAGTCACAATACCATTATCGATATGGCGCCGGAAGATGAGCCCCCCAGGTTGGAAGGCGTCCCACATGTTACTGGGGATGAACAAAGGGCGATTCCTAGTAGCTCCAGGACGAATGAAGCGGCTGGGCTAAAGCCAAAAGGATGCTCAGTTGTGGATGTGTCGGGAAGCGACCGGAAAGTCCGATGTTGCAAGGAGATATATCACATAGCAACATGGAATGTAAGATCTATGACGCAAGGTAAACTGGATATCGTCAAGCGAGAAATGGACAGATTGAACATTGATATCTTGGGTATCAGCGAACTCAAGTGGACCGGAATGGGAGAATTTAACTCCGGCGACCATTATGTCTTTTATTGTGGGCACGAATCCAAGAGAAGGAATGGGGTCGCTCTCATAGTAAACAGAAGAATGGGCAAAGCAGTGCTAGGGTACAACCCCAAAAACGACCGAATGATTTCACTTCGGATCCAAGGTCACCCTTTCAACATAACAGTTATCCAAGTCTATGCACCGACCACTGCTGCTGAAGAAGCGCTGAAGAAGCTGACGTTGAGAGATTTTATGCGGACCTACAATGCCTTTTAGACCGCACCCCATCATCAGACGTCGTTTTTCTCATAGGAGACTGGAATGCTAAGGTCGGGAGTGAATAAATATCCGGAATTACAGGCAAGTTCGGTCTTGGTGAGCCAAATGAAGCTGGGCAGAGGCTAGTAGAGTTCTGTCAAGAAAACAACCTGACCATAGCGAATACTCATTTTCAACAGCACAAGAGGCGCCTGTACACATGGATTTCACCGGACGGTCTGTACAGGAATCAGATCGATTATATTATTTGCCGGCAGAGATGGAGAAGCGCTATACAAGCAGTAAAAACAAGGCCTGGGGCCGATTGTGGCACCGATCATCAGCTTCTTGTTGCCAAAATTAAGCTTCGATTGAGGAAAACGCAGAAAACTAGAAGGCCTTTCAGGTATGATCTGGATCAGATTCCATTAGAATATGCTGTGGAAGTGAGGAATCGATTTCAAGAATTAGATCTAACCCTAAAAGAGCCCGAAGAGATGTGGACTGATGTTCGTGATATAATACAAGAAGTTGCTACTAAGGTAGTTCCAAAGCAAAAGAAATGCAAAAAAGCAAACTGGTTATCTGAAGAGGCTTTGCAAATAGCTGAGGAAAGGAGGATGGCAAAAGGTATGGGGGAAAGAGAAAGATACAAGGTTCTCAATGCGGATTTTCAGAAAATAGCAAGGAGAGATAAGAATGCCTTCCTGAATATACAGTGTCAAGCAGTTGAGGACAACAGCCAATTAAGGAACACAAGAGCTCTGTATAAGACAATCAAAGATATCAAAGGAAGCTTCTGTGCTAAGCTGGGCGTGATAAAGGACAAACGAGGCAAGGACCTCACTGAAGCCTCAGAGATGAAGAAGAGGTGGCAGGAATACACAGAAGAACTGTACAAGAAAGATCCGGATGTGCAAACCCAACATAAGCCGGTTGTGATTACTGATCTCGAGCCGGGCATCCTGAAGAGTGAAGTTGAACGGGCCTTAGCCAGCCTTGCCAAGAACAAAGCTAGCGGAATTGATGGTATTCCAGCTGAGTTGCTTCAAAACCTCAACCACGACGCTGTTAACACACTGCATACATTATGTCAAAAGATTTGGACAACCCTGCAGTGGCCACAGGATTGGAGGAGGTCAGTTTACATCCCCATTCCAAAGAAAGGCAGTGCCAAAGATTGTTCCAACTACCGCACGATCGCGCTTATTTCGCATGCTAGCAAGGTGATGTTAAAAATCCTCCAAGGTAGGCTGCAGCAGTATGTGGATCGGGAGCTTCCGGACGTGCAAGCTGCGTTTCGCAAGGGCAGAGGAACTAGAGACCAAATTGCCAACCTTCGCTGGATCATGGAAAAAGCAAGAGTTCCAGAAACCGATTTACTTCTGCTTTATTGATTGTGGCAAGCTCTCCAAGAGATGGGAGTTCCAATTCACCTCATCTGTCTCCTCAGGAACCTTTATGAAGGGCAAGAGGCCACAGTCAGAACTGGGCATGGTCTTACTGATTGGTTTCCGATTGAGAAAGGGGTGAGGCAAGGCTGCATACTGTCGCCCCGCCTATTTAACCTATATGCAGAGTGCATCATGAGAAAGGCCGGTCTGGACGAGTCTTCAGCTGGAGTGAAGATTGCTGGAAAACGTATCAACAACCTTAGATATGCGGACGATACCACTTTAAAGGCAGAAAGTGAAGTGGAACTCAAGAGACTTCTGATGCGCGTACAAGAAGAGAGTGAGAAGTTTGGGCTTAAACTGAACATTAAAAAGACGAAGATCATGGCGTCTTGCCCTATCAAGTCCTGGAGCATCAATGGACAAGAAGTGGAAGCTGTGACAGATTTTCTGTTCTTGGGCGCCAAGATTACCTCGGAAGGAGACTGCAGCCATGAAATTAGGAGACGCCTGCTTCTGGGAAAGAGAGCAATGGTTAGCCTTGACCGCCTAGTAAAGAGCAGAGACATTAGTCTGCCAACCAAGATCCGTATAACCCGTGCTATGGTCTTTCCAGTTGTGATGTATGGATGCGAGAGTTGGACTGTGAAAAAGGCTGACCGCCGAAGAATTGACGCGTTTGAATTGTGGTGCTGGCGAAGACTCGAGTTCCTTGGGCTGCCAGAAGATCAAATCAGTCGATATTGTCGACCATAAACCCTGACTGCTCATTGGAGGGACAAATTCTAAAGTTAAAGCTCAGCTACTTTGGTCATCTGATGAGAAGAGAGGAGTCGCTGGAGAAAGATTTGATGTTGGGAAAGGTTGAGGGTCGCCGGAGAAGGGGTAGGCAGCGAACGCGATGGTTAGATGGCATTCTCGAGGCATTGCAGATGAAGCTATGTGATGTTAAGAAGATAGTGAGAGACCGGAAAGCGTGGCGTGACATGGTCCATAGGGTCACGAAGAGTCGGACACGACTGAACGCCTGAACTGAACTGATGAGTGGATTGTGAAAATGCTGTACATTCCCCCATACTGCGTGAACATGATATACTTCAATCACTCTCTACTTTCTGCCCCGAGGCCAAAAAAGGGGGGAGTTTCACTTTCTACCTGCGTTGGCGTGGCCTTTTCGTTTGGTGCACTTTCGCGTCGTCTGCTACACTGCCGTCCAATTTGTTTCTCGCCCACTCCCCCATGATGGCACCATATCGTCCCGCAAAAGGCGGATTTTGAAAATAACTGATATTTTCCCGAATGTGATCACGTGAGGTACTACAGTGATGTAACAGTGTTCTCAATATGATGTCACCTCAGTTGTTTGTCTTTATGCAATTTTCAAAGTATTCATGCAACTAATTTGAAATGCCACTGGTGCCTGCTGTACTGCGTCTGCTTCTGTATGTTGTGGGGTGCGGCGTTAGAGAAAGCGCCAAATGAAAGGTGCCGCACAGATGCTTGGCAGGACCAACTTCGTACAGCCAAATCTCGATATAACAAACACTGCAAAACCGCAAAGAATTGAAATGTTGTAATGAAAAATATGCTATAAAAGCCAGCAGTCAAACCTAGGTAAAAAAATGGCATACCTTGGCAGTAGGCACAATTGTAGGAAAGCAAAGCCTCAAATGAAACTGTTGTACTAACTTCAATGCTGATTTATTTAAAGAAATCAATTGCTTTTCTTCTGCCGAGTGCCGCAAACTACCACGCACTACATTCTATTACTATAGTACATACACCTACTTTCCGCAACACCTCACTGGATGCGTGCTTGCACCTAGCGATGAAAGTACAAACTTTGTCCATGTGAAAAAAAGAAAAGAAAAAAAAAAACGCAAATGTTCGATATAACCTCATCTTCAGTGCTCAGAATTTTGAAAATCTTGTCTCAATCTTTCAATATGATCGCGGCATGCGATGGGGCAATGCTAGCTGTCTGCAGGGGCCGATTCTCTTTTTCTCTCCGTCAATTTCTTGCAGTGAAAGCTGCGTTCCTACCTTCCTGACATTTCGCCGGCTGCAGTCATAGTCACATCTCATACGAACTTCGCAATAAAATCATCCGCGACACACACAAAAAAGAGGGCGGGACTACCTCGCTGCGCAACCGACCATAGGCAAACTGCACGCAACGCAGAAAGAAAAAGGGCAGGCAGCTAGGCCTGCTGGCTACTGCATTATAAACCTCAGCTTTGCGGGGGCACTAGGAGCTGGCACTAGATTTGCTGATGATGACAGCTACAGCCCTCGGACCATACACAGAAACGGCAGTTTGTTTCAAGCACGAGTTGCGAGCTGATGCAGGGATGGTGCTACGGAGTGATTTGAGTCTGTGCTGCACGCCTCTTATGGATCAACCTTGTTCTGCAGTGTTGGTGGTCTTCGAGATACCTCTTATCTCAGGGTGCAGAGCGTGTTGCAGATTCGCATAGGAATCGGCAAGCAGAAGGATGAGGAGGAAGAAGTGATCTTGAGGGACTCGGAGCGCGCGAGGTAGAGACTGAGCGCCATGTTGGAAGATTGAGAGTCGAGGAAATAGCTCGGATTAAATGCAGCGAGAGGCGTCCTGGTGTTCGCCCTGCTTCTTCTACATCTACTAAGAGAGCCCACACACTCCAGAGCACGACGCCTCCTACTTACTACGCACACACACAAACACCATTAAAAAACGAGCAGAAATGGGGGTAAAAAAAATAGATTGTCAAGCAAATCATTCCAATGCCTTTAAATAGAAACAGGCTTCTCTAAACACTACGCACTTTTAGGAGGGCCCATGTCGTCAACATACTGTTGGATACTTGACATCCTTGAACCGCTCTCAGTTCTTCTTCCCCAATTACCAGCTGTAAGAGAACGGAAGGTGATTTTTTTTTTTAAGTCCACACAATGCACTTTACTCACACACACCAACAGCCAAGAATGAATTTTATTACCAATACACGCTGAACCACTTCGTGTTCTTCTTCCCCAATTACCAGCTGTAAGAGAACGGAAGGTGACTTTTTTTTTTTAAGTCAACACAATGCACTTTACTCACTCACACGAACAGCCAAGAATGAATTTTATTACCAATGCACGCAGGCTATCGTTCATCAAACATACATCCACCATATTTTTGTGAAAACTTATATATCACAACAAGTGAATATTTTGCTGAGGCACTGAAAGTTTGGCTTTTCTGGTTTGTAAGGACAGAACGCTGAAATTTAGGCCTCAAATCGGCACAATGGAACGTCTGTTGTAAACTGCAGAGTGGTTTTATAAAAAATGCTGCACATAATTTTGCCCAGAATTCAATTTATCCGTGAATAAGCATGCTTTTATGTAGCCTGATGCTGGTGGTAGACAAAACACTAGAAAAAACAAATATTGTAAATTTAACCCGTCAGACAGTAGTTGGACGTTTTCAGTGTAAGAGGAACCCACTTCTGTTTAAAATCTGTACAACACCTCTTCAATGAAAGTTTTAGTGAGCTCAATCAGCACTTCATCTAAGGAGTTCAAAACACTGTGGCACCATCTAGTGACAAAAGCTGAAAGCATGGCACTCAACTGAAGGGTGCACTGAAGAATGCAGAATATATGACATGCACTCCTGAAGAAAAACTAACTCTGCCCAATCCGCCTTTTGCGCGAATTTTATGCGCATGAGCGAAGTCGTAGCAGCGAACGACGGAAACACATTGGACGGCGTCAACGGCGTCGCCAGTGCACAGGGGCTGGCGGCGCCGGGCGGCACGGTGACCGCCACAGGCTTGGCAAAACAATGCAAACCACACCTGCCGCGTACGGTTGCCACTATCTAAGCGTGCCGAGATGCAAGACACGGTTTTTCAGGTTTTCTTCAGCGAGCCGCGACCAACGACATGAAGCTTGAATTAGGGCCACCAAGCGTCAAGATGTGAATGGCCGACCTTAGCAACCGACTGCGTACGCTCGACTGTGGAAAAACATTTCGTTACAGGTATGTATGCATCTAAAGGAAATGTGCATGATGAAAAGTATCTAACGGAGTTTGCACCAAGCCTGTAACCCAGCAGTCATAGCCGCAATGAGCATTTGTTCGGCGCGTCTGATGACGAGGGGCCGGGTAGTGCAGATATCACAGGTGGCTGTGTACGCCACACCGTAATACTTAGCATGTTTTATCACGACTGCCGCCTGACCAAAAGGAAAAAAAATTGGCCGTCTGTTGTGATGCACCGCCGTTCGCGAGCCGAGCAGTTGATCTGGTCATGAGGCTCGCGAACGGCAGTGCATTAAAACGCCGCATTTTTTTCTTCTTAGTCAGGTGGCAGTCACGATAAAACATGCTAAATATTACGGCCTTGCGCACACAGACGCCTGTGATATCTAAGCTACCTAGCCCTTTCGCACATTAAGAAAAGAAACGACAAAATACATCACCTTCAGGCCCCGGCACAACGAAAGCAATCACGCACCGAAGAAATCCTCATTGCAGCTACCACTGCTGCGTTACAGGCTGGGTGCAAACTTCAGTAGGTACATTTCAAAATGCATATTTCCTTTAGATGCATAGATACCTGTAGTAGCTGTGTTTTTGCCGCTCGGAGCAAATGATGCACTTGACACTCTTGCACGACGTACAGTATTTTTTTTTTTTTTTTACCTTAAAGGCTCGCCTCTGTCCACACCAAAGCATTCGGATTTTGTTCCTTTGGTGTACGCAATCAGATGCACTTTGTTAGGAAGCTTGATAATCGCCGTCTTCGTCCGACCGTTTGCAACGGCAAGGACACCGCCCGGCAAAAATGAGTCTCCTGGAGGGTTCATGCTCGTTCACTTGCAGAGTGGATCGCTCTGGACGTAGAACAGGGTTGGTTCCTGACTGAGATGCACATGTGTGACCAAGTCGTTGATACCGCAGAAATCGCGCCGGAGGCAGAAAGGTTGTGGATCCTTTCACAACAGAATGACCATTCGCTGTGCACTGAGAACCTTTTCACCACTGCGACCACATACGTTCCGACACCTGAGGGCAGAAACCGGCTAGAGCGCTGAATCATCCTTAGCCAGAAAAATGCCGTTCGTTTCCTGCAGGGGTGCATTCCGACCAGGATAATAGCTGCACGATTGTAGATGACGCGAGGAGGAAGCGACGCCCATTGCACCACGCCGGCGCCGCGGTGACCGCATTGTGCTCGGTAACTCAAGACAGCTTACGCATATGCGGGGCTCAAAGTCACAGGAGATGATTCCACCTAGCTCTGCAGCATCAACAAAGCCCTGGCTGCTTTGACCTTTGAGATCCCTCTGTCTCTCTGCCTCCGCGCTTTCTTGTCTGTCAAAAACCTGCACGCTGAGAGCGTCTCATTCTGTCACGTCGAACACGGCCCGCGCTACACGCTTTTACAATACGAAGATAGTATATGCGTGCATCAGGAGTGGATTCTGAAAATGCTGTACACTCCCCCATACTGCGTGAACATGATATACTTCAATCACTCTCTACTTTCTGCCCAGAGGCCAAAAAAGGGGGGAGCTTTCACTTTCTACCTGCGTTGGCGTGGCCTTTTCGTATGGTGCACTTTCGCGTCGTCTGCTACACTGCCTTCCAATGTGTTTCTCCCCCACTCCCGCATGATGGCACCATATCGTCCCGCAAAAGGCGGATTTTGAAAATAACCGATATTTTCCCGAATGTGATCACGTGAGGTACTACAGTGATGTAACAGTGTTCTCAATATGATGTCACCTCAGTTGTTTGTCTTTATGCGATTTTCAAAGTATTCATGCAACTAATTTGAAATGCCGCTGGTGCCTGCTGTACTGTGTCTGCTTCTGTATGCTGTGTGGTGCGGCGTAACAATGTTTCTCAATATCATGTCACGACAGTTGTTTTTTTTTTTATGCGATTTTCAAAGTATTCATGCAAACTAATTTGAATTGCCACTGGTGCCTGCTGTAATGCGTCTGTACGCTGTGTGGTGCGGCGTTAGAGAAAGCACCAAATGAAAGGCGCAGCACAGATGCTTGGCAGGACCAACTTCGTACAGTCAAATCTCGATATAACAAAGACTGCGAAACCGCAAAGAGTTGTTCATTTTGAAATGTTGTAGTGAAAAATATGCTATAAGCCAGCAGTCGAACCTAGGTAAAAAATGACATACCTCGGCAGAAGGCACAATTGTAGGAAAGCAAAGCCTCAAATGAAACTGTTGTACTAACTTCAATGCTGATTTATTTATAGAAATCAATTGCTTTTCTTCTGCCGAGTGCAGCAAACTACCACGCACTACATTCTATTACTATAGTACATACACCTACTTTCCGCAACACCACACTGGATGCGTGCTTGCACCGAGCGATGAAAGTACAAACTTTGTCCATGTGAAAAAAAAGAAAAGAAAAAAAGAACGCCAATGTTCAATACAACCTCATCTTCAGTGCTCTGGAGTTTGAAAATCTTGTCTCAATCTTTCAATATGATCGCGGCATTCGATGGGGCAATGCTAGCTGTCTGGAGGGGGCCGATTCGCTTTTTATCTCCGTCAATTTCTTGCAGTGAAAGCTGCGTTCCTATCTTCCTGGCATTTCGCCGGCTGCAGTCATAGTCACATCTCATACGAACTTCGCAATAAAATCATCCGCGACACACACAAAAAAGAGGGCGGGACTACCCCGCTGCGCAACCAACCATAGGCAAACGACACGCAACGCAGAAAGAAAAAAGGCAGGCAGCTAGGCCTGCTGGCTACTGCATTATAAACCTCAGCTTTGTGGGGGCACTAGGAGCTGGCACTAGATGTGCTGATGATGACAGCTACAGCCCTCGGACCATACACAGAAACGGCAGTTTGTTTCACGCACGAGTTGCGAGCTGATGCGCTTAAGACGATTTTGTAAGACTGATGTTCCTAGATAACAGAAGAAAAAATAAGATACGCACGTTATTCTGAAATAATCGTTATTTTGAAATTCATAATTCTGAAATGGTTTTACCTTAGTAAAAGCAGTTGTTGGGCGAGTTGGTGTTTTCAATGATCCATTTTTATAGCGCCAAACACAGGACAGAGATGAAGAAGGGACACCACGCATTGAAAATATCGAAAATCTGCTGGGGATTATTAAAACATTCGTTAATGTGATGTTCGCAATAATGAGATTAAACATGTATATGCATGAATCGCCTGCTACCTGGTGACATCAGTTCCAGTTATTATACATGACCGGAGACAATTTCGGTGGATGCGATTGGTGTCCACGCTATTTTGATGCAATTTTGACTATAACTAATTAACTAATCAATGTAGAGTCATCAAACTTGTCTTCTAGGTCAATGTTTTCCTCCTCTATCTGATGCAAGCATTCTTTTTGTCTGATCTTTATTATTTCCAACTTAAAGAAAGCATTACGGACACACACTAGCATAGCTGCGAGCATGAGCCTTTAAAGGGGCGATGACAGGCCTGTTCGATGTATTGCCGTTTTATACTTCTGTGAATATTATACAGGTCCGTGATTCTACTCGCAAAGTTTTAGTGCCTAGCGTGCGGCTTAGTGCCTAGCGTGCGGCTCATATTATACAAAACCGCGATAGAAATCAAAATTGGGAAGCTCCTCCCACTAAGAGCAACCGCCATTTCGAAATGCTCATGCGACGCCACGGAGGATACCCGGCAGAGCGTCGTCTGCAATATCAAAGGATATCTCTTTGTTTTCTTAGGACGATTGACACAGCGGTTGTCCCTCATTCAGAAGTGCTTGGTGACGATGTTACCGCACAAAAGCGATATAGTGAAGGCATGTTCTCTTCAGCATAAGGCACGGTCACAGTCAGTGGGCGGCACAGTTATAGGTTCCTTATCTTATCGACGCACTGAACTTTTGCATTATACCGGCGACGACTCCAGCAAGGCCAACGGTTACTTATCACCGTAGTGTGAAGTTACTTACCCTGTATACAGTAGAGCAGCATGTTCAGGCTCTTTCCAAGACGAGAGTTTTTCTTAAGGTGCAGGTCTTTTAGTCTGAGTGAAAGGTGGGAAGCAGTAGACAATGTAATTTAAGAGTGCACCTCTGAATACGCAAACTGCTCGTGCTCTAACTAATTTCCGGCCGGTCATCCGATCTGTTTTGGTCGGATCGGAGGCCGAGCGAGAATTTGACACCCAATACTCGAGTGAACAGCCTGATGCTGCGCTTGTCTGTAGCTTGCCGAGTTAGAAAAATGAAAACAAGAAGCTACATCTTCTGTTTTTTGTTTGTTGTGTTGTGTTTTATGGTGCATAAGCAACTCAGGCTATCATGCGCCAAGCTCGAGGTATAATATGCTTTTTTTTTTTTTTATTAGAAAGAATGAAGTGTTAAGATATCATAGCTTGTTCAGGAAAGATGTTTCTTCTAAGCAACTAAAAACACATGAAATGTCTACAATTGCATTCTCTCCTAGGAGAAGTGTGTTCCCCCTTGTCATCAGTAATGACCTTGGCTAGAAATGTTAATCGGCACGAACTGCCAGCTCATTTAGCGACGAGTAGGCCTAGCGCGAGTATGCACAACGGGTCTAGAGTTTTGGCAATTACGGAGTGCGCATTCACAAGCTTTAGCGGTTGTATGTGGCCATCGAGTGTAGATCTGGCCGTAGCGACCATAAATCCACGACTGCACATAGAGCGGGAAGTGCCGATATATGTGACCCTGTCTATAGCGAGCGCAGCTGGCAGCTGTCAGTGCCACTTGTGTGTATACTCGGCGCAGGCAGGGGACGTAGCATTAACGGTTCTTGCAGCGCAGTTGCAGCTTGTGAACAAATCAAGGTGCAACTGTTGCGAAAACAAGTGGATAGTTTTGGTATTGCTAGCTCAGCTCACATTTTATGCCGTGCGAACGAGGAGCATACATCCAGTCAATTCAAAAGCTATAAACAACAAGCTGGGGGCGCAGTCGTATTCTGCAAATCAGCGCATTCCTGTTGAGTTTAGGGTTCACACACTAAATACTAAATGGTGTATGCTTATGTTGAAACATTCAAGAGTGATTTGCTGGAGAAGCACAAGAAAAACGGAAGGTGAGGCTTGGGAGTCTGTCGCAATCACGGGCGCAGCTGCGGGGGAAGCAAGAAGGAGACGGTAGCGACTGGGAGGCTCTTGGTCGGTGCGGGCATGCAGTGAGGAGCTATCGAATCGCGTTGGGTTTTGCCATGACAGGACTGAAGCGGCAGCACATACTTTTGTGAGCTGGCCGTGGCCAGACTGAACATAGTTTTGCAGAAATGCTTTACAGCCGAAAATAATTCAGTCTAACACGTGCATATATCAGCAAGTCACGAGGTAGCGATTCGTTCAAAAGATTTGGCTGCTCCTCTAATTATGTAACGCATGCTCTCGCGTCGAGGTATACTCGTTTTATATTGACTTTCAGTTTTTGGACCCAAGGAGCGACGGCAATAGCTCAACAATCAGGAACACAATGCTATCCCCTCCCCATTTTCACGGCACATGCACATGTATACTCGTTTTATATTGACTTTCAGTTTTTGGACCCAAGGAGCGACGGCAATAGCTCAACAATCAGGAACACAATGCTATCCCCTCCTCATTTTCATGGCACATGCACATGTACGGCCGAAGGAAACATTGGACAAGTGCCTTTTTATATGCGGGAGTGCTTGTTGCTAAAAAAAGCTACCTCTCATAACGTAAGAAAAATACGCTTTTGATTGCATACCTTAATTATATGCATGAGTCATCGATTTCAGCCTCCTCAGCAATCACTAGAAGAAACCCAAAACAAGTCCAAGAATCTCTAAGGTTGCGTATTATAATGAAGGCTCCACAATGAAAAGAGGATATGTCAACAAAATATTTTTGCTGAAGAAAAAAAAAACTCAATGACCACCATCTACAACGTGCATGCAAGAGCGAAGCCGGCACCGCTAATAGCAGACGACATGGGGACGTAAATGTTGACGTGACGTCAGCCGCCAATGGTTGCCAGACCAGAAAGCAGATTCCGATATTAATAATCAAAATTAACTTTAAAACTATCTACTGCACGGAATGAGCTCAAATTCCGAGGATTTGTAATATAATGTGTGAGGAGTGAAACGCAATAATCATTTTATGCTGTTGTAGCTGTCATGAGCCCTTTAAAGGCTTTTGCCTTAAAATCGTAAGGCCTTGTTTCTTTCATATTGTAGTGCTTGATGTGTACCATGATGCAGGGCCTTCTCATTCCTACAATAATATCAAGACATATTTTGGGCAGTGTTCAGTCCCTTTACCGTCCCCCAAAAAAACATGAGCAATGCCAAAGAGGAGGACTCCGGAAATTTCATCCCCATGGGGATCTTTAACATGCACCGACATAGCACAGCACATGGGTGCCTTGCTTTTTGCCTCCATCAAAAAACAGCCGCCGTGGCCGGGAATTCATCCTGCATCCTTGGGCACAGAAGTCAAACCCCCTAAATCCCTCCATCAAGCACTACAAGTGTTGCACAAGCATACACACACACACAAAAGAAAGGTGCAACAGGAATTTTTTTGTGGAAAAAAAAAAAAAAATTTCGCACGGTTAGGCAAAATGTAAATAAGGTGCATTAAAAACATTTAGCTGGCATTAACCCAGTGAATTCAAGACTTGCAGAACTGGCAAGTCGTTTCAAACGTAAAGTTCTATACATTAAGGCACACAGCTCACGATAAGGCCTTGTGAGGATGGTGGCATGTTGAGCGTTTTGTGCTCGGGCTATAGAAGCTGCCACTGTATTGTCGGAAGAACGCCACCGCACCGGCGGCAGAGGAAAAATGCTGTGCCTATCTAGAGAAGCACGGTATACAACAAATGTAGTATGTTCTCAGGTTAATTTTGAAACAAGCACATGAAAGGTCTTAGTTGTGAAAAGTTCTTAGTTTACGTGACACAAATTTCCTTCCACGAATTTGAATAGCTGATGGAGAGTGTGGCGGGAGGCGTGATGAGCTGGCACCACAGACTACTATGGGCTGTTACGTGGTTTTGTAAAAGTGAGAGGTGAAAGCAAGCAGCCTGATGCTCATATGATGTGTAAAAAAGTAGTGAAACAGTACCGGCTACTAAGAACTGCATTAGATGTATGAACTCCATGAGCTGTTCTTCAGTTTCTGTTACCACAGAAGTGCACACGGAGGATACATGGGGTAGCCGGCAAAAACGTCAAAGTGTGCATCATGTAAACAACTTCACTTACCTTGCATCTCATGGTGCTGTATATCTGCTGCCTCTGCTTCTTTGACATGTCGTTTTTATTTGAAACATATCCAGGTGCAGCCGGCAGGGGCTCCGCGAATGCTATACAGCAAGGAAAAGTATCCGGTTATATTGTTTATGTTTTGCAAATTATTACAAAGAGCTCATACATTTGACCCGCCATCAAAACAATCCACATCTACCGTCCAGTTTAATTCTAGTGCCAGAAGAGTCTACGTGTCATGAATAAGCAGAAATGGTTGTTTGCTGCCTTTTGTGCAGCTCATGTGTAGGAGGTTAACACAAATTTATTGAACATATCATGCGGATGAAAGGCAGTTTTCTTATATGTTAAAGGTTATAGTTATAGGTTTCTTATCTTATTGACACACTGAACTTTCGCATTACACCGGCGACGGAGCCAGCATGGCCAACGATTGCTTATCACCATAGAGTGAAGTTACTTACCCTGTTTAGAGGTCAACACAAATTTATTGAACATATGTGGCACATATAAGGAAACTGCTTTTCATCCAAACAAATACCATATTATTGCAGCAAACACTAAATCTAAACATCAAATGAAAATCGACTTGAACACTGGCAAGACGCATAATTATATCTGCCTTGATTTCTTCAGAATGCATCCAGACCTTCCTATCGAAAACAATTCACTACTGAGGCAATGCTGATATATAACGTCACATATATATGAAATCTAGATCTATCAGAGAGTAAACGACAGGTAGCAATATTAAGAATTGAAAACATTATACTTTAGAAACTCTCTTTGATGGCCTTGAAATAAGAGCCTTCGCCTGCTTTACCCAAGTATGCATGATCGAATCCCGCTAGCGGCCACCGCTTCTCGATGGAGGCGAAACCCAAGGCACCTATGCATATTTTGATGTCTGAGCACGTAAAACGCATGGGGAGGAAATCATGAGCACTGCACTGTCCCGTCCCACAGATTCTGTCACTTTGGTACGTTAAACCCTCTGAACCAAACCAAGCCTTTATTCTTTCCCATTAAGCATTTGTTGCTTGTTGCTCATTGTCCTATTCCTGTTATGACTTGGGCCAGAACATATGTTTCTATACGTGCTGCTCTATACATGACTGCAATAGGCCAAGAACATTAAAAGGTGGAATGCAGGGCTTCAATCCATAGATTAAATGCAAAGCAATGGTGGCTTTACTTAAAGAGCTTGAAAATGAGAACAAAGCTAAAACTTTTTTACTCGTTTCAGAAAAATTTGTTATCGGCTTACCTGCATCCTCTGCAATTGCAGGGTGTCTACCAAACTGCTGTTTACAAATTCCCTGAGTGCATTTGTAAAATTCCCTGAGTGACACTGTACTTTGTTTTATGCTAAAAAATGGGCTGACACAATGTTGCCTGATGCTATCCCTCTCCAGTTAGCTTGTTAAGGGGGGACTGACTTTTAAAGCTATTTTTCTTAAATTTTCACCAAATTTTCACCAACATGGCGCTCAGTCTCTACCTCGCGAGCTCCGAGTCCCTCAAGATCACTTCTTCCTCCTCATCCTTCTGCTTGCCGATTCCTATATGAATCTGCAACACGCTCTGCACCCTGAGATGAGAGGTATCTCGAAGACCACCAACGCAGCTGCAGGGGAAGCAAGATGGAGACGTTAGCGACTGGGAGGCTCTTGGTCGGTGCGGGCATGCAGTGAGGAGCTATCGAATCGCGTTGGGTTTTGCAGCGACCCCCACTTCTTTCCTCGTATTCTTCGGTTGCTGCGCACGTGTTCCTGCTACGCTCCGGTTGCCAAAGCGCCGGCTCGAACTAGGCGGCTGAAAAGGGAGCAGAGCTGGGTTACGAGGCCAACGCGGCTGACGCCGACAGACACGCAAAACCCAGCAACGGGCGCCAAAGAGCTGTGCTCTAAAAAATAACCACACAACAAAAATAAAAAGCCTGCGCACGTGTTCCTGCGACAATATCCTGATTGTTTCTTGCACCAATTTCAAATATGTCACCATTTTTCAAACTGGCCAATTAGTTCAAAAGATAAATGAAATTATTTGTTCATAACCTGCAAAAACAATGAAAAAAACTGCCCACGATTACATTACTTATTAATGCGAAATTTGAGAGCAGCTCATCAGCTGTTTCACCTTTTCGATAGATTGAGGGAAAGATTTCGAGCAAGACGCAAATGTACAATTACAGGCAACCTTTTTTTTATTTTTCACGTGCATTCCTTCAAAAAACACTCCACTAACAATTTATGCAGTCATAAAAGAAGCTTTACGGTCAGAAAATCGAAGAGAGCAATTGAGTTATCGGGAGGTTGCAGGAGGCAGTGCATGGGCCCGTTGTACAGATAGAGGGCGCTGACGCCGCTAGCGAGTGAAGCGAGAGAGAATGGGATGCAGGCACCGTGATCCGCTGATAGCCAGCCGACGTCTCGGCAAGCGGAGAGCACCCTCGCCACCACGCAAGAACAGGGGGCAACCCCCTCCTCCTTTTTCTGCATGGCGGCGACAGCGTTCAACACAGTCTACACAGTTACGGCGGCGTGATCCCTCGTCTCTGAGGAAACAGATGAATGTGCCGAACCCCTCTTTCATCATCCCCAACAAGAACCACCCTCTCTCTCTCTACGCAGTCACGTTGTCTTGACTCGCTAGCGACGTCAGCGGCATCAATCAGTCGCCGCTATCTCTTCGCCGCCCAGGCAGCGACCTCCCCCCCCTCCTTTCCTCGTATTCTCCGGTTGCTGCGCACGTGTTCTATCGACGCTCCGATTGCCAAAGCGCCGGCTCGAACTGGGGGGCTGAAAAGGGAGCGGAGCTGGGTTACGAGGCCAATGCGGCTGACGCCGACAGACACGCAAAACCCAGGAACGGGCGCCAATGAGCTAGCTGTGCCCTAAAAAATAACCACACAACAAAAATAAAAAGTCAACGAACCTTCGAACAGCCTGAAAAATTGGCTACCGCTGTTTCACAGACTCTGGAAGAGAAGGCCAGTGCGCAGGAAAAGAGCATGGTGGAAACCGAGGGTTGCATCAACGTGTTATGCTGCGTTGTGCTAGTGTTTGTGCACGAGTATTGTCAGTGTTGACTTCAAGGATGTGTGTCTAGAACTTCGAGCTGTGCAATGAAATCACCTGGACACAAGCAAGTGGTGTCAAAGATGATACCAGCAGGGGTGGTGCTCTGGTCGCAGTTAACAGAACCTGAACCCCTGGACGTCGTTGCAGAGTTCCGGAAGCAAGGCATGCCTACGGCTACAGGAAACCTACCCAGGTGGTTGAGCAGTACATACTCCTATATGTAGTTTAGAAGAACGCTCGAAAGAACTTGGACAGAATGTAGGCTATGGAGTGATTTGAGTCTGTGGTGCACGCCTCTTATGGATCAACCTTGTTCTGCAGTGTTGGTGGTCTTCGAGATACCTCTCATCTCAGGGTGCAGAGCGTGTTGCAGATTCGCATAGGAATCGGCAAGCAGAAGGATGAGGAGGAAGAAGTGATCTTGAGGGACTCGGAGCGCGCGAGGTAGAGACTGAGCGCCATGTTAGAAGATTGAGAGTCGTGGGAATAGCTGGGATTAAATGCAGTGAGAGGCGTCCTGGTGTTCGCCCTGCTTCTTCTACAACATCTACTAAGAGAGCCCACACACTCCAGAGCACGACGCCTCCTACTTACTACGCACACACACAAACACCATTAAAAAACGAGCAGAAATGGGGGTAAAACAAATAGATTGTCAAGCAAATCATTCCAATGCTTTTAAATAGAAACAGGCTTCTCTAAACACTACGCACTTTTAGGAGGGCCCATGTCGTCAACATACTGTTGGATACTTGACATCCTTGAACCGCTCCCAGTTCTTCTTCCCCAATTACCAGCTGTAAGAGAACGGAAGGTGATTTTTTTTTTTTAAGTCCACACAATGCACTTTACTCACACACACCAACAGCCAAGAATGAATTTTATTACCAATACACGCTGAACCACTTCGTGCTCTTCTTCCCCAATTACCAGCTGTAAGAGAACGGAAGGTGACTTTTTTTTTTAAGTCAACACAATGCACTTTACTCACACACATGAACAGCCAAGAATGAATTTTATTACCAATACACGCTGAACCACTTCGTGCTCTTCTTCCCCAATTACCAGCTGTAAGAGAACGGAAGGTGACTTTTTTTTTTTAAGTCAACACAATGCACTTTACTCACACACATGAACAGCCAAGAATGAATTTTATTACCAATACACGCTGAACCACTTCGTGCTCTTCTTCCCCAATTACCAGCTGTAAGAGAACGGAAGGTGACTTTTTTTTTTAAGTCAACACAATGCACTTTACTCACACACATGAACAGCCAAGAATGAATTTTATTACCAATACACGCTGAACCACTTCGTGCTCTTCTTCCCCAATTACCAGCTGTAAGAGAACGGAAGGTGACTTTTTTTTTTAAGTCAACACAATGCACTTTACTCACACACATGAACAGCCAAGAATGAATTTTATTACCAATGCACGCAGACTATCGTCCATCAAACATACATCCACCATATTTTTGTGAAAACTTATATATCACAACAAGTGAATATTTTGCTGAGGCACTGAAAGTTTGGCTTTTCTGGTTTGTAAGGACAGAACACTGAAATTTAGGCCTCAAATCGGCACAATGGAACGTCTGTTGTAAACTGCAGAGTGGTTTTATAAAAAATGCTGCACATAATTTTGCCCAGAATTCAATTTATCCGTGAATAAGCATGCTTTTATGTAGCCTGATGCTGGTGGTAGACAAAACACTAGAAAAAACAAATATTGTAAATTTAACCCGTCAGACGTTTTCAGTGTAAGAGGAACCCACTTCTGTTTAAAATCTGTACAACACCTCTTCAATGAAAGTTTTAGTGGGCTCAATCAGCACTTCATCTAAGAGTTCAAAACAGTGTGGCACCATCTAGTGACAAAAGCTGAAAGCATGGCACTCAACTGAAGGGTGCACTGAAGAATGCAGAATATATGACATGCACTCCTGAAGAAAAACCAACTCTGCCCAATCCGCCTTTTGCGCGAATTTTATGCGCATGAGCGAAGTCGTAGCAGCGAACGACGGAAACACATTGGACGGCGTCAACGGCGTCGCCAGTGCACAGGGGCTGGCGGCGCCGGGCGGCACGGTGACCGCCACAGGCTTGGCAAAACAATGCAAACCACACCTGCCGCGTACGGTTGCCACTCTCTAAGCGTGCCGAATTGCAAGACACGGTTTTTCAGGTTTCCTTCAGCGAGCCGCGACCAACGACATGAAGCTTGAATTAGGGCCACCAAGCGTCAAGATGTGAATGGCCGACCTTAGCAACCGACTGCGTACGCTCGACTGTGGAAAAACATTTCGTTACAGGTATGTATGCATCTAAAGGAAATGTGCATGATGAAAAGTATCTAACGGAGTTTGCACCAAGCCTGTAACCCAGCAGTCATAGCCGCAATGAGCATTTGTTCGGCGCGTCTGATGACAAGGGGCCGGGTAGCGCAGATATCACAGGTGGCTGTGTACGCCACACCGTAATATTTAGCATGTTTTATCACGACTGCCGCCTGACCAAAAGGAAAAAAAAATTGGCCGTCTGTTGCGATGCACCGCCGTTCGCGAGCCGAGCAGTTGATCTGGTCATGAGGCTCGCGAACGGCAGTGCATTAAAACGCCGCATTTTTTTCTTGTTAGTCAGGTGGCAGTCACGATAAAACATGCTAAATATTACGGCCTTGCGCACACAGCCGCCTGTGATATCTAAGCAACCTAGCCCTTTCGCACATTAAGAAAAGAAACGACAAAATACATCACCTTCAGGCCCCGGCACAACTAAAGCAATCACGCACCGAAGAAATCCTCATTGCAGCTACCACTGCTGCGTTACAGGCTGGGTGCAAACTTCAGTAGGTGCATTTCAAAATGCATATTTCCTTTAGATGCATAGATACCTGTAGTATCTGTGTTTTTGCCGCTCGGAGCAAATGATGCACTTGACACTCTTGCACGACGCACAGTATTTTTTTTTTTTTTTTTACCTTAAAGGCTCGCCTCCGTCCACACCAAAGCATTCGGATTTTGTTCCTTTGGTGTACGCAATCAGATGCACTTTGTTAGGAAGCTTGATAATCGCCGTCTTCGTCCGACCGTTTGCAACGGCAAGGACACCACCCGGCACAAATGAGTCTCCTGGAGGGTTCATGCTCGTTCACTTGCAGAGTGGATCGCTCTGGACGTAGAACAGGGTTGGTTCCTGACTGAGATGCGCATCTGATATGTAGGAGATGCACATGTGTGACCAAGTCGATACCGCAGAAATCGCGGCGGAGGCAGAAAGGTTGTGAATCCTTTCACAACAGAATGACCATTCGCTGTGCACTGAGAACCTTTTCACCACTGCGACCACATCCGTTCCGACTCCCGAGGGCAGAAACCGGCTAGAGCCCTGAATCATCCTTAGCCAGAAAAATGCCGTTCGTTTCCTGCAGGTGTGCATTCTGGCCAGGACAATAGCTGCACGATTGTAGATGACGCGAGGAGGAAGCGACGCCCATTGCACCATGCCAAAGTCACAGGAGACGATTCCACCTAGCTCTGCAGCATCAACAAAGCCCTGGCTGCTTTGGCCTTTGAGATCCCTCTCTCTGTCTCTCTGCCTCCGCGCTCTCCTGTCTGTCGAAAACCTGCACGCTGAGAGCGTCCCATTCTGTCACGTCGAACACGGCCCGCGCTACACGCTTTTACAATACGAAGATAGTATATGCGTGCATTATGAGTGGATTCATGGATCACTGCCTTGTCGTGGCGGAGGGGCTTGCGAAACTCGATGAAGTCGTGAGCTCTGCTGTGTAGGGCCACCCAAGAAGACAGGTCACGGCAGAGAGTTCTGACAAAATGTGATTCACTGGAGAAGGTAATGGCAACCCACTCCAGTATTTCCTGCCAAGAAAACCCTATGGCCAGTCACAATACCATTATCGATATGGCGCCGGAAGATGAGCCCCCCAGGTTGGAAGGCGTCCCACATGTTACTGGGGATGAACAAAGGGCGATTCCTAGTAGCTCCAGGACGAATGAAGCGGCTGGGCTAAAGCCAAAAGGATGCTCAGTTGTGGATGTGTCGGGAAGCGACCGGAAAGTCCGATGTTGCAAGGAGATATATCACATAGCAACATGGAATGTAAGATCTATGACGCAAGGTAAACTGGATATCGTCAAGCGAGAAATGGACAGATTGAACATTGATATCTTGGGTATCAGCGAACTCAAGTGGACCGGAATGGGAGAATTTAACTCCGGCGACCATTATGTCTTTTATTGTGGGCACGAATCCAAGAGAAGGAATGGGGTCGCTCTCATAGTAAACAGAAGAATGGGCAAAGCAGTGCTAGGGTACAACCCCAAAAACGACCGAATGATTTCACTTCGGATCCAAGGTCACCCTTTCAACATAACAGTTATCCAAGTCTATGCACCGACCACTGCTGCTGAAGAAGCGCTGAAGAAGCTGACGTTGAGAGATTTTATGCGGACCTACAATGCCTTTTAGACCGCACCCCATCATCAGACGTCGTTTTTCTCATAGGAGACTGGAATGCTAAGGTCGGGAGTGAAGAAATATCCGGAATTACAGGCAAGTTCGGTCTTGGTGAGCCAAGTGAAGCTGGGCAGAGGCTAGTAGAGTTCTGTCAAGAAAACAACCTGACCATAGCGAATACTCATTTTCAACAGCACAAGAGGCGCCTGTACACATGGATTTCACCGGACGGTCTGTACAGGAATCAGATCGATTATATTATTTGCCGGCAGAGATGGAGAAGCGCTATACAAGCAGTAAAAACAAGGCCTGGGGCCGATTGTGGCACCGATCATCAGCTTCTTGTTGCCAAAATTAAGCTTCGATTGAGGAAAACGCAGAAAACTAGAAGGCCTTTCAGGTATGATCTGGATCAGATTCCATTAGAATATGCTGTGGAAGTGAGGAATCGATTTCAAGAATTAGATCTAACCCTAAAAGAGCCCAAAGAGATGTGGACTGATGTTCGTGATATAATACAAGAAGTTGCTACTAAGGTAGTTCCAAAGCAAAAGAAATGCAAAAAAGCAAACTGGTTATCTGAAGAGGCTTTGCAAATAGCTGAGGAAAGGAGGATGGCAAAAGGTATGGGGGAAAGAGAAAGATACAAGGTTCTCAATGCGGATTTTCAGAAAATAGCAAGGAGAGATAAGAATGCCTTCCTGAACATACAGTGTCAAGCAGTTGAGGACAACAGCCAATTAAGGAACACAAGAGCTCTGTATAAGACAATCAAAGATATCAAAGGAAGCTTCTGTGCTAAGCTGGGCGTGATAAAGGACAAACGAGGCAAGGACCTCACTGAAGCCTCAGAGATGAAGAAGAGGTGGCAGGAATACACAGAAGAACTGTACAAGAAGGATCCGGATGTGCAAACCCAACATAAGCTGGTTGTGATTACTGATCTCGAGCCGGGCATCCTGAAGAGTGAAGTTGAACGAGCCTTAGCCAGCCTTGCCAAGAACAAAGCTAGCGGAATTGATGGTATTCCAGCTGAGTTGCTTCAAAACCTCAACCACGACGCTGTTAACACACTGCATACATTATGTCAAAAGATTTGGACAACCCTGCAGTGGCCACAGGATTGGAGGAGGTCAGTTTACATCCCCATTCCAAAGAAAGGCAGTGCCAAAGATTGTTCCAACTACCGCACGATCGCGCTTATTTCGCATGCTAGCAAGGTGATGTTAAAAATCCTCCAAGGTAGGCTGCAGCAGTATGTGGATCGGGAGCTTCCGGACGTGCAAGCTGCGTTTCGCAAGGGCAGAGGAACTAGAGACCAAATTGCCAACCTTCGCTGGATCATGGAAAAAGCAAGAGTTCCAGAAACCGATTTACTTCTGCTTTATTGATTGTGGCAAGCTCTCCAAGAGATGGGAGTTCCAATTCACCTCATCTGTCTCCTCAGGAACCTTTATGAAGGGCAAGAGGCCACAGTCAGAACTGGGCATGGTCTTACTGATTGGTTTCCGATTGAGAAAGGGGTGAGGCAAGGCTGCATACTGTCGCCCTGCCTATTTAACCTATATGCAGAGTGCATCATGAGAAAGGCCGGTCTGGACGAGTCTTCAGCTGGAAAACGTATCAACAACCTTAGATATGCGGATGATACCACTTTAATGGCAGAAAGTGAAGTGGAACTCAAGAGACTTCTGATGCGCGTACAAGAAGAGAGTGAGAAGTTTGGGCTTAAACTGAACATTAAAGAGACGAAGATCATGGCGTCTTGCCCTATCAAGTCCTGGAGCATCAATGGACAAGAAGTGGAAGCTGTGACAGATTTTCTGTTCTTGGGCGCCAAGATTACCTCGGAAGGAGACTGCAGCCATGAAATTAGGAGACGCCTGCTTCTGGGAAAGAGAGCAATGGTTAGCCTTGACCACCTAGTAAAGAGCAGAGACATTAGTCTGCCAACCAAGATCCGTATAACCCGTGCTATGGTCTTTCCAGTTGTGATGTATGGATGCGAGAGTTGGACTGTGAAAAAGGCTGACCGCCGAAGAATTGACGCGTTTGAATTGTGGTGCTGGCGAAGACTCGAGTTCCTTGGGCTGCCAGAAGATCAAATCAGTCGATATTGTCGACCATAAACCCTGACTGCTCATTGGAGGGACAAATTCTAAAGTTAAAGCTCAGCTACTTTGGTCATCTGATGAGAAGAGAGGAGTCGCTGGAGAAAGATTTGATGTTGGGAAAGGTTGAGGGTCGCCGGAGAAGGGGTAGGCAGCGAACGCGATGGTTAGATGGCATTCTCGAGGCATTGCAGATGAAGCTATGTGATGTTAAGAAGATAGTGAGAGACCGGAAAGCGTGGCGTGACATGGTCCATAGGGTCACGAAGAGTCGGACACGACTGAACGCCTGAACTGAACTGATTGAGTGGATTGTGAAAATGCTGTACATTCCCCCATACTGCGTGAACATGATATACTTCAATCACTCTCTACTTTCTGCCCCGAGGCCAAAAAAGGGGGGAGTTTCACTTTCTACCTGCGTTGGAGTGGCCTTTTCGTTTGGTGCACTTTCGCGTCGTCTGCTACACTGCCGTCCAATGTGTTTCTCGCCCACTCCCCCATGATGGCACCATATCGTCCCGCAAAAGGCGGATTTTGAAAATAACTGATATTTTCCCGAATGTGATCACGTGAGGTACTACAGTGATGTAACAGTGTTCTCAATATGACGTCACCTCAGTTGTTTGTCTTTATGCAATTTTCAAAGTATTCATGCAACTAATTTGAAATGCCACTGGTGCCTGCTGTACTGCGTCTGCTTCTGTATGTTGTGGGGTGCGGCGTTAGAGAAAGCGCCAAATGAAAGGCGCAGCACAGATGCTTGGCAGGACCAACTTCGTACAGTCAAATCTCGATATAACAAACACTGCGAAACTGCAAAGAATTGAAATGTTGTAATGAAAAATATGCTACAAAAGCCAGCAGTCAAAGCTAGGTAAAAAAATGGCATACCTTGGCAGTAGGCACAATTGTAGGAAAGCAAAGCCTCAAATGAAACTGTTGTACTAACTTCAATGCTGATTTATTTAAAGAAATCAATTGCTTTTCTTCTGCCGAGTGCCGCAAACTACCACGCACTACATTCTATTACTATAGTACATACACCTACTTTCCGCAACACCTCACTGGATGCGTGCTTGCACCGAGCGATGAAAGTACAAACTTTGTCCATGTGAAAAAAAGAAAAGAAAAAAAAATGCCAATGTTCGATATAACCTCATCTTTAGTGCTCAGAATTTTGAAAATCTTGTCTCAATCTTTCAATATGATCGCGGCATGCGATGGGGCAATGCTAGCTGTCTGCAGGGGCCGATTCTCTTTTTCTCTCCGTCAATTTCTTGCAGTGAAAGCTGCGTTCCTACCTTCCTGACATTTCGCCGGCTGCAGTCATAGTCACATCTCATACGAACTTCGCAATAAAATCATCCGCGACACACACAAAAAAGAGGGCGGGACTACCTCGCTGCGCAACCGACCATAGGCAAACTGCACGCAACGCAGAAAGAAAAAGGGCAGGCAGCTAGGCCTGCTGGCTACTGCATTATAAACCTCAGCTTTGCGGGGGCACTAGGAGCTGGCACTAGATTTGCTGATGATGACAGCTACAGCCCTCGGACCATACACAGAAATGGCAGTTTGTTTAAAGCACGAGTTGCGAGCTGATGCAGGGATGGTGCTACGGAGTGATTTGAGTCTGTGCTGCACGCCTCTTATGGATCAACCTTGTTCTGCAGTGTTGGTGGTCTTCGAGATACCTCTCATCTCAGGGTGCAGAGCGTGTTGCAGATTCGCATAGGAATCGGCAAGCAGAAGGATGAGGAGGAAGAAGTGATCTTGAGGGACTGAGCGCGCGAGGTAGAGACTGAGCGCCATGTTGGAAGATTGAGAGTCGAGGAAATAGCTGGGATTAAATGCAGTGAGAGGCGTCCTGGTGTTCGCCCTGCTTCTTCTACAACATCTACTAAGAGAGCCCACACACTCCAGAGCACGACGCCTCCTACTTACTACGCACACACACAAACACCATTAAAAAACGAGCAGAAATGGGGGTAAAAAAAATAGATTGTCAAGCAAATCATTCCAATGCCTTTAAATAGAAACAGGCTTCTCTAAACACTACGCACTTTTAGGAGGGCCCATGTCGTCAACATACTGTTGGATACTTGACATCCTTGAACCGCTCCCAGTTCTTCTTCCCCAATTACCAGCTGTAAGAGAACGGAAGGTGATTTTTTTTTTTAAGTCCACACAATGCACTTTACTCACACACACCAACAGCCAAGAATGAATTTTATTACCAATACACGCTGAACCACTTCGTGTTCTTCTTCCCCAATTACCAGCTGTAAGAGAACGGAAGGTGACTTTTTTTTAAGTCAACACAATGCACTTTACTCACTCACACGAACAGCCAAGAATGAATTTTATTACCAATGCACGCAGGCTATCGTCCATCAAACATACATCCACCATATTTTTGTGAAAACTTATATATCACAACAAGTGAATATTTTGCTGAGGCACTGAAAGTTTGGCTTTTCTGGTTTGTAAGGACAGAACGCTGAAATTTAGGCCTCAAATCGGCACAATGGAACGTCTGTTGTAAACTGCAGAGTGGTTTTATAAAAAATGCTGCACATAATTTTGCCCAGAATTCAATTTATCCGTGAATAAGCATGCTTTTATGTAGCCTGATGCTGGTGGTAGACAAAACACTAGAAAAAACAAATATTGTAAATTTAACCCGTCAGACAGTAGTCGGACGTTTTCAGTGTAAGAGGAACCCACTTCTGTTTAAAATCTGTACAACACCTCTTCAATGAAAGTTTTAGTGGGCTCAATCAGCACTTCATCTAAGGAGTTCAAAACACTGTGGCACCATCTAGTGACAAAAGCTGAAAGCATGGCACTCAACTGAAGGGTGCACTGAAGAATGCAGAATATATGACATGCACTCCTGAAGAAAAACTAACTCTGCCCAATCCGCCTTTTGCGCGAATTTGATGCGCATGAGCGAAGTCGTAGCAGCGAACGACGGAAACACATTGGACGGCGTCAACGGCGTCGCCAGTGCACAGGGGCTGGCGGCGCCGGGCGGCACGGTGACCGCCACAGGCTTGGCAAAACAATGCAAACCACACCTGCCGCGTACGGTTGCCACTCTCTAAGCGTGCCGAATTGCAAGACACGGTTTTTCAGGTTTCCTTCAGCGAGCCGCGACCAACGACATGAAGCTTGAATTAGGGCCACCAAGCGTCAAGATGTGAATGGCCGACCTTAGCAACCGACTGCGTACGCTCGACTGTGGAAAAACATTTCGTTACAGGTATGTATGCATCTAAAGGAAATGTGCATGATGAAAAGTATCTAACGGAGTTTGCACCAAGCCTGTAACCTAGCAGTCATAGCCGCAATGAGCATTTGTTCGGCGCGTCTGATGACGAGGGGCCGGGTAGCGCAGATATCACAGGTGGCTGTGTACGCCACACCGTAATACTTAGCATGTTTTATCACGACTGCCGCCTGACCAAAAGGAAAAAAAAATTGGCCGTCTGTTGTGATGCACCGCCGTTCGCGAGCCGAGCAGTTGATCTCGTCATGAGGCTCGCGAACGGCAGTGCATTAAAACGCCGAATTTTTTTCTTGTTAGTCAGGTGGCAGTCACGATAAAACATGCTAAATATTACGGCCTTGCGCACACAGCCGCCTGTGATATCTAAGCTACCTAGCCCTTTCGCACATTAAGAAAAGAAACGACAAAATACATCACCTTCAGGCCCCGGCACAACTAAAGCAATCACGCACCGAAGAAATCCTCATTGCAGCTACCACTGCTGCGTTACAGGCTGGGTGCAAACTTCAGTAGGTACATTTCAAAATGCATATTTCCTTTAGATGCATAGATACCTGTAGTATCTGTGTTTTTGCCGCTCGGAGCAAATGATGCACTTGACACTCTTGCACGACGCACAGTATTTTTTTTTTTTTTTTACCTTAAAGGCTCGCCTCTGTCCGCACCAAAGCATTCGGATTTTGTTCCTTTGGTGTACGCAATCAGATGCACTTTGTTAGGAAGCTTGATAATCGCCGTCTTCGTCCGACCGTTTGCAACGGCAAGGACACCGCCCGGCAAAAATGAGTCTCCTGGAGGGTTCATGCTCGTTCACTTGCAGAGTGGATCGCTCTGGACGTAGAACAGGGTTGGTTCCTGACTGAGATGCACATGTGTGACCAAGTCGTTGATACCGCAGAAATCGCGCCGGAGGCAGAAAGGTTGTGGATCCTTTCACAACAGAATGACCATTCGCTGTGCACTGAGAACCTTTTCACCACTGCGACCACATCCGTTCCGACACCTGAGGGCAGAAACCGGCTAGAGCGCTGAATCATCCTTAGCCAGAAAAATGCCGTTCGTTTCCTGCAGGGGTGCATTCCGACCAGGATAATAGCTGCACGATTGTAGATGACGCGAGGAGGAAGCGACGCCCATTGCACCACGCCGGCGCCGCGGTGACCGCATTGTGCTCGGTAACTCAAGACAGCTTACGCATATGCGGGGCTCAAAGTCACAGGAGATGATTCCACCTAGCTCTGCAGCATCAACAAAGCCCTGGCTGCTTTGACCTTTGAGATCCCTCTCTCTGTCTCTCTGCCTCCGCGCTTTCTTGTCTGCCAAAAACCTGCACGCTGAGAGCGTCTCATTCTGTCACGTCGAACACGGCCCGCGCTACACGGTTTTACAATACGAAGATAGTATATGCGTGCATCAGGAGTGGATTCTGAAAATGCTGTACACTCCCCCATACTGCGTGAACATGATATACTTTAATCACTCTCTACTTTCTGCCCAGAGGCCAAAAAAGGGGGGAGCTTTCACTTTCTACCTGCGTTGGCGTGGCCTTTTCGTATGGTGCACTTTCGCGTCGTCTGCTACACTGCCGTCCAATGTGTTTCTCGCCCACTCCCGCATGATGGCACCATATCGTCCCGCAAAAGGCGGATTTTGAAAATAACCGATATTTTCCCGAATGTGATCACGTGAGGTACTACAGTGATGTAACAGTGTTCTCAATATGATGTCACCTCAGTTGTTTGTCTTTATGCGATTTTCAAAGTATTCATGCAACTAATTTGAAATGCCGCTGGTGCCTGCTGTACTGTGTCTGCTTCTGTATGCTGTGTGGTGCGGCGTAACAATGTTTCTCAATATCATGTCACGACAGTTGTTTTTTTTTTTATGCGATTTTCAAAGTATTCATGCAAACTAATTTGAATTGCCACTGGTGCCTGCTGTAATGCGTCTGTACGCTGTGTGGTGCGGCGTTAGAGAAAGCACCAAATGAAAGGCGCAGCACAGATGCTTGGCAGGACCAACTTCGTACAGTCAAATCTCGATATAACAAAGACTGCGAAACCGCAAAGAGTTGTTCATTTTGAAATGTTGTAGTGAAAAATATGCTATAAGCCAGCAGTCGAACCTAGGTAAAAAATGACATACCTCGGCAGAAGGCACAATTGTAGGAAAGCAAAGCCTCAAATGAAACTGTTGTACTAACTTCAATGCTGATTTATTTATAGAAATCAATTGCTTTTCTTCTGCCGAGTGCAGCAAACTACCACGCACTACATTCTATTACTATAGTACATACACCTACTTTCCGCAACACCACACTGGATGCGTGCTTGCACCGAGCGATGAAAGTACAAACTTTGTCCATGTGAAAAAAAAGAAAAGAAAAAAAGAACGCCAATGTTCAATACAACCTCATCTTCAGTGCTCTGGAGTTTGAAAATCTTGTCTCAATCTTTCAATATGATCGCGGCATTCGATGGGGCAATGCTAGCTGTCTGGAGGGGGCCGATTCGCTTTTTATCTCCGTCAATTTCTTGCAGTGAAAGCTGCGTTCCTATCTTCCTGGCATTTCGCCGGCTGCAGTCATAGTCACATCTCATACGAACTTCGCAATAAAATCATCCGCGACACACACAAAAAAGAGGGCGGGGCTACCCCGCTGCGCAACCAACCATAGGCAAACGACACGCAACGCAGAAAGAAAAAAGGCAGGCAGCTAGGCCTGCTGGCTACTGCATTATAAACCTCAGCTTTGTGGGGGCACTAGGAGCTGGCACTAGATGTGCTGATGATGACAGCTACAGCCCTCGGACCATACACAGAAACGGCAGTTTGTTTCACGCACGAGTTGCGAGCTGATGCGCTTAAGACGATTTTGTAAGACTGATGTTCCTAGATAACAGAAGAAAAAATAAGATACGCACGTTATTCTGAAATAATCGTTATTTTGAAATTCATAATTCTGAAATGGTTTTACCTTAGTAAAAGCAGTTGTTGGGCGAGTTGGTGTTTTCAATGATCCATTTTTATAGCGCCAAACACAGGACAGAGATGAAGAAGGGACACCACGCATTGAAAATATCGAAAATCTGCTGGGGATTATTAAAACATTCGTTAATGTGATGTTCGCAATAATGAGATTAAACATGTATATGCATGAATCGCCTGCTACCTGGTGACATCAGTTCCAGTTATTATACATGACCGGAGACAATTTCGGTGGATGCGATTGGTGTCCACGCTATTTTGATGCAATTTTGACTATAACTAATTAACTAACCAATGTAGAGTCATCAAACTTGTCTTCTAGGTCAATGTTTTCCTCCTCTATCTGATGCAAGCATTCTTTTTGTCTGATCTTTATTATTTCCAACTTAAAGAAAGCATTACGGACACACACTAGCATAGCTGCGAGCATGAGCCTTTAAAGGGGCGATGACAGGCCTGTTCGATGTATTGCCGTTTTATACTTCTGTGAATATTATACAGGTCCGTGATTCTACTCGCAAAGTTTTAGTGCCTAGCGTGCGGCTTAGTGCCTAGCGTGCGGCTCATATTATACAAAACCGCGATAGAAATCAAAATTGGGAAGCTCCTCCCACTAAGAGCAACCGCCATTTCGAAATGCTCATGCGACGCCACGGAGGATACCCGGCAGAGCGTCGTCTGCAATATCAAAGGATATCTCTTTGTTTTCTTAGGACGATTGACACAGCGGTTGTCCCTCATTCAGAAGTGCTTGGTGACGATGTTACCGCACAAAAGCGATATAGTGAAGGCATGTTCTCTTCAGCATAAGGCACGGTCACAGTCAGTGGGCGGCACAGTTATAGGTTCCTTATCTTATCGACGCACTGAACTTTTGCATTATACCGGCGACGACTCCAGCAAGGCCAACGGTTACTTATCACCGTAGTGTGAAGTTACTTACCCTGTATACAGTAGAGCAGCATGTTCAGGCTCTTTCCAAGACGAGAGTTTTTCTTAAGGTGCAGGTCTTTTAGTCTGAGTGAAAGGTGGGAAGCAGTAGACAATGTAATTTAAGAGTGCACCTCTGAATACGCAAACTGCTCGTGCTCTAACTAATTTCCGGCCGGTCATCCGATCTGTTTTGGTCGGATCGGAGGCCGAGCGAGAATTTGACACCCAATACTCGAGTGAACAGCCTGATGCTGCGCTTGTCTGTAGCTTGCCGAGTTAGAAAAATGAAAACAAGAAGCTACATCTTCTGTTTTTTGTTTGTTGTGTTGTGTTTTATGGTGCATAAGCAACTCAGGCTATCATGCGCCAAGCTCGAGGTATAATATGCTTTTTTTTTTTTTATTAGAAAGAATGAAGTGTTAAGATATCATAGCTTGTTCAGGAAAGATGTTTCTTCTAAGCAACTAAAAACACATGAAATGTCTACAATTGCATTCTCTCCTAGGAGAAGTGTGTTCCCCCTTGTCATCAGTAATGACCTTGGCTAGAAATGTTAATCGGCACGAACTGCCAGCTCATTTAGCGACGAGTAGGCCTAGCGCGAGTATGCACAACGGGTCTAGAGTTTTGGCAATTACGGAGTGCGCATTCACAAGCTTTAGCGGTTGTATGTGGCCATCGAGTGTAGATCTGGCCGTAGCGACCATAAATCCACGACTGCACATAGAGCGGGAAGTGCCGATATATGTGACCCTGTCTATAGCGAGCGCAGCTGGCAGCTGTCAGTGCCACTTGTGTGTATACTCGGCGCAGGCAGGGGACGTAGCATTAACGGTTCTTGCAGCGCAGTTGCAGCTTGTGAACAAATCAAGGTGCAACTGTTGCGAAAACAAGTGGATAGTTTTGGTATTGCTAGCTCAGCTCACATTTTATGCCGTGCGAACGAGGAGCATACATCCAGTCAATTCAAAAGCTATAAACAACAAGCTGGGGGCGCAGTCGTATTCTGCAAATCAGCGCATTCCTGTTGAGTTTAGGGTTCACACACTAAATACTAAATGGTGTATGCTTATGTTGAAACATTCAAGAGTGATTTGCTGGAGAAGCACAAGAAAAACGGAAGGTGAGGCTTGGGAGTCTGTCGCAATCACGGGCGCAGCTGCGGGGGAAGCAAGAAGGAGACGGTAGCGACTGGGAGGCTCTTGGTCGGTGCGGGCATGCAGTGAGGAGCTATCGAATCGCGTTGGGTTTTGCCATGACAGGACTGAAGCGGCAGCACATACTTTTGTGAGCTGGCCGTGGCCAGACTGAACATAGTTTTGCAGAAATGCTTTACAGCCGAAAATAATTCAGTCTAACACGTGCATATATCAGCAAGTCACGAGGTAGCGATTCGTTCAAAAGATTTGGCTGCTCCTCTAATTATGTAACGCATGCTCTCGCGTCGAGGTATACTCGTTTTATATTGACTTTCAGTTTTTGGACCCAAGGAGCGACGGCAATAGCTCAACAATCAGGAACACAATGCTATCCCCTCCCCATTTTCACGGCACATGCACATGTATACTCGTTTTATATTGACTTTCAGTTTTTGGACCCAAGGAGCGACGGCAATAGCTCAACAATCAGGAACACAATGCTATCCCCTCCTCATTTTCATGGCACATGCACATGTACGGCCGAAGGAAACATTGGACAAGTGCCTTTTTATATGCGGGAGTGCTTGTTGCTAAAAAAAGCTACCTCTCATAACGTAAGAAAAATACGCTTTTGATTGCATACCTTAATTATATGCATGAGTCATCGATTTCAGCCTCCTCAGCAATCACTAGAAGAAACCCAAAACAAGTCCAAGAATCTCTAAGGTTGCGTATTATAATGAAGGCTCCACAATGAAAAGAGGATATGTCAACAAAATATTTTTGCTGAAGAAAAAAAAAACTCAATGACCACCATCTACAACGTGCATGCAAGAGCGAAGCCGGCACCGCTAATAGCAGACGACATGGGGACGTAAATGTTGACGTGACGTCAGCCGCCAATGGTTGCCAGACCAGAAAGCAGATTCCGATATTAATAATCAAAATTAACTTTAAAACTATCTACTGCACGGAATGAGCTCAAATTCCGAGGATTTGTAATATAATGTGTGAGGAGTGAAACGCAATAATCATTTTATGCTGTTGTAGCTGTCATGAGCCCTTTAAAGGCTTTTGCCTTAAAATCGTAAGGCCTTGTTTCTTTCATATTGTAGTGCTTGATGTGTACCATGATGCAGGGCCTTCTCATTCCTACAATAATATCAAGACATATTTTGGGCAGTGTTCAGTCCCTTTACCGTCCCCCAAAAAAACATGAGCAATGCCAAAGAGGAGGACTCCGGAAATTTCATCCCCATGGGGATCTTTAACATGCACCGACATAGCACAGCACATGGGTGCCTTGCTTTTTGCCTCCATCAAAAAACAGCCGCCGTGGCCGGGAATTCATCCTGCATCCTTGGGCACAGAAGTCAAACCCCCTAAATCCCTCCATCAAGCACTACAAGTGTTGCACAAGCATACACACACACACAAAAGAAAGGTGCAACAGGAATTTTTTTGTGGAAAAAAAAAAAAAAATTTCGCACGGTTAGGCAAAATGTAAATAAGGTGCATTAAAAACATTTAGCTGGCATTAACCCAGTGAATTCAAGACTTGCAGAACTGGCAAGTCGTTTCAAACGTAAAGTTCTATACATTAAGGCACACAGCTCACGATAAGGCCTTGTGAGGATGGTGGCATGTTGAGCGTTTTGTGCTCGGGCTATAGAAGCTGCCACTGTATTGTCGGAAGAACGCCACCGCACCGGCGGCAGAGGAAAAATGCTGTGCCTATCTAGAGAAGCACGGTATACAACAAATGTAGTATGTTCTCAGGTTAATTTTGAAACAAGCACATGAAAGGTCTTAGTTGTGAAAAGTTCTTAGTTTACGTGACACAAATTTCCTTCCACGAATTTGAATAGCTGATGGAGAGTGTGGCGGGAGGCGTGATGAGCTGGCACCACAGACTACTATGGGCTGTTACGTGGTTTTGTAAAAGTGAGAGGTGAAAGCAAGCAGCCTGATGCTCATATGATGTGTAAAAAAGTAGTGAAACAGTACCGGCTACTAAGAACTGCATTAGATGTATGAACTCCATGAGCTGTTCTTCAGTTTCTGTTACCACAGAAGTGCACACGGAGGATACATGGGGTAGCCGGCAAAAACGTCAAAGTGTGCATCATGTAAACAACTTCACTTACCTTGCATCTCATGGTGCTGTATATCTGCTGCCTCTGCTTCTTTGACATGTCGTTTTTATTTGAAACATATCCAGGTGCAGCCGGCAGGGGCTCCGCGAATGCTATACAGCAAGGAAAAGTATCCGGTTATATTGTTTATGTTTTGCAAATTATTACAAAGAGCTCATACATTTGACCCGCCATCAAAACAATCCACATCTACCGTCCAGTTTAATTCTAGTGCCAGAAGAGTCTACGTGTCATGAATAAGCAGAAATGGTTGTTTGCTGCCTTTTGTGCAGCTCATGTGTAGGAGGTTAACACAAATTTATTGAACATATCATGCGGATGAAAGGCAGTTTTCTTATATGTTAAAGGTTATAGTTATAGGTTTCTTATCTTATCGACACACTGAACTTTCGCATTACACCGGCGACGGAGCCAGCATGGCCAACGATTGCTTATCACCATAGAGTGAAGTTACTTACCCTGTTTAGAGGTCAACACAAATTTATTGAACATATGTGGCACATATAAGGAAACTGCTTTTCATCCAAACAAATACCATATTATTGCAGCAAACACTAAATCTAAACATCAAATGAAAATCGACTTGAACACTGGCAAGACGCATAATTATATCTGCCTTGATTTCTTCAGAATGCATCCAGACCTTCCTATCGAAAACAATTCACTACTGAGGCAATGCTGATATATAACGTCACATATATATGAAATCTAGATCTATCAGAGAGTAAACGACAGGTAGCAATATTAAGAATTGAAAACATTATACTTTAGAAACTCTCTTTGATGGCCTTGAAATAAGAGCCTTCGCCTGCTTTACCCAAGTATGCATGATCGAATCCCGCTAGCGGCCACCGCTTCTCGATGGAGGCGAAACCCAAGGCACCTATGCATATTTTGATGTCTGAGCACGTAAAACGCATGGGGAGGAAATCATGAGCACTGCACTGTCCCGTCCCACAGATTCTGTCACTTTGGTACGTTAAACCCTCTGAACCAAACCAAGCCTTTATTCTTTCCCATTAAGCATTTGTTGCTTGTTGCTCATTGTCCTATTCCTGTTATGACTTGGGCCAGAACATATGTTTCTATACGTGCTGCTCTATACATGACTGCAATAGGCCAAGAACATTAAAAGGTGGAATGCAGGGCTTCAATCCATAGATTAAATGCAAAGCAATGGTGGCTTTACTTAAAGAGCTTGAAAATGAGAACAAAGCTAAAACTTTTTTACTCGTTTCAGAAAAATTTGTTATCGGCTTACCTGCATCCTCTGCAATTGCAGGGTGTCTACCAAACTGCTGTTTACAAATTCCCTGAGTGCATTTGTAAAATTCCCTGAGTGACACTGTACTTTGTTTTATGCTAAAAAATGGGCTGACACAATGTTGCCTGATGCTATCCCTCTCCAGTTAGCTTGTTAAGGGGGGACTGACTTTTAAAGCTATTTTTCTTAAATTTTCACCAAATTTTCACCAACATGGCGCTCAGTCTCTACCTCGCGAGCTCCGAGTCCCTCAAGATCACTTCTTCCTCCTCATCCTTCTGCTTGCCGATTCCTATATGAATCTGCAACACGCTCTGCACCCTGAGATGAGAGGTATCTCGAAGACCACCAACGCAGCTGCAGGGGAAGCAAGATGGAGACGTTAGCGACTGGGAGGCTCTTGGTCGGTGCGGGCATGCAGTGAGGAGCTATCGAATCGCGTTGGGTTTTGCAGCGACCCCCACTTCTTTCCTCGTATTCTTCGGTTGCTGCGCACGTGTTCCTGCTACGCTCCGGTTGCCAAAGCGCCGGCTCGAACTAGGCGGCTGAAAAGGGAGCAGAGCTGGGTTACGAGGCCAACGCGGCTGACGCCGACAGACACGCAAAACCCAGCAACGGGCGCCAAAGAGCTGTGCTCTAAAAAATAACCACACAACAAAAATAAAAAGCCTGCGCACGTGTTCCTGCGACAATATCCTGATTGTTTCTTGCACCAATTTCAAATATGTCACCATTTTTCAAACTGGCCAATTAGTTCAAAAGATAAATGAAATTATTTGTTCATAACCTGCAAAAACAATGAAAAAAACTGCCCACGATTACATTACTTATTAATGCGAAATTTGAGAGCAGCTCATCAGCTGTTTCACCTTTTCGATAGATTGAGGGAAAGATTTCGAGCAAGACGCAAATGTACAATTACAGGCAACCTTTTTTTTATTTTTCACGTGCATTCCTTCAAAAAACACTCCACTAACAATTTATGCAGTCATAAAAGAAGCTTTACGGTCAGAAAATCGAAGAGAGCAATTGAGTTATCGGGAGGTTGCAGGAGGCAGTGCATGGGCCCGTTGTACAGATAGAGGGCGCTGACGCCGCTAGCGAGTGAAGCGAGAGAGAATGGGATGCAGGCACCGTGATCCGCTGATAGCCAGCCGACGTCTCGGCAAGCGGAGAGCACCCTCGCCACCACGCAAGAACAGGGGGCAACCCCCTCCTCCTTTTTCTGCATGGCGGCGACAGCGTTCAACACAGTCTACACAGTTACGGCGGCGTGATCCCTCGTCTCTGAGGAAACAGATGAATGTGCCGAACCCCTCTTTCATCATCCCCAACAAGAACCACCCTCTCTCTCTCTACGCAGTCACGTTGTCTTGACTCGCTAGCGACGTCAGCGGCATCAATCAGTCGCCGCTATCTCTTCGCCGCCCAGGCAGCGACCTCCCCCCCCTCCTTTCCTCGTATTCTCCGGTTGCTGCGCACGTGTTCTATCGACGCTCCGATTGCCAAAGCGCCGGCTCGAACTGGGGGGCTGAAAAGGGAGCGGAGCTGGGTTACGAGGCCAATGCGGCTGACGCCGACAGACACGCAAAACCCAGGAACGGGCGCCAATGAGCTAGCTGTGCCCTAAAAAATAACCACACAACAAAAATAAAAAGTCAACGAACCTTCGAACAGCCTGAAAAATTGGCTACCGCTGTTTCACAGACTCTGGAAGAGAAGGCCAGTGCGCAGGAAAAGAGCATGGTGGAAACCGAGGGTTGCATCAACGTGTTATGCTGCGTTGTGCTAGTGTTTGTGCACGAGTATTGTCAGTGTTGACTTCAAGGATGTGTGTCTAGAACTTCGAGCTGTGCAATGAAATCACCTGGACACAAGCAAGTGGTGTCAAAGATGATACCAGCAGGGGTGGTGCTCTGGTCGCAGTTAACAGAACCTGAACCCCTGGACGTCGTTGCAGAGTTCCGGAAGCAAGGCATGCCTACGGCTACAGGAAACCTACCCAGGTGGTTGAGCAGTACATACTCCTATATGTAGTTTAGAAGAACGCTCGAAAGAACTTGGACAGAATGTAGGCTATGGAGTGATTTGAGTCTGTGCTGCACGCCTCTTATGGATCAACCTTGTTCTGCAGTGTTGGTGGTCTTCGAGATACCTCTCATCTCAGGGTGCAGAGCGTGTTGCAGATTCGCATAGGAATCGGCAAGCAGAAGGATGAGGAGGAAGAAGTGATCTTGAGGGACTCGGAGCGCGCGAGGTAGAGACTGAGCGCCATGTTAGAAGATTGAGAGTCGTGGGAATAGCTGGGATTAAATGCAGTGAGAGGCGTCCTGGTGTTCGCCCTGCTTCTTCTACAACATCTACTAAGAGAGCCCACACACTCCAGAGCACGACGCCTCCTACTTACTACGCACACACACAAACACCATTAAAAAACGAGCAGAAATGGGGGTAAAACAAATAGATTGTCAAGCAAATCATTCCAATGCTTTTAAATAGAAACAGGCTTCTCTAAACACTACGCACTTTTAGGAGGGCCCATGTCGTCAACATACTGTTGGATACTTGACATCCTTGAACCGCTCCCAGTTCTTCTTCCCCAATTACCAGCTGTAAGAGAACGGAAGGTGATTTTTTTTTTTTTAAGTCCACACAATGCACTTTACTCACACACACCAACAGCCAAGAATGAATTTTATTACCAATACACGCTGAACCACTTCGTGCTCTTCTTCCCCAATTACCAGCTGTAAGAGAACGGAAGGTGACTTTTTTTTTTAAGTCAACACAATGCACTTTACTCACACACATGAACAGCCAAGAATTAATTTTATTACCAATACACGCTGAACCACTTCGTGCTCTTCTTCCCCAATTACCAGCTGTAAGAGAACGGAAGGTGACTTTTTTTTTTTAAGTCAACACAATGCACTTTACTCACACACATGAACAGCCAAGAATGAATTTTATTACCAATACACGCTGAACCACTTCGTGCTCTTCTTCCCCAATTACCAGCTGTAAGAGAACGGAAGGTGACTTTTTTTTTTAAGTCAACACAATGCACTTTACTCACACACATGAACAGCCAAGAATGAATTTTATTACCAATACACGCTGAACCACTTCGTGCTCTTCTTCCCCAATTACCACCTGTAAGAGAACGGAAGGTGACTTCTTTTTTTAAAGTCAACACAATGCACTTTACTCACACACATGAACAGCCAAGAATGAATTTTATTACCAATGCACGCAGACTATCGTCCATCAAACATACATCCACCATATTTTTGTGAAAACTTATATATCACAACAAGTGAATATTTTGCTGAGGCACTGAAAGTTTGGCTTTTCTGGTTTGTAAGGACAGAACACTGAAATTTAGGCCTCAAATCGGCACAATGGAACGTCTGTTGTAAACTGCAGAGTGGTTTTATAAAAAATGCTGCACATAATTTTGCCCAGAATTCAATTTATCCGTGAATAAGCATGCTTTTATGTAGCCTGATGCTGGTGGTAGACAAAACACTAGAAAAAACAAATATTGTAAATTTAACCCGTCAGACGTTTTCAGTGTAAGAGGAACCCACTTCTGTTTAAAATCTGTACAACACCTCTTCAATGAAAGTTTTAGTGGGCTCAATCAGCACTTCATCTAAGAGTTCAAAACAGTGTGGCACCATCTAGTGACAAAAGCTGAAAGCATGGCACTCAACTGAAGGGTGCACTGAAGAATGCAGAATATATGACATGCACTCCTGAAGAAAAACCAACTCTGCCCAATCCGCCTTTTGCGCGAATTTTATGCGCATGAGCGAAGTCGTAGCAGCGAACGACGGAAACACATTGGACGGCGTCAACGGCGTCGCCAGTGCACAGGGGCTGGCGGCGCCGGGCGGCACGGTGACCGCCACAGGCTTGGCAAAACAATGCAAACCACACCTGCCGCGTACGGTTGCCACTCTCTAAGCGTGCCGAATTGCAAGACACGGTTTTTCAGGTTTCCTTCAGCGAGCCGCGACCAACGACATGAAGCTTGAATTAGGGCCACCAAGCGTCAAGATGTGAATGGCCGACCTTAGCAACCGACTGCGTACGCTCGACTGTGGAAAAACATTTCGTTACAGGTATGTATGCATCTAAAGGAAATGTGCATGATGAAAAGTATCTAACGGAGTTTGCACCAAGCCTGTAACCCAGCAGTCATAGCCGCAATGAGCATTTGTTCGGCGCGTCTGATGACAAGGGGCCGGGTAGCGCAGATATCACAGGTGGCTGTGTACGCCACACCGTAATATTTAGCATGTTTTATCACGACTGCCGCCTGACCAAAAGGAAAAAAAAATTGGCCGTCTGTTGCGATGCACCGCCGTTCGCGAGCCGAGCAGTTGATCTGGTCATGAGGCTCGCGAACGGCAGTGCATTAAAACGCCGCATTTTTTTCTTGTTAGTCAGGTGGCAGTCACGATAAAACATGCTAAATATTACGGCCTTGCGCACACAGCCGCCTGTGATATCTAAGCTACCTAGCCCTTTCGCACATTAAGAAAAGAAACGACAAAATACATCACCTTCAGGCCCCGGCACAACTAAAGCAATCACGCACCGAAGAAATCCTCATTGCAGCTACCACTGCTGCGTTACAGGCTGGGTGCAAACTTCAGTAGGTGCATTTAAAAATGCATATTTCCTTTAGATGCATAGATACCTGTAGTATCTGTGTTTTTGCCGCTCGGAGCAAATGATGCACTTGACACTCTTGCACGACGCACAGTATTTTTTTTTTTTTTTTTACCTTAAAGGCTCGCCTCCGTCCACACCAAAGCATTCGGATTTTGTTCCTTTGGTGTACGCAATCAGATGCACTTTGTTAGGAAGCTTGATAATCGCCGTCTTCGTCCGACCGTTTGCAACGGCAAGGACACCACCCGGCACAAATGAGTCTCCTGGAGGGTTCATGCTCGTTCACTTGCAGAGTGGATCGCTCTGGACGTAGAACAGGGTTGGTTCCTGACTGAGATGCGCATCTGATATGTAGGAGATGCACATGTGTGACCAAGTCGATACCGCAGAAATCGCGGCGGAGGCAGAAAGGTTGTGAATCCTTTCACAACAGAATGACCATTCGCTGTGCACTGAGAACCTTTTCACCACTGCGACCACATCCGTTCCGACTCCCGAGGGCAGAAACCGGCTAGAGCCCTGAATCATCCTTAGCCAGAAAAATGCCGTTCGTTTCCTGCAGGTGTGCATTCTGGCCAGGACAATAGCTGCACGATTGTAGATGACGCGAGGAGGAAGCGACGCCCATTGCACCATGCCAAAGTCACAGGAGACGATTCCACCTAGCTCTGCAGCATCAACAAAGCCCTGGCTGCTTTGGCCTTTGAGATCCCTCTCTCTGTCTCTCTGCCTCCGCGCTCTCCTGTCTGTCGAAAACCTGCACGCTGAGAGCGTCCCATTCTGTCACGTCGAACACGGCCCGCGCTACACGCTTTTACAATACGAAGATAGTATATGCGTGCATTATGAGTGGATTCATGGATCACTGCCTTGTCGTGGCGGAGGGGCTTGCGAAACTCGATGAAGTCGTGAGCTCTGCTGTGTAGGGCCACCCAAGAAGACAGGTCACGGCAGAGAGTTCTGACAAAATGTGATTCACTGGAGAAGGTAATGGCAACCCACTCCAGTATTTCCTGCCAAGAAAACCCTATGGCCAGTCACAATACCATTATCGATATGGCGCCGGAAGATGAGCCCCCCAGGTTGGAAGGCGTCCCACATGTTACTGGGGATGAACAAAGGGCGATTCCTAGTAGCTCCAGGACGAATGAAGCGGCTGGGCTAAAGCCAAAAGGATGCTCAGTTGTGGATGTGTCGGGAAGCGACCGGAAAGTCCGATGTTGCAAGGAGATATATCACATAGCAACATGGAATGTAAGATCTATGACGCAAGGTAAACTGGATATCGTCAAGCGAGAAATGGACAGATTGAACATTGATATCTTGGGTATCAGCGAACTCAAGTGGACCGGAATGGGAGAATTTAACTCCGGCGACCATTATGTCTTTTATTGTGGGCACGAATCCAAGAGAAGGAATGGGGTCGCTCTCATAGTAAACAGAAGAATGGGCAAAGCAGTGCTAGGGTACAACCCCAAAAACGACCGAATGATTTCACTTCGGATCCAAGGTCACCCTTTCAACATAACAGTTATCCAAGTCTATGCACCGACCACTGCTGCTGAAGAAGCGCTGAAGAAGCTGACGTTGAGAGATTTTATGCGGACCTACAATGCCTTTTAGACCGCACCCCATCATCAGACGTCGTTTTTCTCATAGGAGACTGGAATGCTAAGGTCGGGAGTGAAGAAATATCCGGAATTACAGGCAAGTTCGGTCTTGGTGAGCCAAGTGAAGCTGGGCAGAGGCTAGTAGAGTTCTGTCAAGAAAACAACCTGACCATAGCGAATACTCATTTTCAACAGCACAAGAGGCGCCTGTACACATGGATTTCACCGGACGGTCTGTACAGGAATCAGATCGATTATATTATTTGCCGGCAGAGATGGAGAAGCGCTATACAAGCAGTAAAAACAAGGCCTGGGGCCGATTGTGGCACCGATCATCAGCTTCTTGTTGCCAAAATTAAGCTTCGATTGAGGAAAACGCAGAAAACTAGAAGGCCTTTCAGGTATGATCTGGATCAGATTCCATTAGAATATGCTGTGGAAGTGAGGAATCGATTTCAAGAATTAGATCTAACCCTAAAAGAGCCCAAAGAGATGTGGACTGATGTTCGTGATATAATACAAGAAGTTGCTACTAAGGTAGTTCCAAAGCAAAAGAAATGCAAAAAAGCAAACTGGTTATCTGAAGAGGCTTTGCAAATAGCTGAGGAAAGGAGGATGGCAAAAGGTATGGGGGAAAGAGAAAGATACAAGGTTCTCAATGCGGATTTTCAGAAAATAGCAAGGAGAGATAAGAATGCCTTCCTGAACATACAGTGTCAAGCAGTTGAGGACAACAGCCAATTAAGGAACACAAGAGCTCTGTATAAGACAATCAAAGATATCAAAGGAAGCTTCTGTGCTAAGCTGGGCGTGATAAAGGACAAACGAGGCAAGGACCTCACTGAAGCCTCAGAGATGAAGAAGAGGTGGCAGGAATACACAGAAGAACTGTACAAGAAGGATCCGGATGTGCAAACCCAACATAAGCTGGTTGTGATTACTGATCTCGAGCCGGGCATCCTGAAGAGTGAAGTTGAACGAGCCTTAGCCAGCCTTGCCAAGAACAAAGCTAGCGGAATTGATGGTATTCCAGCTGAGTTGCTTCAAAACCTCAACCACGACGCTGTTAACACACTGCATACATTATGTCAAAAGATTTGGACAACCCTGCAGTGGCCACAGGATTGGAGGAGGTCAGTTTACATCCCCATTCCAAAGAAAGGCAGTGCCAAAGATTGTTCCAACTACCGCACGATCGCGCTTATTTCGCATGCTAGCAAGGTGATGTTAAAAATCCTCCAAGGTAGGCTGCAGCAGTATGTGGATCGGGAGCTTCCGGACGTGCAAGCTGCGTTTCGCAAGGGCAGAGGAACTAGAGACCAAATTGCCAACCTTCGCTGGATCATGGAAAAAGCAAGAGTTCCAGAAACCGATTTACTTCTGCTTTATTGATTGTGGCAAGCTCTCCAAGAGATGGGAGTTCCAATTCACCTCATCTGTCTCCTCAGGAACCTTTATGAAGGGCAAGAGGCCACAGTCAGAACTGGGCATGGTCTTACTGATTGGTTTCCGATTGAGAAAGGGGTGAGGCAAGGCTGCATACTGTCGCCCTGCCTATTTAACCTATATGCAGAGTGCATCATGAGAAAGGCCGGTCTGGACGAGTCTTCAGCTGGAAAACGTATCAACAACCTTAGATATGCGGATGATACCACTTTAATGGCAGAAAGTGAAGTGGAACTCAAGAGACTTCTGATGCGCGTACAAGAAGAGAGTGAGAAGTTTGGGCTTAAACTGAACATTAAAGAGACGAAGATCATGGCGTCTTGCCCTATCAAGTCCTGGAGCATCAATGGACAAGAAGTGGAAGCTGTGACAGATTTTCTGTTCTTGGGCGCCAAGATTACCTCGGAAGGAGACTGCAGCCATGAAATTAGGAGACGCCTGCTTCTGGGAAAGAGAGCAATGGTTAGCCTTGACCACCTAGTAAAGAGCAGAGACATTAGTCTGCCAACCAAGATCCGTATAACCCGTGCTATGGTCTTTCCAGTTGTGATGTATGGATGCGAGAGTTGGACTGTGAAAAAGGCTGACCGCCGAAGAATTGACGCGTTTGAATTGTGGTGCTGGCGAAGACTCTTAAGAGTTCCTTGGACTGCCAGAAGATCAAATCAGTCGATATTGTCGACCATAAACCCTGACTGCTCATTGGAGGGTCAAATTCTAAAGTTAAAGCTCAGCTACTTTGGTCATCTGATGAGAAGAGAGGAGTCGCTGGAGAAAGATTTGATGTTGGGAAAGGTTGAGGGTCGCCGGAGAAGGGGTAGGCAGCGAACGCGATGGTTAGATGGCATTCTCGAGGCATTGCAGATGAAGCTATGTGATGTTAAGAAGATAGTGAGAGACCGGAAAGCGTGGCGTGACATGGTCCATAGGGTCACGAAGAGTCGGACACGACTGAACGCCTGAACTGAACTGATTGAGTGGATTGTGAAAATGCTGTACATTCCCCCATACTGCGTGAACATGATATACTTCAATCACTCTCTACTTTCTGCCCCGAGGCCAAAAAAGGGGGGAGTTTCACTTTCTACCTGCGTTGGCGTGGCCTTTTCGTTTGGTGCACTTTCGCGTCGTCTGCTACACTGCCGTCCAATGTGTTTCTCGCCCACTCCCCCATGATGGCACCATATCGTCCCGCAAAAGGCGGATTTTGAAAATAACTGATATTTTCCCGAATGTGATCACGTGAGGTACTACAGTGATGTAACAGTGTTCTCAATATGACGTCACCTCAGTTGTTTGTCTTTATGCAATTTTCAAAGTATTCATGCAACTAATTTGAAATGCCACTGGTGCCTGCTGTACTGCGTCTGCTTCTGTATGTTGTGGGGTGCGGCGTTAGAGAAAGCGCCAAATGAAAGGCGCAGCACAGATGCTTGGCAGGACCAACTTCGTACAGTCAAATCTCGATATAACAAACACTGCGAAACCGCAAAGAATTGAAATGTTGTAATGAAAAATATGCTACAAAAGCCAGCAGTCAAACCTAGGTAAAAAAATGGCATACCTTGGCAGTAGGCACAATTGTAGGAAAGCAAAGCCTCAAATGAAACTGTTGTACTAACTTCAATGCTGATTTATTTAAAGAAATCAATTGCTCTTCTTCTGCCGAGTGCCGCAAACTACCACGCACTACATTCTATTACTATAGTACATACACCTACTTTCCGCAACACCTCACTGGATGCGTGCTTGCACCGAGCGATGAAAGTACAAACTTTGTCCATGTGAAAAAAAGAAAAGAAAAAAAAAAACGCCAATGTTCGATATAACCTCATCTTTAGTGCTCAGAATTTTGAAAATCTTGTCTCAATCTTTCAATATGATCGCGGCATGCGATGGGGCAATGCTAGCTGTCTGCAGGGGCCGATTCTCTTTTTCTCTCCGTCAATTTCTTGCAGTGAAAGCTGCGTTCCTACCTTCCCGACATTTCGCCGGCTGCAGTCATAGTCACATCTCATACGAACTTCGCAATAAAATCATCCGCGACACACACAAAAAAGAGGGCGGGACTACCTCGCTGCGCAACCGACCATAGGCAAACTGCACGCAACGCAGAAAGAAAAAGGGCAGGCAGCTAGGCCTGCTGGCTACTGCATTATAAACCTCAGCTTTGCGGGGGCACTAGGAGCTGGCACTAGATTTGCTGATGATGACAGCTACAGCCCTCGGACCATACACAGAAACGGCAGTTTGTTTCAAGCACGAGTTGCGAGCTGATGCAGGGATGGTGCTACGGAGTGATTTGAGTCTGTGCTGCACGCCTCTTATGGATCAACCTTGTTCTGCAGTGTTGGTGGTCTTCGAGATACCTCTCATCTCAGGGTGCAGAGCGTGTTGCAGATTCGCATAGGAATCGGCAAGCAGAAGGATGAGGAGGAAGAAGTGATCTTGAGGGACTCGGAGCGCGCGAGGTAGAGACTGAGCGCCATGTTGGAAGATTGAGAGTCGAGGAAATAGCTGGGATTAAATGAAGTGAGAGGCGTCCTGGTGTTCGCCCTGCTTCTTCTACAACATCTACTAAGAGAGCCCACACACTCCAGAGCACGACGCCTCCTACTTACTACGCACACACACAAACACCATTAAAAAACGAGCAGAAATGGGGGTAAAACAAATAGATTGTCAAGCAAATCATTCCAATGCTTTTAAATAGAAACAGGCTTCTCTAAACACTACGCACTTTTAGGAGGGCCCATGTCGTCAACATACTGTTGGATACTTGACATCCTTGAACCGCTCCCAGTTCTTCTTCCCCAATTACCAGCTGTAAGAGAACGGAAGGTGATTTTTTTTTTTTTAAGTCCACACAATGCACTTTACTCACACACACCAACAGCCAAGAATGAATTTTATTACCAATACACGCTGAACCACTTCGTGCTCTTCTTCCCCAATTACCAGCTGTAAGAGAACGGAAGGTGACTTTTTTTTTTTAAGTCAACACAATGCACTTTACTCACACACATGAACAGCCAAGAATGAATTTTATTACCAATGCACGCAGACTATCGTCCATCAAACATACATCCACCATATTTTTGTGAAAACTTATATATCACAACAAGTGAATATTTTGCTGAGGCACTGAAAGTTTGGCTTTTCTGGTTTGTAAGGACAGAACACTGAAATTTAGGCCTCAAATCGGCACAATGGAACGTCTGTTGTAAACTGCAGAGTGGTTTTATAAAAAATGCTGCACATAATTTTGCCCAGAATTCAATTTATCCGTGAATAAGCATGCTTTTATGTAGCCTGATGCTGGTGGTAGACAAAACACTAGAAAAAACAAATATTGTAAATTTAACCCGTCAGACGTTTTCAGTGTAAGAGGAACCCACTTCTGTTTAAAATCTGTACAACACCTCTTCAATGAAAGTTTTAGTGGGCTCAATCAGCACTTCATCTAAGGAGTTCAAAACACTGTGGCACCATCTAGTGACAAAAGCTGAAAGCATGGCACTCAACTGAAGGGTGCACTGAAGAATGCAGAATATATGACATGCACTCCTGAAGAAAAACTAACTCTGCCCAATCCGCCTTTTGCGCTAATTTTATGCGCATGAGCGAAGTCGTAGCAGCGAACGACGGAAACACATTGGACGGCGTCAACGGCGTCGCCAGTGCACAGGGGCTGGCGGCGCCGGGCGGCACGGTGACCGCCACAGGCTTGGCAAAACAATGCAAACCACACCTGCCGCGTACGGTTGCCACTCTCTAAGCGTGCCGAATTGCAAGACACGGTTTTTCAGGTTTCCTTCAGCGAGCCGCGACCAACGACATGAAGCTTGAATTAGGGCCACCAAGCGTCAAGATGTGAATGGCTGACCTTAGCAACCGACTGCGTACGCTCGACTGTGGAAAAACATTTCGTTACAGGTATGTATGCATCTAAAGGAAATGTGCATGATGAAAAGTATCTAACGGAGTTTGCACCAAGCCTGTAACCCAGCAGTCATAGCCGCAATGAGCATTTGTTCGGCGCGTCTGATGACAAGGGGCCGGGTAGCACAGATATCACAGGTGGCTGTGTACGCCACACCGTAATATTTAGCATGTTTTATCACGACTGCCGCCTGACCAAAAGGAAAAAAAAATTGGCCGTCTGTTGTGATGCACCGCCGTTCGCGAGCCGAGCAGTTATCTGGTCATGAGGCTCGCGAACGGCAGTGCATTAAAACGCCGCATTTTTTTCTTGTTAGTCAGGTGGCAGTCACGATAAAACATGCTAAATATTACGGCCTTGCGCACACAGCCGCCTGTGATATCTAAGCTACCTACCCCTTTCGCACATTAAGAAAAGAAACGACAAAATACATCACCTTCAGGCCCCGGCACAACTAAAGCAATCACGCACCGAAGAAATCCTCATTGCAGCTACCACTGCTGCGTTACAGGCTGGGTGCAAACTTCAGTAGGTACATTTCAAAATGCATATTTCCTTTAGATGGATAGATACCTATAGTATCTGTTTTTGCCGCTCGGAGCAAATGATGCACTTGACACTCTTGCACGACGCACAGTATTTTTTCTTTTACCTTAAAGGCTCGCCTCCGTGCACACCAAAGCATTCGGATTTTGTTCCTTTGGTGTAGGCAACCAGATGCACTTTGTTAGGAAGCTTGATAATCGTCGTCTTCGTCCAAAGGTTTGCAACGGCAAGGACACCGCCCGGCACAAATGAGTCTCCTGGAGGGTTCATGCTCGTTCACTTGCAGAGTGGATCGCTCTGGACGTAGAACAGGGTTGGTTCCTGACTGAGATGTGCATCCGATATGTAGGAGATGCACATGTGTGACCAAGTCGTTGATACCGCAGAAATCGCGGCGGAGGCAGAAAGGTTGTGGATTTTTTCACAACAGAATGACCATTCGCTGTGCACTGAGAACCTTTTCACCACTGAGACCACATCCGTTCCGACTCCCGAGGGCAGAAACAGGCTAGAGCCCTGAATCATCCTTAGCCAGAAAAATGCCGTTCGTTTCCTGCAGGTGTGCATTCTGGCCAGGACAATAGCTGCACGATTGTAGACGACGCGAGGAGGAAGCGACGCCCATTGCACCATGCCAAAGTCACAGGAGACGATTCCACCTAGCTATGCAGCATCAACAAAGCCCTGGCTGCTTTGGCCTTTGAGATCCCTCTCTCTGTCTCTCTGCCTCCGCGCTCTCCTGTCTGTAGAAAACCTGCACGCTGAGAGCGTCCCATTCTGTCACGTCGAACACGGCCCGCGCTACACGCTTTTACAATACGATGATAGTATATGCGTGCATTATGAGTGGATTGTGAAAATGCTGTGCATTCCCCCATACTGCGTGAACATGATATACTTCAATCACTCTCTACTTTCTGCCCCGAGGCCAAAAAAGGGGGGAGTTTCACTTTCTACCTGCGTTGGCGTGGCCTTTTCGTTTGGTGCACTTTCGCGTCGTCTGCTACACTGCCGTCCAATGTGTTTCTCGCCCACTCCCCCATGATGGCACCATATCGTCCCGCAAAAGGCGGATTTTGAAAATAACTGATATTTTCCCGAATGTGATCACGTGAGGTACTACAGTGATGTAACAGTGTTCTCAATATGATGTCACCTCAGTTGTTTGTCTTTATGCGATTTTCAAAGTATTCATGCAACTAATTTGAAATGCCACTAGTGCCTGCTGTACTGCGTCTGCTTCTGTATGTTGTGGGGTGCGGCGTTAGAGAAAGCGCCAAATGAAAGGCGCAGCACAGATGCTTGGCAGGACCAACTTCGTACAGTCAAATCTCGATATAACAAACACTGCGAAACCGCAAAGAATTGTTCATTTTGAAATGTTGTAATGAAAAATATGCTATAAAAGCCAGCAGTCAAACCTAGGTAAAAAAATGGCACACCTTGGCAGTAGGCACAATTGTAGGAAAGCAAAGCCTCAAATGAAACTGTTGTACTAACTTCAATGCTGATTTATTTAAAGAAATCAATTGCTTTTCTTCTGCCGAGTGCCGCAAACTACCACGCACTACATTCTATTACTATAGTACATACACCTACTTTCCGCAACACCTCACTGGATGCGTGCTTGCACTGAGCGATGAAAGTACAAACTTTGTCCATGTGAAAAAAAGAAAAGAAAAAAAAACGCCAATGTTCGATATAACCTCATCTTCAGTGCTATGAATTTTGAAAATCTTGTCTCAATCTTTCAATATGATCGCGGCATGCGATGGGGCAATGCTAGCTGTCTGCAGGGGCCGATTCTCTTTTTCTCTCCGTCAATTTCTTGCAGTGAAAGCTGCGTTCCTACCTTCCTGGCATTTCGCCGGCTGCAGTCATAGTCACATCTCATACGAACTTCGCAATAAAATCATCCGCGACACACACAAAAAAAGAGGGCGGGACTACCTCGCTGCGCAACCGACCATAGGCAAACTGCACGCAACGCAGAAAGAAAAAGGGCAGGCAGCTAGGCCTGCTGGCTACTGCATTATAAACCTCAGCTTTGCGGGGGCACTAGGAGCTGGCACTAGATTTGCTGATGATGACAGCTACAGCCCTCGGACCATACACAGAAACGGCAGTTTGTTTCAAGCACGAGTTGCGAGCTGATGCAGGGATGGTGCTACGGAGTGATTTGAGTCTGTGCTGCACGGCTCTTATGGATCAACCTTGTTCTGCAGCGTTGGTGGTCTTCGAGATACCTCTCATCTCAGGGTGCAGAGCGTGTTGCAGATTCGCATAGGAATCAGCAAGCAGAAGGATGAGGAGGAAGAAGTGATCTTGAGGGACTCGGAGCGCGCGAGGTAGAGACTGAGCGCCATGTTGGAAGATTGAGAGTCGTGGGAATAGCTGGGATTAAATGCAGTGAGAGGCGTCCTGGTGTTCGCCCTGCTTCTTCTACAACATCTACTAAGAGAGCCCACACACTCCAGAGCACGACGCCTCCTACTTACTACGCACACACACAAACACCATTAAAAAACGAGCAGAAATGGGGGTAAAACAAATAGATTGTCAAGCAAATCATTCCAATGCCTTTAAATAGAAACAGGCTTCTCTAAACTCTACGCACTTTTAGGAGGGCCCATGTCGTCAACATACTGCTGGATACTTGACATCCTTTGACTGTTGAACCGCTCCCAGTTCTTCTTCCCCAATTACCAGCTGTAAGAGAACGGAAGGTGATTTTTTTTTTTTAAGTCCACACAATGCACTTTACTCACACACACCAACAGCCAAGAATGAATTTTATTACCAATACACGCTGAACCACTTCGTGCTCTTCTTCCCCAATTACCAGCTGTAAGAGAACGGAAGGTGACTTTTTTTTTTTTTAAGTCAACACAATGCACTTTACTCACACACACGAACAGCCAAGAATGAATTTTATTACCAATGCACGCAGGCTATCGTCCATCAAACATACATCCACCATATTTTTGTGAAAACTTATATATCACAACAAGTGAATATTTTGCTGAGGCACTGAAAGTTTGGCTTTTCTGGTTTGTAAGGACAGAACACTGAAATTTAGGCCTCAAATCGGCACAATGGAACGTCTGTTGTAAACTGCAGAGTGGTTTTATAAAAAATGCTGCACATAATTTTGCCCAGAATTCAATTGACAAAACACTAGAAAAAACAAATATTGTAAATTTAACCCGTCAGACAGTAGTCGGACGTTTTCAGTGTAAGTGGAACCCACTTCTGTTTAAAATCTGTTCAACACCTCTTCAATGAAAGTTTTAGTGGGCTCAATCAGCACTTCATCTAAGGAGTTCAAAACACTGTGGCACCATCTAGTGACAAAAGCTGAAAGCATGGCACTCAACTGAAGGGTGCACTGAAGAATGCAGAATATATGACATGCACTCCTGAAGAAAAACTAACTCTGCCCAATCCGCCTTTTGCGCGAATTTTATGCGCATGAGCGAAGTCGTAGCAGCGAACGACGGAAACACATTGGACGGCGTCAACGGCGTCGCCAGTGCACAGGGGCTGGCGGCGCCGGGCGGCGCGGTGACCGCCACAGGCTTGGCAAAACAATGCAAACCACACCTCGGCTGCCACTCTCAAAGCGTGCCGAGATGCAAGACACGGTTTTTCAGGTTTCCTTCAGCGAGCCGCGACCAACGACATGAAGCTTGAATTAGGGCCACCAGGCGTCAAGATGTGAATGGCCGACCTTAGCAACCGACTGCGTACGCTCGACTGTGGAAAAACATTTCGTTACAGGTATGTATGCATCTAAAGGAAATGTGCATGATGAAAAGTATCTAGCGGAGTTTGCACCATGCCTGTAACCCAGCAGTCAGAGCCGCAATGAGCATTTGTTCGGCGCGTCTGATGACGAGGGGCCGGGTAGCGCAGATATCACAGGTGGCTGTGTACGCCACACCGTAATATTTAGCATGTTTTATCACGACTGCCGCCTGACCAAAAGGAAAAAAAAATTGGCCGTCTGTTGTGATGCACCGCTGTTCGCGAGCCGAGCAGTTGATCTGGTCATGAGGCTCGCGAACGGCAGTGCATTAAAACGCCGCATTTTTTTCTTGTTAGTCAGGTGGCAGTCACGATAAAACATGCTAAATATTACGGCCTTGCGCACACAGCCGCCTGTGATATCTAAGCTACCTACCCCTTTCGCACATTAAGAAAAGAAACGACAAAATACATCACCTTCAGGCCCCGGCACAACTAAAGCAATCACGCACCGAAGAAATCCTCATTGCAGCTACCACTGCTGCGTTACAGGCTGGGTGCAAACTTCAGTAGGTACATTTCAAAATGCATATTTCCTTTAGATGCATAGGTACCTATAGTATCTGTGTTTTTGCCGCTCGGAGCAAATGATGCACTTGACACTCTTGCACGACGCACAGTATTTTTTCTTTTACCTTAAAGGCTCGCCTCCGTGCACACCAAAGCATTCGGATTTTGTTCCTTTGGTGTACGCAACCAGATGCACTTTGTTAGGAAGCTTGATAATCGTCGTCTTCGTCCAACCGTTTGCAACGGCAAGGACACCGCCCGGCACAAATGAGTCTCCTGGAGGGTTCATGCTCGTTCACTTGCAGAGTGGATCGCTCTGGACGTAGAACAGGGTTGGTTCCTGACTGAGATGCGCATCCGATATGTAGGAGATGCACATGTGTGACCAAGTCGATACCGCAGAAATCGCGGCGGAGGCAGAAAGGTTGTGGATCCTTTCACAACAGAATGACCATTCGCTGTGCACTGAGAACCTTTTCACCACTGCGACCACATCCGTTCCGACTCCCGAGGGCAGAAACCGGCTAGAGCCCTGAATCATCCTTAGCCAGAAAAATGCCGTTCGTTTCCTGCAGGTGTGCATTCTGGCCAGGACAATAGCTGCACGATTGTAGATGACGCGAGGAGGAAGCGACGCCCATTGCACCATGCCAAAGTCACAGGAGACGATTCCACCTAGCTCTGCAGCATCAACAAAGCCCTGGCTGCTTTGGCCTTTGAGATCCCTCTCTGTCTCTCTGCCTCCGCGCTCTCCTGTCTGTCGAAAACCTGCACGCTGAGAGCGTCCCATTCTGTCACGTCGAACACGGCCCGCGCTACACGCTTTTACAATACGAAGATAGTATATGCGTGCATTATGAGTGGATTCATGGATCACTGCCTTGTCGTGGCGGAGGGGCTTGCGAAACTCGATGAAGTCGTGAGCTCTGCTGTGTAGGGCCACCCAAGAAGACAGGTCACGGCAGAGAGTTCTGACAAAATGTGATTCACTGGAGAAGGTAATGGCAACCCACTCCAGTATTTCCTGCCAAGAAAACCCTATGGCCAGTCACAATACCATTATCGATATGGCGCCGGAAGATGAGCCCCCCAGGTTGGAAGGCGTCCCACATGTTACTGGGGATGAACAAAGGGCGATTCCTAGTAGCTCCAGGACGAATGAAGCGGCTGGGCTAAAGCCAAAAGGATGCTCAGTTGTGGATGTGTCGGGAAGCGACCGGAAAGTCCGATGTTGCAAGGAGATATATCACATAGCAACATGGAATGTAAGATCTATGACGCAAGGTAAACTGGATATCGTCAAGCGAGAAATGGACAGATTGAACATTGATATCTTGGGTATCAGCGAACTCAAGTGGACCGGAATGGGAGAATTTAACTCCGGCGACCATTATGTCTTTTATTGTGGGCACGAATCCAAGAGAAGGAATGGGGTCGCTCTCATAGTAAACAGAAGAATGGGCAAAGCAGTGCTAGGGTACAACCCCAAAAACGACCGAATGATTTCACTTCGGATCCAAGGTCACCCTTTCAACATAACAGTTATCCAAGTCTATGCACCGACCACTGCTGCTGAAGAAGCGCTGAAGAAGCTGACGTTGAGAGATTTTATGCGGACCTACAATGCCTTTTAGACCGCACCCCATCATCAGACGTCGTTTTTCTCATAGGAGACTGGAATGCTAAGGTCGGGAGTGAATAAATATCCGGAATTACAGGCAAGTTCGGTCTTGGTGAGCCAAATGAAGCTGGGCAGAGGCTAGTAGAGTTCTGTCAAGAAAACAACCTGACCATAGCGAATACTCATTTTCAACAGCACAAGAGGCGCCTGTACACATGGATTTCACCGGACGGTCTGTACAGGAATCAGATCGATTATATTATTTGCCGGCAGAGATGGAGAAGCGCTATACAAGCAGTAAAAACAAGGCCTGGGGCCGATTGTGGCACCGATCATCAGCTTCTTGTTGCCAAAATTAAGCTTCGATTGAGGAAAACGCAGAAAACTAGAAGGCCTTTCAGGTATGATCTGGATCAGATTCCATTAGAATATGCTGTGGAAGTGAGGAATCGATTTCAAGAATTAGATCTAACCCTAAAAGAGCCCGAAGAGATGTGGACTGATGTTCGTGATATAATACAAGAAGTTGCTACTAAGGTAGTTCCAAAGCAAAAGAAATGCAAAAAAGCAAACTGGTTATCTGAAGAGGCTTTGCAAATAGCTGAGGAAAGGAGGATGGCAAAAGGTATGGGGGAAAGAGAAAGATACAAGGTTCTCAATGCGGATTTTCAGAAAATAGCAAGGAGAGATAAGAATGCCTTCCTGAATATACAGTGTCAAGCAGTTGAGGACAACAGCCAATTAAGGAACACAAGAGCTCTGTATAAGACAATCAAAGATATCAAAGGAAGCTTCTGTGCTAAGCTGGGCGTGATAAAGGACAAACGAGGCAAGGACCTCACTGAAGCCTCAGAGATGAAGAAGAGGTGGCAGGAATACACAGAAGAACTGTACAAGAAAGATCCGGATGTGCAAACCCAACATAAGCCGGTTGTGATTACTGATCTCGAGCCGGGCATCCTGAAGAGTGAAGTTGAACGGGCCTTAGCCAGCCTTGCCAAGAACAAAGCTAGCGGAATTGATGGTATTCCAGCTGAGTTGCTTCAAAACCTCAACCACGACGCTGTTAACACACTGCATACATTATGTCAAAAGATTTGGACAACCCTGCAGTGGCCACAGGATTGGAGGAGGTCAGTTTACATCCCCATTCCAAAGAAAGGCAGTGCCAAAGATTGTTCCAACTACCGCACGATCGCGCTTATTTCGCATGCTAGCAAGGTGATGTTAAAAATCCTCCAAGGTAGGCTGCAGCAGTATGTGGATCGGGAGCTTCCGGACGTGCAAGCTGCGTTTCGCAAGGGCAGAGGAACTAGAGACCAAATTGCCAACCTTCGCTGGATCATGGAAAAAGCAAGAGTTCCAGAAACCGATTTACTTCTGCTTTATTGATTGTGGCAAGCTCTCCAAGAGATGGGAGTTCCAATTCACCTCATCTGTCTCCTCAGGAACCTTTATGAAGGGCAAGAGGCCACAGTCAGAACTGGGCATGGTCTTACTGATTGGTTTCCGATTGAGAAAGGGGTGAGGCAAGGCTGCATACTGTCGCCCCGCCTATTTAACCTATATGCAGAGTGCATCATGAGAAAGGCCGGTCTGGACGAGTCTTCAGCTGGAGTGAAGATTGCTGGAAAACGTATCAACAACCTTAGATATGCGGACGATACCACTTTAAAGGCAGAAAGTGAAGTGGAACTCAAGAGACTTCTGATGCGCGTACAAGAAGAGAGTGAGAAGTTTGGGCTTAAACTGAACATTAAAAAGACGAAGATCATGGCGTCTTGCCCTATCAAGTCCTGGAGCATCAATGGACAAGAAGTGGAAGCTGTGACAGATTTTCTGTTCTTGGGCGCCAAGATTACCTCGGAAGGAGACTGCAGCCATGAAATTAGGAGACGCCTGCTTCTGGGAAAGAGAGCAATGGTTAGCCTTGACCGCCTAGTAAAGAGCAGAGACATTAGTCTGCCAACCAAGATCCGTATAACCCGTGCTATGGTCTTTCCAGTTGTGATGTATGGATGCGAGAGTTGGACTGTGAAAAAGGCTGACCGCCGAAGAATTGACGCGTTTGAATTGTGGTGCTGGCGAAGACTCGAGTTCCTTGGGCTGCCAGAAGATCAAATCAGTCGATATTGTCGACCATAAACCCTGACTGCTCATTGGAGGGACAAATTCTAAAGTTAAAGCTCAGCTACTTTGGTCATCTGATGAGAAGAGAGGAGTCGCTGGAGAAAGATTTGATGTTGGGAAAGGTTGAGGGTCGCCGGAGAAGGGGTAGGCAGCAAACGCGATGGTTAGATGGCATTCTCGAGGCATTGCAGATGAAGCTATGTGATGTTAAGAAGATAGTGAGAGACCGGAAAGCGTGGCGTGACATGGTCCATAGGGTCACGAAGAGTCGGACACGACTGAACGCCTGAACTGAACTGATGAGTGGATTGTGAAAATGCTGTACATTCCCCCATACTGCGTGAACATGATATACTTCAATCACTCTCTACTTTCTGCCCCGAGGCCAAAAAAGGGGGGAGTTTCACTTTCTACCTGCGTTGGCGTGGCCTTTTCGTTTGGTGCACTTTCGCGTCGTCTGCTACACTGCCGTCCAATTTGTTTCTCGCCCACTCCCCCATGATGGCACCATATCGTCCCGCAAAAGGCGGATTTTGAAAATAACTGATATTTTCCCGAATGTGATCACGTGAGGTACTACAGTGATGTAACAGTGTTCTCAATATGATGTCACCTCAGTTGTTTGTCTTTATGCAATTTTCAAAGTATTCATGCAACTAATTTGAAATGCCACTGGTGCCTGCTGTACTGCGTCTGCTTCTGTATGTTGTGGGGTGCGGCGTTAGAGAAAGCGCCAAATGAAAGGTGCCGCACAGATGCTTGGCAGGACCAACTTCGTACAGCCAAATCTCGATATAACAAACACTGCAAAACCGCAAAGAATTGAAATGTTGTAATGAAAAATATGCTATAAAAGCCAGCAGTCAAACCTAGGTAAAAAAATGGCATACCTTGGCAGTAGGCACAATTGTAGGAAAGCAAAGCCTCAAATGAAACTGTTGTACTAACTTCAATGCTGATTTATTTAAAGAAATCAATTGCTTTTCTTCTGCCGAGTGCCGCAAACTACCACGCACTACATTCTATTACTATAGTACATACACCTACTTTCCGCAACACCTCACTGGATGCGTGCTTGCACCTAGCGATGAAAGTACAAACTTTGTCCATGTGAAAAAAAGAAAAGAAAAAAAAAAACGCAAATGTTCGATATAACCTCATCTTCAGTGCTCAGAATTTTGAAAATCTTGTCTCAATCTTTCAATATGATCGCGGCATGCGATGGGGCAATGCTAGCTGTCTGCAGGGGCCGATTCTCTTTTTCTCTCCGTCAATTTCTTGCAGTGAAAGCTGCGTTCCTACCTTCCCGACATTTCGCCGGCTGCAGTCATAGTCACATCTCATACGAACTTCGCAATAAAATCATCCGCGACACACACAAAAAAGAGGGCGGGACTACCTCGCTGCGCAACCGACCATAGGCAAACTGCACGCAACGCAGAAAGAAAAAGGGCAGGCAGCTAGGCCTGCTGGCTACTGCATTATAAACCTCAGCTTTGCGGGGGCACTAGGAGCTGGCACTAGATTTGCTGATGATGACAGCTACAGCCCTCGGACCATACACAGAAATGGCAGTTTGTTTCAAGCACGAGTTGCGAGCTGATGCAGGGATGGTGCTACGGAGTGATTTGAGTCTGTGCTGCACGCCTCTTATGGATCAACCTTGTTCTGCAGTGTTGGTGGTCTTCGAGATACCTCTTATCTCAGGGTGCAGAGCGTGTTGCAGATTCGCATAGGAATCGGCAAGCAGAAGGATGAGGAGGAAGAAGTGATCTTGAGGGACTCGGAGCGCGCGAGGTAGAGACTGAGCGCCATGTTGGAAGATTGAGAGTCGAGGAAATAGCTCGGATTAAATGCAGTGAGAGGCGTCCTGGTGTTCGCCCTGCTTCTTCTACATCTACTAAGAGAGCCCACACACTCCAGAGCACGACGCCTCCTACTTACTACGCACACACACAAACACCATTAAAAAACGAGCAGAAATGGGGGTAAAAAAAATAGATTGTCAAGCAAATCATTCCAATGCCTTTAAATAGAAACAGGCTTCTCTAAACACTACGCACTTTTAGGAGGGCCCATGTCGTCAACATACTGTTGGATACTTGACATCCTTGAACCGCTCCCAGTTCTTCTTCCCCAATTACCAGCTGTAAGAGAACGGAAGGTGATTTTTTTTTTTAAGTCCACACAATGCACTTTACTCACACACACCAACAGCCAAGAATGAATTTTATTACCAATACACGCTGAACCACTTCGTGTTCTTCTTCCCCAATTACCAGCTGTAAGAGAACGGAAGGTGACTTTTTTTTAAGTCAACACAATGCACTTTACTCACTCACACGAACAGCCAAGAATGAATTTTATTACCAATGCACGCAGGCTATCGTCCATCAAACATACATCCACCATATTTTTGTGAAAACTTATATATCACAACAAGTGAATATTTTGCTGAGGCACTGAAAGTTTGGCTTTTCTGGTTTGTAAGGACAGAACGCTGAAATTTAGGCCTCAAATCGGCACAATGGAACGTCTGTTGTAAACTGCAGAGTGGTTTTATAAAAAATGCTGCACATAATTTTGCCCAGAATTCAATTTATCCGTGAATAAGCATGCTTTTATGTAGCCTGATGCTGGTGGTAGACAAAACACTAGAAAAAACAAATATTGTAAATTTAACCCGTCAGACAGTAGTCGGACGTTTTCAGTGTAAGAGGAACCCACTTCTGTTTAAAATCTGTACAACACCTCTTCAATGAAAGTTTTAGTGGGCTCAATCAGCACTTCATCTAAGGAGTTCAAAACACTGTGGCACCATCTAGTGACAAAAGCTGAAAGCATGGCACTCAACTGAAGGGTGCACTGAAGAATGCAGAATATATGACATGCACTCCTGAAGAAAAACTAACTCTGCCCAATCCGCCTTTTGCGCGAATTTTATGCGCATGAGCGAAGTCGTAGCAGCGAACGACGGAAACACATTGGACGGCGTCAACGGTGCACAGGGGCTGGCGGCGCCGGGCGGCACGGTGACCGCCACAGGCTTGGCAAAACAATGCAAACCACACCTGCCGCGTACGGTTGCCACTCTCTAAGCGTGCCGAATTGCAAGACACGGTTTTTCAGGTTTCCTTCAGCGAGCCGCGACCAACGACATGAAGCTTGAATTAGGGCCACCAAGCGTCAAGATGTGAATGGCCGACCTTAGCAACCGACTGCGTACGCTCGACTGTGGAAAAACATTTCGTTACAGGTATGTATGCATCTAAAGGAAATGTGCATGATGAAAAGTATCTAACGGAGTTTGCACCAAGCCTGTAACCCAGCAGTCATAGCCGCAATGAGCATTTGTTCGGCGCGTCTGATGACAAGGGGCCGGGTAGCGCAGATATCACAGGTGGCTGTGTACGCCACACCGTAATATTTAGCATGTTTTATCACGACTGCCGCCTGACCAAAAGGAAAAAAAAATTGGCCGTCTGTTGCGATGCACCGCCGTTCGCGAGCCGAGCAGTTGATCTGGTCATGAGGCTCGCGAACGGCAGTGCATTAAAACGCCGCATTTTTTTCTTGTTAGTCAGGTGGCAGTCACGATAAAACATGCTAAATATTACGGCCTTGCGCACACAGCCGCCTGTGATATCTAAGCTACCTAGCCCTTTCGCACATTAAGAAAAGAAACGACAAAATACATCACCTTCAGGCCCCGGCACAACTAAAGCAATCACGCACCGAAGAAATCCTCATTGCAGCTACCACTGCTGCGTTACAGGCTGGGTGCAAACTTCAGTAGGTGCATTTAAAAATGCATATTTCCTTTAGATGCATAGATACCTGTAGTATCTGTGTTTTTGCCGCTCGGAGCAAATGATGCACTTGACACTCTTGCACGACGCACAGTATTTTTTTTTTTTTTTTTACCTTAAAGGCTCGCCTCCGTCCACACCAAAGCATTCGGATTTTGTTCCTTTGGTGTACGCAATCAGATGCACTTTGTTAGGAAGCTTAATAATCGCCGTCTTCGTCCGACCGTTTGCAACGGCAAGGACACCGCCCGGCAAAAATGAGTCTCCTGGAGGGTTCATGCTCGTTCACTTGCAGAGTGGATCGCTCTGGACGTAGAACAGGGTTGGTTCCTGACTGAGATGCACATGTGTGACCAAGTCGTTGATACCGCAGAAATCGCGCCGGAGGCAGAAAGGTTGTGGATCCTTTCACAACAGAATGACCATTCGCTGTGCACTGAGAACCTTTTCACCACTGCGACCACATCCGTTCCGACACCTGAGGGCAGAAACCGGCTAGAGCGCTGAATCATCCTTAGCCAGAAAAATGCCGTTCGTTTCCTGCAGGGGTGCATTCCGACCAGGATAATAGCTGCACGATTGTAGATGACGCGAGGAGGAAGCGACGCCCATTGCACCACGCCGGCGCCGCGGTGACCGCATTGTGCTCGGTAACTCAAGACAGCTTACGCATATGCGGGGCTCAAAGTCACAGGAGATGATTCCACCTAGCTCTGCAGCATCAACAAAGCCCTGGCTGCTTTGACCTTTGAGATCCCTCTCTCTGTCTCTCTGCCTCCGCGCTTTCTTGTCTGCCAAAAACCTGCACGCTGAGAGCGTCTCATTCTGTCACGTCGAACACGGCCCGCGCTACACGGTTTTACAATACGAAGATAGTATATGCGTGCATCAGGAGTGGATTCTGAAAATGCTGTACACTCCCCCATACTGCGTGAACATGATATACTTTAATCACTCTCTACTTTCTGCCCAGAGGCCAAAAAAGGGGGGAGCTTTCACTTTCTACCTGCGTTGGCGTGGCCTTTTCGTATGGTGCACTTTCGCGTCGTCTGCTACACTGCCGTCCAATGTGTTTCTCGCCCACTCCCGCATGATGGCACCATATCGTCCCGCAAAAGGCGGATTTTGAAAATAACCGATATTTTCCCGAATGTGATCACGTGAGGTACTACAGTGATGTAACAGTGTTCTCAATATGATGTCACCTCAGTTGTTTGTCTTTATGCGATTTTCAAAGTATTCATGCAACTAATTTGAAATGCCGCTGGTGCCTGCTGTACTGTGTCTGCTTCTGTATGCTGTGTGGTGCGGCGTAACAATGTTTCTCAATATCATGTCACGACAGTTGTTTTTTTTTTTATGCGATTTTCAAAGTATTCATGCAAACTAATTTGAATTGCCACTGGTGCCTGCTGTAATGCGTCTGTACGCTGTGTGGTGCGGCGTTAGAGAAAGCACCAAATGAAAGGCGCAGCACAGATGCTTGGCAGGACCAACTTCGTACAGTCAAATCTCGATATAACAAAGACTGCGAAACCGCAAAGAGTTGTTCATTTTGAAATGTTGTAGTGAAAAATATGCTATAAGCCAGCAGTCGAACCTAGGTAAAAAATGACATACCTCGGCAGAAGGCACAATTGTAGGAAAGCAAAGCCTCAAATGAAACTGTTGTACTAACTTCAATGCTGATTTATTTATAGAAATCAATTGCTTTTCTTCTGCCGAGTGCAGCAAACTACCACGCACTACATTCTATTACTATAGTACATACACCTACTTTCCGCAACACCACACTGGATGCGTGCTTGCACCGAGCGATGAAAGTACAAACTTTGTCCATGTGAAAAAAAAGAAAAGAAAAAAAGAACGCCAATGTTCAATACAACCTCATCTTCAGTGCTCTGGAGTTTGAAAATCTTGTCTCAATCTTTCAATATGATCGCGGCATTCGATGGGGCAATGCTAGCTGTCTGGAGGGGGCCGATTCGCTTTTTATCTCCGTCAATTTCTTGCAGTGAAAGCTGCGTTCCTATCTTCCTGGCATTTCGCCGGCTGCAGTCATAGTCACATCTCATACGAACTTCGCAATAAAATCATCCGCGACACACACAAAAAAGAGGGCGGGGCTACCCCGCTGCGCAACCAACCATAGGCAAACGACACGCAACGCAGAAAGAAAAAAGGCAGGCAGCTAGGCCTGCTGGCTACTGCATTATAAACCTCAGCTTTGTGGGGGCACTAGGAGCTGGCACTAGATGTGCTGATGATGACAGCTACAGCCCTCGGACCATACACAGAAACGGCAGTTTGTTTCACGCACGAGTTGCGAGCTGATGCGCTTAAGACGATTTTGTAAGACTGATGTTCCTAGATAACAGAAGAAAAAATAAGATACGCACGTTATTCTGAAATAATCGTTATTTTGAAATTCATAATTCTGAAATGGTTTTACCTTAGTAAAAGCAGTTGTTGGGCGAGTTGGTGTTTTCAATGATCCATTTTTATAGCGCCAAACACAGGACAGAGATGAAGAAGGGACACCACGCATTGAAAATATCGAAAATCTGCTGGGGATTATTAAAACATTCGTTAATGTGATGTTCGCAATAATGAGATTAAACATGTATATGCATGAATCGCCTGCTACCTGGTGACATCAGTTCCAGTTATTATACATGACCGGAGACAATTTCGGTGGATGCGATTGGTGTCCACGCTATTTTGATGCAATTTTGACTATAACTAATTAACTAATCAATGTAGAGTCATCAAACTTGTCTTCTAGGTCAATGTTTTCCTCCTCTATCTGATGCAAGCATTCTTTTTGTCTGATCTTTATTATTTCCAACTTAAAGAAAGCATTACGGACACACACTAGCATAGCTGCGAGCATGAGCCTTTAAAGGGGCGATGACAGGCCTGTTCGATGTATTGCCGTTTTATACTTCTGTGAATATTATACAGGTCCGTGATTCTACTCGCAAAGTTTTAGTGCCTAGCGTGCGGCTTAGTGCCTAGCGTGCGGCTCATATTATACAAAACCGCGATAGAAATCAAAATTGGGAAGCTCCTCCCACTAAGAGCAACCGCCATTTCGAAATGCTCATGCGACGCCACGGAGGATACCCGGCAGAGCGTCGTCTGCAATATCAAAGGATATCTCTTTGTTTTCTTAGGACGATTGACACAGCGGTTGTCCCTCATTCAGAAGTGCTTGGTGACGATGTTACCGCACAAAAGCGATATAGTGAAGGCATGTTCTCTTCAGCATAAGGCACGGTCACAGTCAGTGGGCGGCACAGTTATAGGTTCCTTATCTTATCGACGCACTGAACTTTTGCATTATACCGGCGACGACTCCAGCAAGGCCAACGGTTACTTATCACCGTAGTGTGAAGTTACTTACCCTGTATACAGTAGAGCAGCATGTTCAGGCTCTTTCCAAGACGAGAGTTTTTCTTAAGGTGCAGGTCTTTTAGTCTGAGTGAAAGGTGGGAAGCAGTAGACAATGTAATTTAAGAGTGCACCTCTGAATACGCAAACTGCTCGTGCTCTAACTAATTTCCGGCCGGTCATCCGATCTGTTTTGGTCGGATCGGAGGCCGAGCGAGAATTTGACACCCAATACTCGAGTGAACAGCCTGATGCTGCGCTTGTCTGTAGCTTGCCGAGTTAGAAAAATGAAAACAAGAAGCTACATCTTCTGTTTTTTGTTTGTTGTGTTGTGTTTTATGGTGCATAAGCAACTCAGGCTATCATGCGCCAAGCTCGAGGTATAATATGCTTTTTTTTTTTTTTATTAGAAAGAATGAAGTGTTAAGATATCATAGCTTGTTCAGGAAAGATGTTTCTTCTAAGCAACTAAAAACACATGAAATGTCTACAATTGCATTCTCTCCTAGGAGAAGTGTGTTCCCCCTTGTCATCAGTAATGACCTTGGCTAGAAATGTTAATCGGCACGAACTGCCAGCTCATTTAGCGACGAGTAGGCCTAGCGCGAGTATGCACAACGGGTCTAGAGTTTTGGCAATTACGGAGTGCGCATTCACAAGCTTTAGCGGTTGTATGTGGCCATCGAGTGTAGATCTGGCCGTAGCGACCATAAATCCACGACTGCACATAGAGCGGGAAGTGCCGATATATGTGACCCTGTCTATAGCGAGCGCAGCTGGCAGCTGTCAGTGCCACTTGTGTGTATACTCGGCGCAGGCAGGGGACGTAGCATTAACGGTTCTTGCAGCGCAGTTGCAGCTTGTGAACAAATCAAGGTGCAACTGTTGCGAAAACAAGTGGATAGTTTTGGTATTGCTAGCTCAGCTCACATTTTATGCCGTGCGAACGAGGAGCATACATCCAGTCAATTCAAAAGCTATAAACAACAAGCTGGGGGCGCAGTCGTATTCTGCAAATCAGCGCATTCCTGTTGAGTTTAGGGTTCACACACTAAATACTAAATGGTGTATGCTTATGTTGAAACATTCAAGAGTGATTTGCTGGAGAAGCACAAGAAAAACGGAAGGTGAGGCTTGGGAGTCTGTCGCAATCACGGGCGCAGCTGCGGGGGAAGCAAGAAGGAGACGGTAGCGACTGGGAGGCTCTTGGTCGGTGCGGGCATGCAGTGAGGAGCTATCGAATCGCGTTGGGTTTTGCCATGACAGGACTGAAGCGGCAGCACATACTTTTGTGAGCTGGCCGTGGCCAGACTGAACATAGTTTTGCAGAAATGCTTTACAGCCGAAAATAATTCAGTCTAACACGTGCATATATCAGCAAGTCACGAGGTAGCGATTCGTTCAAAAGATTTGGCTGCTCCTCTAATTATGTAACGCATGCTCTCGCGTCGAGGTATACTCGTTTTATATTGACTTTCAGTTTTTGGACCCAAGGAGCGACGGCAATAGCTCAACAATCAGGAACACAATGCTATCCCCTCCCCATTTTCACGGCACATGCACATGTATACTCGTTTTATATTGACTTTCAGTTTTTGGACCCAAGGAGCGACGGCAATAGCTCAACAATCAGGAACACAATGCTATCCCCTCCTCATTTTCATGGCACATGCACATGTACGGCCGAAGGAAACATTGGACAAGTGCCTTTTTATATGCGGGAGTGCTTGTTGCTAAAAAAAGCTACCTCTCATAACGTAAGAAAAATACGCTTTTGATTGCATACCTTAATTATATGCATGAGTCATCGATTTCAGCCTCCTCAGCAATCACTAGAAGAAACCCAAAACAAGTCCAAGAATCTCTAAGGTTGCGTATTATAATGAAGGCTCCACAATGAAAAGAGGATATGTCAACAAAATATTTTTGCTGAAGAAAAAAAAAACTCAATGACCACCATCTACAACGTGCATGCAAGAGCGAAGCCGGCACCGCTAATAGCAGACGACATGGGGACGTAAATGTTGACGTGACGTCAGCCGCCAATGGTTGCCAGACCAGAAAGCAGATTCCGATATTAATAATCAAAATTAACTTTAAAACTATCTACTGCACGGAATGAGCTCAAATTCCGAGGATTTGTAATATAATGTGTGAGGAGTGAAACGCAATAATCATTTTATGCTGTTGTAGCTGTCATGAGCCCTTTAAAGGCTTTTGCCTTAAAATCGTAAGGCCTTGTTTCTTTCATATTGTAGTGCTTGATGTGTACCATGATGCAGGGCCTTCTCATTCCTACAATAATATCAAGACATATTTTGGGCAGTGTTCAGTCCCTTTACCGTCCCCCAAAAAAACATGAGCAATGCCAAAGAGGAGGACTCCGGAAATTTCATCCCCATGGGGATCTTTAACATGCACCGACATAGCACAGCACATGGGTGCCTTGCTTTTTGCCTCCATCAAAAAACAGCCGCCGTGGCCGGGAATTCATCCTGCATCCTTGGGCACAGAAGTCAAACCCCCTAAATCCCTCCATCAAGCACTACAAGTGTTGCACAAGCATACACACACACACAAAAGAAAGGTGCAACAGGAATTTTTTTGTGGAAAAAAAAAAAAAAATTTCGCACGGTTAGGCAAAATGTAAATAAGGTGCATTAAAAACATTTAGCTGGCATTAACCCAGTGAATTCAAGACTTGCAGAACTGGCAAGTCGTTTCAAACGTAAAGTTCTATACATTAAGGCACACAGCTCACGATAAGGCCTTGTGAGGATGGTGGCATGTTGAGCGTTTTGTGCTCGGGCTATAGAAGCTGCCACTGTATTGTCGGAAGAACGCCACCGCACCGGCGGCAGAGGAAAAATGCTGTGCCTATCTAGAGAAGCACGGTATACAACAAATGTAGTATGTTCTCAGGTTAATTTTGAAACAAGCACATGAAAGGTCTTAGTTGTGAAAAGTTCTTAGTTTACGTGACACAAATTTCCTTCCACGAATTTGAATAGCTGATGGAGAGTGTGGCGGGAGGCGTGATGAGCTGGCACCACAGACTACTATGGGCTGTTACGTGGTTTTGTAAAAGTGAGAGGTGAAAGCAAGCAGCCTGATGCTCATATGATGTGTAAAAAAGTAGTGAAACAGTACCGGCTACTAAGAACTGCATTAGATGTATGAACTCCATGAGCTGTTCTTCAGTTTCTGTTACCACAGAAGTGCACACGGAGGATACATGGGGTAGCCGGCAAAAACGTCAAAGTGTGCATCATGTAAACAACTTCACTTACCTTGCATCTCATGGTGCTGTATATCTGCTGCCTCTGCTTCTTTGACATGTCGTTTTTATTTGAAACATATCCAGGTGCAGCCGGCAGGGGCTCCGCGAATGCTATACAGCAAGGAAAAGTATCCGGTTATATTGTTTATGTTTTGCAAATTATTACAAAGAGCTCATACATTTGACCCGCCATCAAAACAATCCACATCTACCGTCCAGTTTAATTCTAGTGCCAGAAGAGTCTACGTGTCATGAATAAGCAGAAATGGTTGTTTGCTGCCTTTTGTGCAGCTCATGTGTAGGAGGTTAACACAAATTTATTGAACATATCATGCGGATGAAAGGCAGTTTTCTTATATGTTAAAGGTTATAGTTATAGGTTTCTTATCTTATCGACACACTGAACTTTCGCATTACACCGGCGACGGAGCCAGCATGGCCAACGATTGCTTATCACCATAGAGTGAAGTTACTTACCCTGTTTAGAGGTCAACACAAATTTATTGAACATATGTGGCACATATAAGGAAACTGCTTTTCATCCAAACAAATACCATATTATTGCAGCAAACACTAAATCTAAACATCAAATGAAAATCGACTTGAACACTGGCAAGACGCATAATTATATCTGCCTTGATTTCTTCAGAATGCATCCAGACCTTCCTATCGAAAACAATTCACTACTGAGGCAATGCTGATATATAACGTCACATATATATGAAATCTAGATCTATCAGAGAGTAAACGACAGGTAGCAATATTAAGAATTGAAAACATTATACTTTAGAAACTCTTTGATGGCCTTGAAATAAGAGCCTTCGCCTGCTTTACCCAAGTATGCATGATCGAATCCCGCTAGCGGCCACCGCTTCTCGATGGAGGCGAAACCCAAGGCACCTATGCATATTTTGATGTCTGAGCACGTAAAACGCATGGGGAGGAAATCATGAGCACTGCACTGTCCCGTCCCACAGATTCTGTCACTTTGGTACGTTAAACCCTCTGAACCAAACCAAGCCTTTATTCTTTCCCATTAAGCATTTGTTGCTTGTTGCTCATTGTCCTATTCCTGTTATGACTTGGGCCAGAACATATGTTTCTATACGTGCTGCTCTATACATGACTGCAATAGGCCAAGAACATTAAAAGGTGGAATGCAGGGCTTCAATCCATAGATTAAATGCAAAGCAATGGTGGCTTTACTTAAAGAGCTTGAAAATGAGAACAAAGCTAAAACTTTTTTACTCGTTTCAGAAAAATTTGTTATCGGCTTACCTGCATCCTCTGCAATTGCAGGGTGTCTACCAAACTGCTGTTTACAAATTCCCTGAGTGCATTTGTAAAATTCCCTGAGTGACACTGTACTTTGTTTTATGCTAAAAAATGGGCTGACACAATGTTGCCTGATGCTATCCCTCTCCAGTTAGCTTGTTAAGGGGGGACTGACTTTTAAAGCTATTTTTCTTAAATTTTCACCAAATTTTCACCAACATGGCGCTCAGTCTCTACCTCGCGAGCTCCGAGTCCCTCAAGATCACTTCTTCCTCCTCATCCTTCTGCTTGCCGATTCCTATATGAATCTGCAACACGCTCTGCACCCTGAGATGAGAGGTATCTCGAAGACCACCAACGCAGCTGCAGGGGAAGCAAGATGGAGACGTTAGCGACTGGGAGGCTCTTGGTCGGTGCGGGCATGCAGTGAGGAGCTATCGAATCGCGTTGGGTTTTGCAGCGACCCCCACTTCTTTCCTCGTATTCTTCGGTTGCTGCGCACGTGTTCCTGCTACGCTCCGGTTGCCAAAGCGCCGGCTCGAACTAGGCGGCTGAAAAGGGAGCAGAGCTGGGTTACGAGGCCAACGCGGCTGACGCCGACAGACACGCAAAACCCAGCAACGGGCGCCAAAGAGCTGTGCTCTAAAAAATAACCACACAACAAAAATAAAAAGCCTGCGCACGTGTTCCTGCGACAATATCCTGATTGTTTCTTGCACCAATTTCAAATATGTCACCATTTTTCAAACTGGCCAATTAGTTCAAAAGATAAATGAAATTATTTGTTCATAACCTGCAAAAACAATGAAAAAAACTGCCCACGATTACATTACTTATTAATGCGAAATTTGAGAGCAGCTCATCAGCTGTTTCACCTTTTCGATAGATTGAGGGAAAGATTTCGAGCAAGACGCAAATGTACAATTACAGGCAACCTTTTTTTTATTTTTCACGTGCATTCCTTCAAAAAACACTCCACTAACAATTTATGCAGTCATAAAAGAAGCTTTACGGTCAGAAAATCGAAGAGAGCAATTGAGTTATCGGGAGGTTGCAGGAGGCAGTGCATGGGCCCGTTGTACAGATAGAGGGCGCTGACGCCGCTAGCGAGTGAAGCGAGAGAGAATGGGATGCAGGCACCGTGATCCGCTGATAGCCAGCCGACGTCTCGGCAAGCGGAGAGCACCCTCGCCACCACGCAAGAACAGGGGGCAACCCCCTCCTCCTTTTTCTGCATGGCGGCGACAGCGTTCAACACAGTCTACACAGTTACGGCGGCGTGATCCCTCGTCTCTGAGGAAACAGATGAATGTGCCGAACCCCTCTTTCATCATCCCCAACAAGAACCACCCTCTCTCTCTCTACGCAGTCACGTTGTCTTGACTCGCTAGCGACGTCAGCGGCATCAATCAGTCGCCGCTATCTCTTCGCCGCCCAGGCAGCGACCTCCCCCCCCTCCTTTCCTCGTATTCTCCGGTTGCTGCGCACGTGTTCTATCGACGCTCCGATTGCCAAAGCGCCGGCTCGAACTGGGGGGCTGAAAAGGGAGCGGAGCTGGGTTACGAGGCCAATGAGGCTGACGCCGACAGACACGCAAAACCCAGGAACGGGCGCCAATGAGCTAGCTGTGCCCTAAAAAATAACCACACAACAAAAATAAAAAGTCAACGAACCTTCGAACAGCCTGAAAAATTGGCTACCGCTGTTTCACAGACTCTGAAAGAGAAGGCCAGTGCGCAGGAAAAGAGCATGGTGGAAACCGAGGGTTGCATCAACGTGTTATGCTGCGTTGTGCTAGTGTTTGTGCACGAGTATTGTCAGTGTTGACTTCAAGGATGTGTGTCTAGAACTTCGAGCTGTGCAATGAAATCACCTGGACACAAGCAAGTGGTGTCAAAGATGATACCAGCAGGGGTGGTGCTCTGGTCGCAGTTAACAGAACCTGAACCCCTGGACGTCGTTGCAGAGTTCCGGAAGCAAGGCATGCCTACGGCTACAGGAAACCTACCCAGGTGGTTGAGCAGTACATACTCCTATATGTAGTTTAGAAGAACGCTCGAAAGAACTTGGACAGAATGTAGGCTATGGAGTGATTTGAGTCTGTGGTGCACGCCTCTTATGGATCAACCTTGTTCTGCAGTGTTGGTGGTCTTCGAGATACCTCTCATCTCAGGGTGCAGAGCGTGTTGCAGATTCGCATAGGAATCGGCAAGCAGAAGGATGAGGAGGAAGAAGTGATCTTGAGGGACTCGGAGCGCGCGAGGTAGAGACTGAGCGCCATGTTAGAAGATTGAGAGTCGTGGGAATAGCTGGGATTAAATGCAGTGAGAGGCGTCCTGGTGTTCGCCCTGCTTCTTCTACAACATCTACTAAGAGAGCCCACACACTCCAGAGCACGACGCCTCCTACTTACTACGCACACACACAAACACCATTAAAAAACGAGCAGAAATGGGGGTAAAACAAATAGATTGTCAAGCAAATCATTCCAATGCTTTTAAATAGAAACAGGCTTCTCTAAACACTACGCACTTTTAGGAGGGCCCATGTCGTCAACATACTGTTGGATACTTGACATCCTTGAACCGCTCCCAGTTCTTCTTCCCCAATTACCAGCTGTAAGAGAACGGAAGGTGATTTTTTTTTTTTAAGTCCACACAATGCACTTTACTCACACACACCAACAGCCAAGAATGAATTTTATTACCAATACACGCTGAACCACTTCGTGCTCTTCTTCCCCAATTACCAGCTGTAAGAGAACGGAAGGTGACTTTTTTTTTTAAGTCAACACAATGCACTTTACTCACACACATGAACAGCCAAGAATGAATTTTATTACCAATACACGCTGAACCACTTCGTGCTCTTCTTCCCCAATTACCAGCTGTAAGAGAACGGAAGGTGACTTTTTTTTTTTAAGTCAACACAATGCACTTTACTCACACACATGAACAGCCAAGAATGAATTTTATTACCAATACACGCTGAACCACTTCGTGCTCTTCTTCCCCAATTACCAGCTGTAAGAGAACGGAAGGTGACTTTTTTTTTTAAGTCAACACAATGCACTTTACTCACACACATGAACAGCCAAGAATGAATTTTATTACCAATACACGCTGAACCACTTCGTGCTCTTCTTCCCCAATTACCAGCTGTAAGAGAACGGAAGGTGACTTTTTTTTTTAAGTCAACACAATGCACTTTACTCACACACATGAACAGCCAAGAATGAATTTTATTACCAATGCACGCAGACTATCGTCCATCAAACATACATCCACCATATTTTTGTGAAAACTTATATATCACAACAAGTGAATATTTTGCTGAGGCACTGAAAGTTTGGCTTTTCTGGTTTGTAAGGACAGAACACTGAAATTTAGGCCTCAAATCGGCACAATGGAACGTCTGTTGTAAACTGCAGAGTGGTTTTATAAAAAATGCTGCACATAATTTTGCCCAGAATTCAATTTATCCGTGAATAAGCATGCTTTTATGTAGCCTGATGCTGGTGGTAGACAAAACACTAGAAAAAACAAATATTGTAAATTTAACCCGTCAGACGTTTTCAGTGTAAGAGGAACCCACTTCTGTTTAAAATCTGTACAACACCTCTTCAATGAAAGTTTTAGTGGGCTCAATCAGCACTTCATCTAAGAGTTCAAAACAGTGTGGCACCATCTAGTGACAAAAGCTGAAAGCATGGCACTCAACTGAAGGGTGCACTGAAGAATGCAGAATATATGACATGCACTCCTGAAGAAAAACCAACTCTGCCCAATCCGCCTTTTGCGCGAATTTTATGCGCATGAGCGAAGTCGTAGCAGCGAACGACGGAAACACATTGGACGGCGTCAACGGCGTCGCCAGTGCACAGGGGCTGGCGGCGCCGGGCGGCACGGTGACCGCCACAGGCTTGGCAAAACAATGCAAACCACACCTGCCGCGTACGGTTGCCACTCTCTAAGCGTGCCGAATTGCAAGACACGGTTTTTCAGGTTTCCTTCAGCGAGCCGCGACCAACGACATGAAGCTTGAATTAGGGCCACCAAGCGTCAAGATGTGAATGGCCGACCTTAGCAACCGACTGCGTACGCTCGACTGTGGAAAAACATTTCGTTACAGGTATGTATGCATCTAAAGGAAATGTGCATGATGAAAAGTATCTAACGGAGTTTGCACCAAGCCTGTAACCCAGCAGTCATAGCCGCAATGAGCATTTGTTCGGCGCGTCTGATGACAAGGGGCCGGGTAGCGCAGATATCACAGGTGGCTGTGTACGCCACACCGTAATATTTAGCATGTTTTATCACGACTGCCGCCTGACCAAAAGGAAAAAAAAATTGGCCGTCTGTTGCGATGCACCGCCGTTCGCGAGCCGAGCAGTTGATCTGGTCATGAGGCTCGCGAACGGCAGTGCATTAAAACGCCGCATTTTTTTCTTGTTAGTCAGGTGGCAGTCACGATAAAACATGCTAAATATTACGGCCTTGCGCACACAGCCGCCTGTGATATCTAAGCTACCTAGCCCTTTCGCACATTAAGAAAAGAAACGACAAAATACATCACCTTCAGGCCCCGGCACAACTAAAGCAATCACGCACCGAAGAAATCCTCATTGCAGCTACCACTGCTGCGTTACAGGCTGGGTGCAAACTTCAGTAGGTGCATTTCAAAATGCATATTTCCTTTAGATGCATAGATACCTGTAGTATCTGTGTTTTTGCCGCTCGGAGCAAATGATGCACTTGACACTCTTGCACGACGCACAGTATTTTTTTTTTTTTTTTACCTTAAAGGCTCGCCTCCGTCCACACCAAAGCATTCGGATTTTGTTCCTTTGGTGTACGCAATCAGATGCACTTTGTTAGGAAGCTTGATAATCGCCGTCTTCGTCCGACCGTTTGCAACGGCAAGGACACCACCCGGCACAAATGAGTCTCCTGGAGGGTTCATGCTCGTTCACTTGCAGAGTGGATCGCTCTGGACGTAGAACAGGGTTGGTTCCTGACTGAGATGCGCATCTGATATGTAGGAGATGCACATGTGTGACCAAGTCGATACCGCAGAAATCGCGGCGGAGGCAGAAAGGTTGTGAATCCTTTCACAACAGAATGACCATTCGCTGTGCACTGAGAACCTTTTCACCACTGCGACCACATCCGTTCCGACTCCCGAGGGCAGAAACCGGCTAGAGCCCTGAATCATCCTTAGCCAGAAAAATGCCGTTCGTTTCCTGCAGGTGTGCATTCTGGCCAGGACAATAGCTGCACGATTGTAGATGACGCGAGGAGGAAGCGACGCCCATTGCACCATGCCAAAGTCACAGGAGACGATTCCACCTAGCTCTGCAGCATCAACAAAGCCCTGGCTGCTTTGGCCTTTGAGATCCCTCTCTCTGTCTCTCTGCCTCCGCGCTCTCCTGTCTGTCGAAAACCTGCACGCTGAGAGCGTCCCATTCTGTCACGTCGAACACGGCCCGCGCTACACGCTTTTACAATACGAAGATAGTATATGCGTGCATTATGAGTGGATTCATGGATCACTGCCTTGTCGTGGCGGAGGGGCTTGCGAAACTCGATGAAGTCGTGAGCTCTGCTGTGTAGGGCCACCCAAGAAGACAGGTCACGGCAGAGAGTTCTGACAAAATGTGATTCACTGGAGAAGGTAATGGCAACCCACTCCAGTATTTCCTGCCAAGAAAACCCTATGGCCAGTCACAATACCATTATCGATATGGCGCCGGAAGATGAGCCCCCCAGGTTGGAAGGCGTCCCACATGTTACTGGGGATGAACAAAGGGCGATTCCTAGTAGCTCCAGGACGAATGAAGCGGCTGGGCTAAAGCCAAAAGGATGCTCAGTTGTGGATGTGTCGGGAAGCGACCGGAAAGTCCGATGTTGCAAGGAGATATATCACATAGCAACATGGAATGTAAGATCTATGACGCAAGGTAAACTGGATATCGTCAAGCGAGAAATGGACAGATTGAACATTGATATCTTGGGTATCAGCGAACTCAAGTGGACCGGAATGGGAGAATTTAACTCCGGCGACCATTATGTCTTTTATTGTGGGCACGAATCCAAGAGAAGGAATGGGGTCGCTCTCATAGTAAACAGAAGAATGGGCAAAGCAGTGCTAGGGTACAACCCCAAAAACGACCGAATGATTTCACTTCGGATCCAAGGTCACCCTTTCAACATAACAGTTATCCAAGTCTATGCACCGACCACTGCTGCTGAAGAAGCGCTGAAGAAGCTGACGTTGAGAGATTTTATGCGGACCTACAATGCCTTTTAGACCGCACCCCATCATCAGACGTCGTTTTTCTCATAGGAGACTGGAATGCTAAGGTCGGGAGTGAAGAAATATCCGGAATTACAGGCAAGTTCGGTCTTGGTGAGCCAAGTGAAGCTGGGCAGAGGCTAGTAGAGTTCTGTCAAGAAAACAACCTGACCATAGCGAATACTCATTTTCAACAGCACAAGAGGCGCCTGTACACATGGATTTCACCGGACGGTCTGTACAGGAATCAGATCGATTATATTATTTGCCGGCAGAGATGGAGAAGCGCTATACAAGCAGTAAAAACAAGGCCTGGGGCCGATTGTGGCACCGATCATCAGCTTCTTGTTGCCAAAATTAAGCTTCGATTGAGGAAAACGCAGAAAACTAGAAGGCCTTTCAGGTATGATCTGGATCAGATTCCGTTAGAATATGCTGTGGAAGTGAGGAATCGATTTCAAGAATTAGATCTAACCCTAAAAGAGCCCAAAGAGATGTGGACTGATGTTCGTGATATAATACAAGAAGTTGCTACTAAGGTAGTTCCAAAGCAAAAGAAATGCAAAAAAGCAAACTGGTTATCTGAAGAGGCTTTGCAAATAGCTGAGGAAAGGAGGATGGCAAAAGGTATGGGGGAAAGAGAAAGATACAAGGTTCTCAATGCGGATTTTCAGAAAATAGCAAGGAGAGATAAGAATGCCTTCCTGAACATACAGTGTCAAGCAGTTGAGGACAACAGCCAATTAAGGAACACAAGAGCTCTGTATAAGACAATCAAAGATATCAAAGGAAGCTTCTGTGCTAAGCTGGGCGTGATAAAGGACAAACGAGGCAAGGACCTCACTGAAGCCTCAGAGATGAAGAAGAGGTGGCAGGAATACACAGAAGAACTGTACAAGAAGGATCCGGATGTGCAAACCCAACATAAGCTGGTTGTGATTACTGATCTCGAGCCGGGCATCCTGAAGAGTGAAGTTGAACGAGCCTTAGCCAGCCTTGCCAAGAACAAAGCTAGCGGAATTGATGGTATTCCAGCTGAGTTGCTTCAAAACCTCAACCACGACGCTGTTAACACACTGCATACATTATGTCAAAAGATTTGGACAACCCTGCAGTGGCCACAGGATTGGAGGAGGTCAGTTTACATCCCCATTCCAAAGAAAGGCAGTGCCAAAGATTGTTCCAACTACCGCACGATCGCGCTTATTTCGCATGCTAGCAAGGTGATGTTAAAAATCCTTCAAGGTAGGCTGCAGCAGTATGTGGATCGGGAGCTTCCGGACGTGCAAGCTGCGTTTCGCAAGGGCAGAGGAACTAGAGACCAAATTGCCAACCTTCGCTGGATCATGGAAAAAGCAAGAGTTCCAGAAACCGATTTACTTCTGCTTTATTGATTGTGGCAAGCTCTCCAAGAGATGGGAGTTCCAATTCACCTCATCTGTCTCCTCAGGAACCTTTATGAAGGGCAAGAGGCCACAGTCAGAACTGGGCATGGTCTTACTGATTGGTTTCCGATTGAGAAAGGGGTGAGGCAAGGCTGCATACTGTCGCCCTGCCTATTTAACCTATATGCAGAGTGCATCATGAGAAAGGCCGGTCTGGACGAGTCTTCAGCTGGAAAACGTATCAACAACCTTAGATATGCGGATGATACCACTTTAATGGCAGAAAGTGAAGTGGAACTCAAGAGACTTCTGATGCGCGTACAAGAAGAGAGTGAGAAGTTTGGGCTTAAACTGAACATTAAAGAGACGAAGATCATGGCGTCTTGCCCTATCAAGTCCTGGAGCATCAATGGACAAGAAGTGGAAGCTGTGACAGATTTTCTGTTCTTGGGCGCCAAGATTACCTCGGAAGGAGACTGCAGCCATGAAATTAGGAGACGCCTGCTTCTGGGAAAGAGAGCAATGGTTAGCCTTGACCACCTAGTAAAGAGCAGAGACATTAGTCTGCCAACCAAGATCCGTATAACCCGTGCTATGGTCTTTCCAGTTGTGATGTATGGATGCGAGAGTTGGACTGTGAAAAAGGCTGACCGCCGAAGAATTGACGCGTTTGAATTGTGGTGCTGGCGAAGACTCTTAAGAGTTCCTTGGACTGCCAGAAGATCAAATCAGTCGATATTGTCGACCATAAACCCTGACTGCTCATTGGAGGGTCAAATTCTAAAGTTAAAGCTCAGCTACTTTGGTCATCTGATGAGAAGAGAGGAGTCGCTGGAGAAAGATTTGATGTTGGGAAAGGTTGAGGGTCGCCGGAGAAGGGGTAGGCAGCGAACGCGATGGTTAGATGGCATTCTCGAGGCATTGCAGATGAAGCTATGTGATGTTAAGAAGATAGTGAGAGACCGGAAAGCGTGGCGTGACATGGTCCATAGGGTCACGAAGAGTCGGACACGACTGAACGCCTGAACTGAACTGATTGAGTGGATTGTGAAAATGCTGTACATTCCCCCATACTGCGTGAACATGATATACTTCAATCACTCTCTACTTTCTGCCCCGAGGCCAAAAAAGGGGGGAGTTTCACTTTCTACCTGCGTTGGAGTGGCCTTTTCGTTTGGTGCACTTTCGCGTCGTCTGCTACACTGCCGTCCAATGTGTTTCTCGCCCACTCCCCCATGATGGCACCATATCGTCCCGCAAAAGGCGGATTTTGAAAATAACTGATATTTTCCCGAATGTGATCACGTGAGGTACTACAGTGATGTAACAGTGTTCTCAATATGACGTCACCTCAGTTGTTTGTCTTTATGCAATTTTCAAAGTATTCATGCAACTAATTTGAAATGCCACTGGTGCCTGCTGTACTGCGTCTGCTTCTGTATGTTGTGGGGTGCGGCGTTAGAGAAAGCGCCAAATGAAAGGCGCAGCACAGATGCTTGGCAGGACCAACTTCGTACAGTCAAATCTCGATATAACAAACACTGCGAAACTGCAAAGAATTGAAATGTTGTAATGAAAAATATGCTACAAAAGCCAGCAGTCAAAGCTAGGTAAAAAAATGGCATACCTTGGCAGTAGGCACAATTGTAGGAAAGCAAAGCCTCAAATGAAACTGTTGTACTAACTTCAATGCTGATTTATTTAAAGAAATCAATTGCTTTTCTTCTGCCGAGTGCCGCAAACTACCACGCACTACATTCTATTACTATAGTACATACACCTACTTTCCGCAACACCTCACTGGATGCGTGCTTGCACCGAGCGATGAAAGTACAAACTTTGTCCATGTGAAAAAAAGAAAAGAAAAAAAAATGCCAATGTTCGATATAACCTCATCTTTAGTGCTCAGAATTTTGAAAATCTTGTCTCAATCTTTCAATATGATCGCGGCATGCGATGGGGCAATGCTAGCTGTCTGCAGGGGCCGATTCTCTTTTTCTCTCCGTCAATTTCTTGCAGTGAAAGCTGCGTTCCTATCTTCCTGGCATTTCGCCGGCTGCAGTCATAGTCACATCTCATACGAACTTCGCAATAAAATCATCCGCGACACACACAAAAAAGAGGGCGGGGCTACCCCGCTGCGCAACCAACCATAGGCAAACGACACGCAACGCAGAAAGAAAAAAGGCAGGCAGCTAGGCCTGCTGGCTACTGCATTATAAACCTCAGCTTTGTGGGGGCACTAGGAGCTGGCACTAGATGTGCTGATGATGACAGCTACAGCCCTCGGACCATACACAGAAACGGCAGTTTGTTTCACGCACGAGTTGCGAGCTGATGCGCTTAAGACGATTTTGTAAGACTGATGTTCCTAGATAACAGAAGAAAAAATAAGATACGCACGTTATTCTGAAATAATCGTTATTTTGAAATTCATAATTCTGAAATGGTTTTACCTTAGTAAAAGCAGTTGTTGGGCGAGTTGGTGTTTTCAATGATCCATTTTTATAGCGCCAAACACAGGACAGAGATGAAGAAGGGACACCACGCATTGAAAATATCGAAAATCTGCTGGGGATTATTAAAACATTCGTTAATGTGATGTTCGCAATAATGAGATTAAACATGTATATGCATGAATCGCCTGCTACCTGGTGACATCAGTTCCAGTTATTATACATGACCGGAGACAATTTCGGTGGATGCGATTGGTGTCCACGCTATTTTGATGCAATTTTGACTATAACTAATTAACTAATCAATGTAGAGTCATCAAACTTGTCTTCTAGGTCAATGTTTTCCTCCTCTATCTGATGCAAGCATTCTTTTTGTCTGATCTTTATTATTTCCAACTTAAAGAAAGCATTACGGACACACACTAGCATAGCTGCGAGCATGAGCCTTTAAAGGGGCGATGACAGGCCTGTTCGATGTATTGCCGTTTTATACTTCTGTGAATATTATACAGGTCCGTGATTCTACTCGCAAAGTTTTAGTGCCTAGCGTGCGGCTTAGTGCCTAGCGTGCGGCTCATATTATACAAAACCGCGATAGAAATCAAAATTGGGAAGCTCCTCCCACTAAGAGCAACCGCCATTTCGAAATGCTCATGCGACGCCACGGAGGATACCCGGCAGAGCGTCGTCTGCAATATCAAAGGATATCTCTTTGTTTTCTTAGGACGATTGACACAGCGGTTGTCCCTCATTCAGAAGTGCTTGGTGACGATGTTACCGCACAAAAGCGATATAGTGAAGGCATGTTCTCTTCAGCATAAGGCACGGTCACAGTCAGTGGGCGGCACAGTTATAGGTTCCTTATCTTATCGACGCACTGAACTTTTGCATTATACCGGCGACGACTCCAGCAAGGCCAACGGTTACTTATCACCGTAGTGTGAAGTTACTTACCCTGTATACAGTAGAGCAGCATGTTCAGGCTCTTTCCAAGACGAGAGTTTTTCTTAAGGTGCAGGTCTTTTAGTCTGAGTGAAAGGTGGGAAGCAGTAGACAATGTAATTTAAGAGTGCACCTCTGAATACGCAAACTGCTCGTGCTCTAACTAATTTCCGGCCGGTCATCCGATCTGTTTTGGTCGGATCGGAGGCCGAGCGAGAATTTGACACCCAATACTCGAGTGAACAGCCTGATGCTGCGCTTGTCTGTAGCTTGCCGAGTTAGAAAAATGAAAACAAGAAGCTACATCTTCTGTTTTTTGTTTGTTGTGTTGTGTTTTATGGTGCATAAGCAACTCAGGCTATCATGCGCCAAGCTCGAGGTATAATATGCTTTTTTTTTTTTTATTAGAAAGAATGAAGTGTTAAGATATCATAGCTTGTTCAGGAAAGATGTTTCTTCTAAGCAACTAAAAACACATGAAATGTCTACAATTGCATTCTCTCCTAGGAGAAGTGTGTTCCCCCTTGTCATCAGTAATGACCTTGGCTAGAAATGTTAATCGGCACGAACTGCCAGCTCATTTAGCGACGAGTAGGCCTAGCGCGAGTATGCACAACGGGTCTAGAGTTTTGGCAATTACGGAGTGCGCATTCACAAGCTTTAGCGGTTGTATGTGGCCATCGAGTGTAGATCTGGCCGTAGCGACCATAAATCCACGACTGCACATAGAGCGGGAAGTGCCGATATATGTGACCCTGTCTATAGCGAGCGCAGCTGGCAGCTGTCAGTGCCACTTGTGTGTATACTCGGCGCAGGCAGGGGACGTAGCATTAACGGTTCTTGCAGCGCAGTTGCAGCTTGTGAACAAATCAAGGTGCAACTGTTGCGAAAACAAGTGGATAGTTTTGGTATTGCTAGCTCAGCTCACATTTTATGCCGTGCGAACGAGGAGCATACATCCAGTCAATTCAAAAGCTATAAACAACAAGCTGGGGGCGCAGTCGTATTCTGCAAATCAGCGCATTCCTGTTGAGTTTAGGGTTCACACACTAAATACTAAATGGTGTATGCTTATGTTGAAACATTCAAGAGTGATTTGCTGGAGAAGCACAAGAAAAACGGAAGGTGAGGCTTGGGAGTCTGTCGCAATCACGGGCGCAGCTGCGGGGGAAGCAAGAAGGAGACGGTAGCGACTGGGAGGCTCTTGGTCGGTGCGGGCATGCAGTGAGGAGCTATCGAATCGCGTTGGGTTTTGCCATGACAGGACTGAAGCGGCAGCACATACTTTTGTGAGCTGGCCGTGGCCAGACTGAACATAGTTTTGCAGAAATGCTTTACAGCCGAAAATAATTCAGTCTAACACGTGCATATATCAGCAAGTCACGAGGTAGCGATTCGTTCAAAAGATTTGGCTGCTCCTCTAATTATGTAACGCATGCTCTCGCGTCGAGGTATACTCGTTTTATATTGACTTTCAGTTTTTGGACCCAAGGAGCGACGGCAATAGCTCAACAATCAGGAACACAATGCTATCCCCTCCCCATTTTCACGGCACATGCACATGTATACTCGTTTTATATTGACTTTCAGTTTTTGGACCCAAGGAGCGACGGCAATAGCTCAACAATCAGGAACACAATGCTATCCCCTCCTCATTTTCATGGCACATGCACATGTACGGCCGAAGGAAACATTGGACAAGTGCCTTTTTATATGCGGGAGTGCTTGTTGCTAAAAAAAGCTACCTCTCATAACGTAAGAAAAATACGCTTTTGATTGCATACCTTAATTATATGCATGAGTCATCGATTTCAGCCTCCTCAGCAATCACTAGAAGAAACCCAAAACAAGTCCAAGAATCTCTAAGGTTGCGTATTATAATGAAGGCTCCACAATGAAAAGAGGATATGTCAACAAAATATTTTTGCTGAAGAAAAAAAAAACTCAATGACCACCATCTACAACGTGCATGCAAGAGCGAAGCCGGCACCGCTAATAGCAGACGACATGGGGACGTAAATGTTGACGTGACGTCAGCCGCCAATGGTTGCCAGACCAGAAAGCAGATTCCGATATTAATAATCAAAATTAACTTTAAAACTATCTACTGCACGGAATGAGCTCAAATTCCGAGGATTTGTAATATAATGTGTGAGGAGTGAAACGCAATAATCATTTTATGCTGTTGTAGCTGTCATGAGCCCTTTAAAGGCTTTTGCCTTAAAATCGTAAGGCCTTGTTTCTTTCATATTGTAGTGCTTGATGTGTACCATGATGCAGGGCCTTCTCATTCCTACAATAATATCAAGACATATTTTGGGCAGTGTTCAGTCCCTTTACCGTCCCCCAAAAAAACATGAGCAATGCCAAAGAGGAGGACTCCGGAAATTTCATCCCCATGGGGATCTTTAACATGCACCGACATAGCACAGCACATGGGTGCCTTGCTTTTTGCCTCCATCAAAAAACAGCCGCCGTGGCCGGGAATTCATCCTGCATCCTTGGGCACAGAAGTCAAACCCCCTAAATCCCTCCATCAAGCACTACAAGTGTTGCACAAGCATACACACACACACAAAAGAAAGGTGCAACAGGAATTTTTTTGTGGAAAAAAAAAAAAAAATTTCGCACGGTTAGGCAAAATGTAAATAAGGTGCATTAAAAACATTTAGCTGGCATTAACCCAGTGAATTCAAGACTTGCAGAACTGGCAAGTCGTTTCAAACGTAAAGTTCTATACATTAAGGCACACAGCTCACGATAAGGCCTTGTGAGGATGGTGGCATGTTGAGCGTTTTGTGCTCGGGCTATAGAAGCTGCCACTGTATTGTCGGAAGAACGCCACCGCACCGGCGGCAGAGGAAAAATGCTGTGCCTATCTAGAGAAGCACGGTATACAACAAATGTAGTATGTTCTCAGGTTAATTTTGAAACAAGCACATGAAAGGTCTTAGTTGTGAAAAGTTCTTAGTTTACGTGACACAAATTTCCTTCCACGAATTTGAATAGCTGATGGAGAGTGTGGCGGGAGGCGTGATGAGCTGGCACCACAGACTACTATGGGCTGTTACGTGGTTTTGTAAAAGTGAGAGGTGAAAGCAAGCAGCCTGATGCTCATATGATGTGTAAAAAAGTAGTGAAACAGTACCGGCTACTAAGAACTGCATTAGATGTATGAACTCCATGAGCTGTTCTTCAGTTTCTGTTACCACAGAAGTGCACACGGAGGATACATGGGGTAGCCGGCAAAAACGTCAAAGTGTGCATCATGTAAACAACTTCACTTACCTTGCATCTCATGGTGCTGTATATCTGCTGCCTCTGCTTCTTTGACATGTCGTTTTTATTTGAAACATATCCAGGTGCAGCCGGCAGGGGCTCCGCGAATGCTATACAGCAAGGAAAAGTATCCGGTTATATTGTTTATGTTTTGCAAATTATTACAAAGAGCTCATACATTTGACCCGCCATCAAAACAATCCACATCTACCGTCCAGTTTAATTCTAGTGCCAGAAGAGTCTACGTGTCATGAATAAGCAGAAATGGTTGTTTGCTGCCTTTTGTGCAGCTCATGTGTAGGAGGTTAACACAAATTTATTGAACATATCATGCGGATGAAAGGCAGTTTTCTTATATGTTAAAGGTTATAGTTATAGGTTTCTTATCTTATCGACACACTGAACTTTCGCATTACACCGGCGACGGAGCCAGCATGGCCAACGATTGCTTATCACCATAGAGTGAAGTTACTTACCCTGTTTAGAGGTCAACACAAATTTATTGAACATATGTGGCACATATAAGGAAACTGCTTTTCATCCAAACAAATACCATATTATTGCAGCAAACACTAAATCTAAACATCAAATGAAAATCGACTTGAACACTGGCAAGACGCATAATTATATCTGCCTTGATTTCTTCAGAATGCATCCAGACCTTCCTATCGAAAACAATTCACTACTGAGGCAATGCTGATATATAACGTCACATATATATGAAATCTAGATCTATCAGAGAGTAAACGACAGGTAGCAATATTAAGAATTGAAAACATTATACTTTAGAAACTCTCTTTGATGGCCTTGAAATAAGAGCCTTCGCCTGCTTTACCCAAGTATGCATGATCGAATCCCGCTAGCGGCCACCGCTTCTCGATGGAGGCGAAACCCAAGGCACCTATGCATATTTTGATGTCTGAGCACGTAAAACGCATGGGGAGGAAATCATGAGCACTGCACTGTCCCGTCCCACAGATTCTGTCACTTTGGTACGTTAAACCCTCTGAACCAAACCAAGCCTTTATTCTTTCCCATTAAGCATTTGTTGCTTGTTGCTCATTGTCCTATTCCTGTTATGACTTGGGCCAGAACATATGTTTCTATACGTGCTGCTCTATACATGACTGCAATAGGCCAAGAACATTAAAAGGTGGAATGCAGGGCTTCAATCCATAGATTAAATGCAAAGCAATGGTGGCTTTACTTAAAGAGCTTGAAAATGAGAACAAAGCTAAAACTTTTTTACTCGTTTCAGAAAAATTTGTTATCGGCTTACCTGCATCCTCTGCAATTGCAGGGTGTCTACCAAACTGCTGTTTACAAATTCCCTGAGTGCATTTGTAAAATTCCCTGAGTGACACTGTACTTTGTTTTATGCTAAAAAATGGGCTGACACAATGTTGCCTGATGCTATCCCTCTCCAGTTAGCTTGTTAAGGGGGGACTGACTTTTAAAGCTATTTTTCTTAAATTTTCACCAAATTTTCACCAACATGGCGCTCAGTCTCTACCTCGCGAGCTCCGAGTCCCTCAAGATCACTTCTTCCTCCTCATCCTTCTGCTTGCCGATTCCTATATGAATCTGCAACACGCTCTGCACCCTGAGATGAGAGGTATCTCGAAGACCACCAACGCAGCTGCAGGGGAAGCAAGATGGAGACGTTAGCGACTGGGAGGCTCTTGGTCGGTGCGGGCATGCAGTGAGGAGCTATCGAATCGCGTTGGGTTTTGCAGCGACCCCCACTTCTTTCCTCGTATTCTTCGGTTGCTGCGCACGTGTTCCTGCTACGCTCCGGTTGCCAAAGCGCCGGCTCGAACTAGGCGGCTGAAAAGGGAGCAGAGCTGGGTTACGAGGCCAACGCGGCTGACGCCGACAGACACGCAAAACCCAGCAACGGGCGCCAAAGAGCTGTGCTCTAAAAAATAACCACACAACAAAAATAAAAAGCCTGCGCACGTGTTCCTGCGACAATATCCTGATTGTTTCTTGCACCAATTTCAAATATGTCACCATTTTTCAAACTGGCCAATTAGTTCAAAAGATAAATGAAATTATTTGTTCATAACCTGCAAAAACAATGAAAAAAACTGCCCACGATTACATTACTTATTAATGCGAAATTTGAGAGCAGCTCATCAGCTGTTTCACCTTTTCGATAGATTGAGGGAAAGATTTCGAGCAAGACGCAAATGTACAATTACAGGCAACCTTTTTTTTATTTTTCACGTGCATTCCTTCAAAAAACACTCCACTAACAATTTATGCAGTCATAAAAGAAGCTTTACGGTCAGAAAATCGAAGAGAGCAATTGAGTTATCGGGAGGTTGCAGGAGGCAGTGCATGGGCCCGTTGTACAGATAGAGGGCGCTGACGCCGCTAGCGAGTGAAGCGAGAGAGAATGGGATGCAGGCACCGTGATCCGCTGATAGCCAGCCGACGTCTCGGCAAGCGGAGAGCACCCTCGCCACCACGCAAGAACAGGGGGCAACCCCCTCCTCCTTTTTCTGCATGGCGGCGACAGCGTTCAACACAGTCTACACAGTTACGGCGGCGTGATCCCTCGTCTCTGAGGAAACAGATGAATGTGCCGAACCCCTCTTTCATCATCCCCAACAAGAACCACCCTCTCTCTCTCTACGCAGTCACGTTGTCTTGACTCGCTAGCGACGTCAGCGGCATCAATCAGTCGCCGCTATCTCTTCGCCGCCCAGGCAGCGACCTCCCCCCCCTCCTTTCCTCGTATTCTCCGGTTGCTGCGCACGTGTTCTATCGACGCTCCGATTGCCAAAGCGCCGGCTCGAACTGGGGGGCTGAAAAGGGAGCGGAGCTGGGTTACGAGGCCAATGAGGCTGACGCCGACAGACACGCAAAACCCAGGAACGGGCGCCAATGAGCTAGCTGTGCCCTAAAAAATAACCACACAACAAAAATAAAAAGTCAACGAACCTTCGAACAGCCTGAAAAATTGGCTACCGCTGTTTCACAGACTCTGAAAGAGAAGGCCAGTGCGCAGGAAAAGAGCATGGTGGAAACCGAGGGTTGCATCAACGTGTTATGCTGCGTTGTGCTAGTGTTTGTGCACGAGTATTGTCAGTGTTGACTTCAAGGATGTGTGTCTAGAACTTCGAGCTGTGCAATGAAATCACCTGGACACAAGCAAGTGGTGTCAAAGATGATACCAGCAGGGGTGGTGCTCTGGTCGCAGTTAACAGAACCTGAACCCCTGGACGTCGTTGCAGAGTTCCGGAAGCAAGGCATGCCTACGGCTACAGGAAACCTACCCAGGTGGTTGAGCAGTACATACTCCTATATGTAGTTTAGAAGAACGCTCGAAAGAACTTGGACAGAATGTAGGCTATGGAGTGATTTGAGTCTGTGGTGCACGCCTCTTATGGATCAACCTTGTTCTGCAGTGTTGGTGGTCTTCGAGATACCTCTCATCTCAGGGTGCAGAGCGTGTTGCAGATTCGCATAGGAATCGGCAAGCAGAAGGATGAGGAGGAAGAAGTGATCTTGAGGGACTCGGAGCGCGCGAGGTAGAGACTGAGCGCCATGTTAGAAGATTGAGAGTCGTGGGAATAGCTGGGATTAAATGCAGTGAGAGGCGTCCTGGTGTTCGCCCTGCTTCTTCTACAACATCTACTAAGAGAGCCCACACACTCCAGAGCACGACGCCTCCTACTTACTACGCACACACACAAACACCATTAAAAAACGAGCAGAAATGGGGGTAAAACAAATAGATTGTCAAGCAAATCATTCCAATGCTTTTAAATAGAAACAGGCTTCTCTAAACACTACGCACTTTTAGGAGGGCCCATGTCGTCAACATACTGTTGGATACTTGACATCCTTGAACCGCTCCCAGTTCTTCTTCCCCAATTACCAGCTGTAAGAGAACGGAAGGTGATTTTTTTTTTTTAAGTCCACACAATGCACTTTACTCACACACACCAACAGCCAAGAATGAATTTTATTACCAATACACGCTGAACCACTTCGTGCTCTTCTTCCCCAATTACCAGCTGTAAGAGAACGGAAGGTGACTTTTTTTTTTAAGTCAACACAATGCACTTTACTCACACACATGAACAGCCAAGAATGAATTTTATTACCAATACACGCTGAACCACTTCGTGCTCTTCTTCCCCAATTACCAGCTGTAAGAGAACGGAAGGTGACTTTTTTTTTTTAAGTCAACACAATGCACTTTACTCACACACATGAACAGCCAAGAATGAATTTTATTACCAATACACGCTGAACCACTTCGTGCTCTTCTTCCCCAATTACCAGCTGTAAGAGAACGGAAGGTGACTTTTTTTTTTAAGTCAACACAATGCACTTTACTCACACACATGAACAGCCAAGAATGAATTTTATTACCAATACACGCTGAACCACTTCGTGCTCTTCTTCCCCAATTACCAGCTGTAAGAGAACGGAAGGTGACTTTTTTTTTTAAGTCAACACAATGCACTTTACTCACACACATGAACAGCCAAGAATGAATTTTATTACCAATGCACGCAGACTATCGTCCATCAAACATACATCCACCATATTTTTGTGAAAACTTATATATCACAACAAGTGAATATTTTGCTGAGGCACTGAAAGTTTGGCTTTTCTGGTTTGTAAGGACAGAACACTGAAATTTAGGCCTCAAATCGGCACAATGGAACGTCTGTTGTAAACTGCAGAGTGGTTTTATAAAAAATGCTGCACATAATTTTGCCCAGAATTCAATTTATCCGTGAATAAGCATGCTTTTATGTAGCCTGATGCTGGTGGTAGACAAAACACTAGAAAAAACAAATATTGTAAATTTAACCCGTCAGACGTTTTCAGTGTAAGAGGAACCCACTTCTGTTTAAAATCTGTACAACACCTCTTCAATGAAAGTTTTAGTGGGCTCAATCAGCACTTCATCTAAGAGTTCAAAACAGTGTGGCACCATCTAGTGACAAAAGCTGAAAGCATGGCACTCAACTGAAGGGTGCACTGAAGAATGCAGAATATATGACATGCACTCCTGAAGAAAAACCAACTCTGCCCAATCCGCCTTTTGCGCGAATTTTATGCGCATGAGCGAAGTCGTAGCAGCGAACGACGGAAACACATTGGACGGCGTCAACGGCGTCGCCAGTGCACAGGGGCTGGCGGCGCCGGGCGGCACGGTGACCGCCACAGGCTTGGCAAAACAATGCAAACCACACCTGCCGCGTACGGTTGCCACTCTCTAAGCGTGCCGAATTGCAAGACACGGTTTTTCAGGTTTCCTTCAGCGAGCCGCGACCAACGACATGAAGCTTGAATTAGGGCCACCAAGCGTCAAGATGTGAATGGCCGACCTTAGCAACCGACTGCGTACGCTCGACTGTGGAAAAACATTTCGTTACAGGTATGTATGCATCTAAAGGAAATGTGCATGATGAAAAGTATCTAACGGAGTTTGCACCAAGCCTGTAACCCAGCAGTCATAGCCGCAATGAGCATTTGTTCGGCGCGTCTGATGACAAGGGGCCGGGTAGCGCAGATATCACAGGTGGCTGTGTACGCCACACCGTAATATTTAGCATGTTTTATCACGACTGCCGCCTGACCAAAAGGAAAAAAAAATTGGCCGTCTGTTGCGATGCACCGCCGTTCGCGAGCCGAGCAGTTGATCTGGTCATGAGGCTCGCGAACGGCAGTGCATTAAAACGCCGCATTTTTTTCTTGTTAGTCAGGTGGCAGTCACGATAAAACATGCTAAATATTACGGCCTTGCGCACACAGCCGCCTGTGATATCTAAGCTACCTAGCCCTTTCGCACATTAAGAAAAGAAACGACAAAATACATCACCTTCAGGCCCCGGCACAACTAAAGCAATCACGCACCGAAGAAATCCTCATTGCAGCTACCACTGCTGCGTTACAGGCTGGGTGCAAACTTCAGTAGGTGCATTTCAAAATGCATATTTCCTTTAGATGCATAGATACCTGTAGTATCTGTGTTTTTGCCGCTCGGAGCAAATGATGCACTTGACACTCTTGCACGACGCACAGTATTTTTTTTTTTTTTTTTACCTTAAAGGCTCGCCTCCGTCCACACCAAAGCATTCGGATTTTGTTCCTTTGGTGTACGCAATCAGATGCACTTTGTTAGGAAGCTTGATAATCGCCGTCTTCGTCCGACCGTTTGCAACGGCAAGGACACCACCCGGCACAAATGAGTCTCCTGGAGGGTTCATGCTCGTTCACTTGCAGAGTGGATCGCTCTGGACGTAGAACAGGGTTGGTTCCTGACTGAGATGCGCATCTGATATGTAGGAGATGCACATGTGTGACCAAGTCGATACCGCAGAAATCGCGGCGGAGGCAGAAAGGTTGTGAATCCTTTCACAACAGAATGACCATTCGCTGTGCACTGAGAACCTTTTCACCACTGCGACCACATCCGTTCCGACTCCCGAGGGCAGAAACCGGCTAGAGCCCTGAATCATCCTTAGCCAGAAAAATGCCGTTCGTTTCCTGCAGGTGTGCATTCTGGCCAGGACAATAGCTGCACGATTGTAGATGACGCGAGGAGGAAGCGACGCCCATTGCACCATGCCAAAGTCACAGGAGACGATTCCACCTAGCTCTGCAGCATCAACAAAGCCCTGGCTGCTTTGGCCTTTGAGATCCCTCTCTCTGTCTCTCTGCCTCCGCGCTCTCCTGTCTGTCGAAAACCTGCACGCTGAGAGCGTCCCATTCTGTCACGTCGAACACGGCCCGCGCTACACGCTTTTACAATACGAAGATAGTATATGCGTGCATTATGAGTGGATTCATGGATCACTGCCTTGTCGTGGCGGAGGGGCTTGCGAAACTCGATGAAGTCGTGAGCTCTGCTGTGTAGGGCCACCCAAGAAGACAGGTCACGGCAGAGAGTTCTGACAAAATGTGATTCACTGGAGAAGGTAATGGCAACCCACTCCAGTATTTCCTGCCAAGAAAACCCTATGGCCAGTCACAATACCATTATCGATATGGCGCCGGAAGATGAGCCCCCCAGGTTGGAAGGCGTCCCACATGTTACTGGGGATGAACAAAGGGCGATTCCTAGTAGCTCCAGGACGAATGAAGCGGCTGGGCTAAAGCCAAAAGGATGCTCAGTTGTGGATGTGTCGGGAAGCGACCGGAAAGTCCGATGTTGCAAGGAGATATATCACATAGCAACATGGAATGTAAGATCTATGACGCAAGGTAAACTGGATATCGTCAAGCGAGAAATGGACAGATTGAACATTGATATCTTGGGTATCAGCGAACTCAAGTGGACCGGAATGGGAGAATTTAACTCCGGCGACCATTATGTCTTTTATTGTGGGCACGAATCCAAGAGAAGGAATGGGGTCGCTCTCATAGTAAACAGAAGAATGGGCAAAGCAGTGCTAGGGTACAACCCCAAAAACGACCGAATGATTTCACTTCGGATCCAAGGTCACCCTTTCAACATAACAGTTATCCAAGTCTATGCACCGACCACTGCTGCTGAAGAAGCGCTGAAGAAGCTGACGTTGAGAGATTTTATGCGGACCTACAATGCCTTTTAGACCGCACCCCATCATCAGACGTCGTTTTTCTCATAGGAGACTGGAATGCTAAGGTCGGGAGTGAAGAAATATCCGGAATTACAGGCAAGTTCGGTCTTGGTGAGCCAAGTGAAGCTGGGCAGAGGCTAGTAGAGTTCTGTCAAGAAAACAACCTGACCATAGCGAATACTCATTTTCAACAGCACAAGAGGCGCCTGTACACATGGATTTCACCGGACGGTCTGTACAGGAATCAGATCGATTATATTATTTGCCGGCAGAGATGGAGAAGCGCTATACAAGCAGTAAAAACAAGGCCTGGGGCCGATTGTGGCACCGATCATCAGCTTCTTGTTGCCAAAATTAAGCTTCGATTGAGGAAAACGCAGAAAACTAGAAGGCCTTTCAGGTATGATCTGGATCAGATTCCATTAGAATATGCTGTGGAAGTGAGGAATCGATTTCAAGAATTAGATCTAACCCTAAAAGAGCCCAAAGAGATGTGGACTGATGTTCGTGATATAATACAAGAAGTTGCTACTAAGGTAGTTCCAAAGCAAAAGAAATGCAAAAAAGCAAACTGGTTATCTGAAGAGGTTTTGCAAATAGCTGAGGAAAGGAGGATGGCAAAAGGTATGGGGGAAAGAGAAAGATACAAGGTTCTCAATGCGGATTTTCAGAAAATAGCAAGGAGAGATAAGAATGCCTTCCTGAACTACAGTGTCAAGCAGTTGAGGACAACAGCCAATTAAGGAACACAAGAGCTCTGTATAAGACAATCAAAGATATCAAAGGAAGCTTCTGTGCTAAGCTGGGCGTGATAAAGGACAAACGAGGCAAGGACCTCACTGAAGCCTCAGAGATGAAGAAGAGGTGGCAGGAATACACAGAAGAACTGTACAAGAAGGATCCGGATGTGCAAACCCAACATAAGCTGGTTGTGATTACTGATCTCGAGCCGGGCATCCTGAAGAGTGAAGTTGAACGAGCCTTAGCCAGCCTTGCCAAGAACAAAGCTAGCGGAATTGATGGTATTCCAGCTGAGTTGCTTCAAAACCTCAACCACGACGCTGTTAACACACTGCATACATTATGTCAAAAGATTTGGACAACCCTGCAGTGGCCACAGGATTGGAGGAGGTCAGTTTACATCCCCATTCCAAAGAAAGGCAGTGCCAAAGATTGTTCCAACTACCGCACGATCGCGCTTATTTCGCATGCTAGCAAGGTGATGTTAAAAATCCTTCAAGGTAGGCTGCAGCAGTATGTGGATCGGGAGCTTCCGGACGTGCAAGCTGCGTTTCGCAAGGGCAGAGGAACTAGAGACCAAATTGCCAACCTTCGCTGGATCATGGAAAAAGCAAGAGTTCCAGAAACCGATTTACTTCTGCTTTATTGATTGTGGCAAGCTCTCCAAGAGATGGGAGTTCCAATTCACCTCATCTGTCTCCTCAGGAACCTTTATGAAGGGCAAGAGGCCACAGTCAGAACTGGGCATGGTCTTACTGATTGGTTTCCGATTGAGAAAGGGGTGAGGCAAGGCTGCATACTGTCGCCCTGCCTATTTAACCTATATGCAGAGTGCATCATGAGAAAGGCCGGTCTGGACGAGTCTTCAGCTGGAAAACGTATCAACAACCTTAGATATGCGGATGATACCACTTTAATGGCAGAAAG